>NW_026260100.1:0-343029 GCF_024291825.1 Alternaria postmessia
TAGCTGCTTCACGGTCGCCCATTTTGGTTGAGTACGTGGAGAGATAACACGTGTTTTGTGTGGGAGTGCTGAGATTTGTGAGTGATCAACATCCCCGGGTGATCAACATCCCGGTCAGCTAGCTTAAATCGCCAACCGTTCGCGTATGCCAAGCCCCGCTAGTCATGAACATTGGAAGGCACGAGAGGTCTTGCATGCTTGAACCATCTGCTACTCAACTCTGGTCTATCACCTATACTCCGGTGCGCTCGTTTGCAACACGAAGAGTTTTCTGTCCAAGGCTGGTCTTATTGGGAGACAAGCCCTTAGGATAAAGACATCCGTCCACATGAACAGACAAGCTAGGTAGTGTTTACGCAGCTTCGATATTCAGACCAACGCATACACCATACAGACATGACTGATGTTCTGTAGTCATCAAGCGCATATCTTAATTAGCCTTGTTCGGGTAGGTGAGAGTCTCATTCTTCCATTGTTCGGTACCCATCGTTGTGCAATCGAGAGAGTCGGGCTATAGGAATGGGCGAGTCGGGTTATAGGAATGGGCGAATCGGAGCCGAGCTACGCCGCAACATAGCTACATTAAGGGCCATCCTTGGTCTCTACACACACTCTCTTCTTCGTCTTCACTCAATGGTAGTTCCGTCTCCCATGCAATAATCGAGTTCCAGCATCTCTTTCTTCAACAATACTGTTCAGTCAAGTCCAGCGGTAAATCACGTACAATCGATTCTTCTGTCCACGATGGCTGCTGCTATGTTCAGGATTTTCAAGAACAAATGGATCACACCACCAAAAGAAGTCCACGAAGACTATACCGGAAGGAACGTTATTGTCACAGGTGCGAGTTCCGGGATCGGTGTAGAGGCGGTCTTCAAGTTTGCAAAACTGGGTGCCGCCAAAGTTATCATCGCAGTACGGGATTTGAAGAGAGGCGAACTGGCAAAGTCTGCTTTGGAGGCTCGCCTAGGATGTCGTGATCAGCTGGAAGTCTGGGAATTAGACATGATGTCCTATGACAGCGTAGAGGCCTTCGCAAACCGCGCAAATGAGCTTGACCATCTGGACATAGCAGTGTTGAATGCCGGCACTCGACGTGTCAAGTTCATACAGTCAAAACATGGATGGGAGGAAGATATACAAGTCAACACACTGTCTACGACCCTATTGGCCATTTTGCTTCTACCAAAACTCAAAGAATCGAAACAACACACTGGTAAAATTCCAATTCTTGAATTTGTCAACTCTGGCCAGCACCAGAACGCCGTTGTCGCGCCCGAAGTTCGTCAAAAGCCCAGCGTACTTGACCATTACAACAAGAAAGAAAACCACAAGGAGGGAAGCCAGTACAGCTTCTCCAAAGTCTTCCTCATGTACGCGACAAAGAAGCTTGCCGACGAAATATCGTCAGGCGATGTCATCATTACCAGCGTCTGCCCTGGTTGGGTCAATACCGACCTAGGCCGCGATCATTTCTTCCCTGGTGTACACATATTGGCTTTCTTCTTCATCTTTTTGTTCATGAGAACATCTGCTGTTGCAGCAAATATGGTGTTAAGTGGGACGACACAGGGTGAAGGTTTGCACGGAAGGTTTTGGCAACACGATAAGATTCAGCCGAACGGACCGAGCTTGACAGGGCCAGAGATGAAGGAGCTGAGTGCGAGAATGTGGGTTGAGATTTTGGATGCATTGGACAAGGATGTGGCAGGTGTGAACAAGGCAGTCGACGCGGCGCTATCGAAGCAGCGAAAGTTAGTGTAGCCAGAGTGGAGAGTGAAGACGAACAAGAATGTGGAGAAACCTGATAGGCAACGATACTGTGCAATGGTGGTAAACTGCCAAACAAGATGCCGTCCGTGCCAGACCCCAGCTGTGGCTGCGTGGCTAAGCACGCGGGCTGGCGCATGCACCTCGACATGACGTATCGCAGCCGAATTGGAGCATCACCAGTGCCTAGAACATCCGTCTCGTGTCCCCAAAGCCTGCACATATCAATCCTTCCGTAAAGCGAGACAGCTGCAGCCGCTGAGTCGGCTGAATGCCCAAATCGCCCTTTCGCCGCAAGCCCGCCGCCCACGCTCCCTCGTCCCTCTTCCGCTACCTGTTCCCCAGGAGTCGAGCACGCGCCCGCCTTCACCTTTCCAAACTCCGCCACGAGACATTTCCGTCGCTCAAGCAGAACGCCAAGTCGCGCATATACAAATACATCGTCTATCGCCAGGCTGTCAAGGCGCGAGGAAAACAGACCATCTTCCAGCGCCTACGGGGCTACACACGGAGGTTGAGTGGCCGCAGCTACCTGGAAGATGCCGCAAGGTTGCGACGACAACAGATAGCCAAGCGTCCTGGAAACACAGAATCGGGCAGTCGAGCAATGACGTACCAAGAGAGCTACGAGGCGCGGGAGCCTGGCACACGGAGACGCAAGCTGGCGGGCTACCTGAAGGCTGCAAATGAACTCCGACAGACATATACGCAACAGTATGCGTCCAACTGGAGTACCAAGGAAGCACAATACGACTACGAAGACGACACGCCGGGCGGCTTTCCAGATGCAGCCGTCGTCAGAAGCGGCCGCGAGGAGATGATACTCTTTCCTAGCTATGCTAGGAGGCACATAAAGAGGAAGCCAGAAGCACAACCAGGCACTATACAAGAGACTGAGGGTGAAGGACGCGACGTTCGAGACTCAACCGGCGCCGGTGACGCCGAATTTTGGAAGCAGCAATGGAACAACTACGAGGACGACAATGCAGTAGTTGACGTTGATGTTCGTGGCTGGATATACTCACCGCACAGGGGGCAGATGTCGCGGAAGCAGAGGCTGTTCATTGGACTTGCACGCCAGCTTGTTGGCGTACAGGCGCCTGCTACGCCCTCCACTTCGTCTGGAGATAATAGCCGGGATACAAGCCCGCAACGGCATGGCTTTCGCGAACGGGCCCACTTGCGCGACGCTCAGCAGGACGAGGCCATTGCGGCCAAGGAAGCTGAGGAAATTCTACGCCGTGGCGAGAGAGAGGCAAGGGCGGCGGCACGCGGTGCTTACAGTGAGAAGCCTGCTAAAGACATGGACGATACACAATTATATCGAACAGAGACCGGGAGCAGCACGCGTCCCAACAATGGCAGGACCCATCAACTCGCCCATAGCACATCCAAAGATTCGATGAGAAGTGAGGCCAGCATCAAACCGTTGCAGAAACGAGGGTCATGGAACCAGCCGTCTGAAATGAGCCCGTCTGAACTCGCCGAGGCCAACGCCAGGCTGATGGCTCGCCTGCGACACTTTCTTGCAATACCAATGGCCAACACACCCATCAGTGTCTTCTTCTACAACGAGAATATATCCAAACAGAGGACTGTGTACACCGATGCTGCAGGACATTTCAGTATGAGCGCGGCTTTGGATTTTGTGCCCACCCACGTTCGCATCTTAGCATCAGACAAGCTCTCGGCAACAGAAGAAGTAATCGTTACTGCCTCGCAGGGAATCAGTGTCATCAGTGACATCGACGACACAATAAAGCACTCCGCTATTGGTAGCGGCGCCCGCGAGATCTTTCGTAATGTTTTCATCCGCGATCTTGTCGATCTCACTATCGATGGTGTCAGAGAGTGGTACAACAGAATGGCGGAGCTGGGGGTCAAATTCCACTACGTCTCCAACTCGCCCTGGCAGCTGTACCCTGTCATCTCAAAATACTTCGAGTTAGCTGGATTACCCCCCGGCTCGTTCCATTTGAAACAATACAGCGGCATGCTTCAGGGAATATTCGAGCCCGTGGCTGAGAGAAAGAAGGTTACTTTGGACAAGATCGCAAGAGATTTTCCAGAGCGAAATTTCATATTAATCGGAGATAGTGGTGAGGCTGATCTGGAAGTTTATACCGACTTCGTACTAGAGAACCCAGGGCGAGTCGTTGCCGTCTTCATTCGCGATGTCACCACAACAGATAGTCCAGGCTTCTTCGACCCTTCTACTGGATTTTCACCAGGTGATCACTCTTCGTCATCGACCCAGCGTACCAGTGGAGGGAGCTCGGCTGCTTCTACTAAGGCTCGACCGCCGTCTGAAGAAACCGATCCTGAACTGAGAGCTGCTATTGCAGCATCATTACGTGACATGGATGCGGACAATAGCAAGCGTTCTAAGTCAACATTTCCGCAGACCAACAATGAGCAACAGCCGAAGTTGCCTGCAAGGAAGCCCTCTTCGCAAAGTATATCACCGAGAGATTCTCCGGCCAATTTAATAGACCTATCATCCGACGATGAAGTAGACGATTCGTCTGCCCTTAGGAAATTCAACAGCGAAACTCAGGCTGACAACGAAAGACACCGTTCGTCAGCCGGATCGAATGTGAGTACGAAGTTTGCGCCTGCGCCTCCCAAGAAGCCAGTCGCATTACGAAGCCCATCGAGCGAATCTACGTCTTTCAATACCCTGTCCTCCTCCAACCCACGACCACAGCCACCAAAACCTCGAAAGACCTCGACAGCAGTCGGTCAATCCAGCCCACTAGCACAGCAAGATCATGCCACAAAGAGCGCAAACACTTCAGCACCTTTTAGACCTCCGGTGGGCCCCAAGCCGTCCGTAAGCTTCCAGAGCCAAGCATCACAAGATCAGCAGTCGTACGCTGGCATGGCTCGGGATAAGCTGTGGTCCGTCTACAGTAATTTGCCTGCGTTGCGATCAACGGAAGAGCCTGGCTCCAATGCGTCCAGTCTAGATGTCACTGGTGTTCGTAAAGGCCCGCCTCCACCTCCACCTCGTCGTGGTAATCGCGATACAGCTTCAAGCGCAGCATCTTACGTGAGCTCCAAAGCATCGTCAGCATGGCAACACGCTCCCTCAATGCCATATCACACTCGTCCACAGGTCACGTCTGCGCAAACATCTCAGCCTTTCTCTACTGCTGTGCCGCGACAAGGTATCAATCGCACCAGTACCGGTAGTACGCTGAGTGGTGCTGCAGGCGAGCAGTACGGCACGAAGAAGGAGCAGCTTTGGCGCCAGAGATGGGCGCACGCGGAACAAGTCCTCGGCGAGCAGGGTGTAATACTTCGAGGATGGAGGGTTGGAAGCGACATTATGGGTGAGGCAGAGAGTATAGTCAAAGATGCAGAGAAGAAATTCAAGCGAGATGAGCGACGAAGTGAAGGTAGCAATGGGAAAGCAAGCGAACGTAGATAGAACACGGCAGTGCTTGAGTCGGCTTGATGGTTGCCATATTAGCGGGGGTGTTAAAGAGAGTACACATAAACACGATATTATTCTTCGCCTGCATCAAAACCTCCGATATGTGGAACCACATAGCTCTGCGATTTTCGTGGCGCCGTAATCTCCTGCTAGAGCTGAGATTAAACTTCCCTTCTCGCCAAGCATTCGATAGCGTCGCGGAAACCGGAATGGATGGTACACGGTGGCGCACGTGCAGGTGAAAGCCAATTCAGGAGTCGTGATGTCATTCCTTCTACCGGTATCAAAACAAAGCTACCAAGCGCACCTGGGCAGGTACATAGTTGAGAACGCGACCGCGACGCGACGATTACCTGCATACGAATTGAACTTTCACCTCTGCTACCTAAACCAAATCGACAGGTTTATCACAATAACAAATCCGGCAAAATGTATGTAGGCGTAGTTTTCTTCTCGTGTCGTGGCCGCGATTGCTATGGTGATTGTCCGCGTTTTGGTGGTTGACCTTGCGCGCGTTTGAGCAGGTCTCCAGTACTTTGCGGCAAGACTTTTAACGCTTGATCATGTGCAGGACTTATCCATATCAAGTTTGACAATACGCATTTTGAAATTAGGCTGACTATGAATGTTCCCCTGCACAGGCCGTCTAGCAAGGGAAAACCAACAGATCCTAAGCTCAGGGAGAAAGTGAAGGAGGAGGTCAAGAACGAGACGAATAAGGACGGAGGTGGAAAGGGACAATGGAGCGCATGGAAGGTAAGTCTGCAGCCGCTTATGGTTGAAACACATCGCTTTGTACATAGACTAATACGACATGTAGGCTAGCAAGCTATCTAAAGAGTACGAAAAGAAGGGTGGGGGTTACGAGAACGAAGCTGGAAGCAAGAACGAGCCGAAGAAGGGGGCTCCACAACAGAAGTCTAAAGGCAAGAAGAAGGCCGAAGAAAAGGAAGAGAAACAGGAGGATAAGAAGGAAGAGACAGAGAAACCAAAGGAGGAGGAGCCGTCGAAAGAAGACGACAAAGACGAGGGAAAGAAGGAGGATGACGAGGAGAAGGAGAACAAAGATGGTGAGGAGCAACAGGAAGAAGAAGAGGAGGCTCCTCCAAGTGCGCAGAAGCCCAAGGCCAACACCGGCGCAAAGAAGACGGGTGCCAAAGCTGGTGCTAAGAAAGCAGAGAAATCTGCCGAACCCAAGAAGTCAGCCGCACCGAAGAAGGAAGCAAAGGAGAGGACAGAGGGAACGAGAAAGTCAACAAGGGTTGCTGGGAAGAGGAAGACGTATGACGAAGATGAAGATGACGGTGAGGAAGAGGAGAAGTCAACCAAGGCCAAAGCGAAGAAGAGCAAGGCTTGATTACGCGGCGCGCATCTCCATCGGTGTTGTAGTCACACGCGCAAGTATTCGATAGTTGCTGAGAAAGCATAGCTTTCTCCCACTCACATGACATCGTCTGTGAGTAGCGCGGAGGGCCCAATGGGTATAATAGGTAGTTTAATTTATTTCCGAAATGTCTGTCGTCAATGAGGATTGCCTTTCGGCTCTAGCTTCTCTATGCAGTCTTTTGTCATCGTCCCTACTAAGCTTACTCGCACCTGCCTGACCGGAAACTGCAAGCCCGACGAGATAATCCGCACCGATGACACTAATATCGACCTCACCACACGTTACGCCCTGGCCCCACTGCACAACGTGGCTGCAGATCGCCAAGATCTCACACCGATGATGTTGCTGATGCCGAGCTCGAGATGGTCGGACTCTCCGAACAAGTCACGATGCCTCCTCCGGTACCACATTTTCCGCCGGGCAAGCGCACCCCGATCCTGCAGTTCAAACTTGGGGTCAGCGCTCTTGCCCGTACATTTCAGGCCTATTGTTCTCACCAAAGCTCAAAACCAGCAGTATACAGATTGTCCTGTTGCACCTTTTGGGTCGTCGTCAAGGGTGTGTAGCGGACGTAATCCCGTTCCTGAAATCCGGCTTTCGAGACCACCGTGGCACCACAAGGCGTAGCGGATACTCCCTAGATCCTATTAACCGAGTAGCCTTCTCTTTGATCCAGTCGCACATACCAACATCGCATCGTCAGAGTCTGCTAGTTGTGTACAAAAGCTCACGAGCCTTCGTGCATGGCCCCTTCGCCAATAACAAGGTGCCACTGCTAAAGTGCAGAGACGCATTCTGCCCTCAAGATGTCTATTGTTTCGCCGTCAGCAATCTCCATTTAGATGTATCGCCCATGCATACTTGAGCTTCGTCGGACGCGTGACCGCATCATAGATATTCGCAGCTTCAATACTTTGGTCTCTTTCGAGGTCATGAGCACTCAGCCGCTCATTGAGGTTAGCAAGCATCTCTGGAGGCTGGAACTGATGGGTATATGCAGATTCGGGTTTGAGCTGAATACTGCATACTCCTACAATGCCTCTTCGTCGCAGCGCTACCGACTTGAAAGACTCGCGTATTGCGTCGTAGACATGCTCAGATTCGTGTTCGTCGATAACGTCTTCGGCGACGAGTACCACGCATGCAGGATCTTTCATAGCTTTCTTGTACTGGACAAAGTAAGAAGCTATCGTGTCCAAAGGGAACTTTCGATAATGGATACGCTGAAATTTGAACGTGGGCGACGAAAAGAACGCGGCAGCCGCAACAATTGAAATGCGATCCAAGTCATCTGGTGTGGCTAGGCGTACGCCTTCTACAGATGGGAAAAACATTATTACGCCCCGCTAGCAGTAAAGCAATGTAGTATTCGATTCGAAGATACATGGTGGAATCTAATCTCGCAGCTCGTTTAAAGCAATGCGGCATCGCACCGAAGCATGCTTACTCCGAGGGATGAAAGAAGACTATCCAAGGTTTCTTTGACAACCGTAAGCTGGTTTGCCCTGCCACTACACCCAGTGGTGCATAAAGCAAACTGAGACATTGAAGCCGGGTTAGTAGTCTACTTGAGGTTGGGTACTGGCGATTGGATGGGACAGAACTCCGTAGTTGGATAGATAGGCTTGCTGTCTCGGATGCGATTTTCCTGATCGAAGAACCTCGATACGGATGGACGGGCGGACTTGGTCGACACATTAACGGTAACGACAACAACAAAGGTGCGGCAGCGATTAACAAGCACCCGGATAATCGATAACGAGCTGTTTGGCTGCGGAAGCAAGACGAAAGTTGTGTCTCTGTTCGGTACGCGAGGCAGGTTTGCGGGGAGATGCAGCCCTAACGGAAGCTAAGACATGCATGGCACCGACACAATGAACCAGTGTGGTTCTCGACCTGCCTTTGGTGCCTCCTCGAGCCTTCCTACCATCGAACTCGAAAAGCAACGATCTACCGTGTCGGCTTTGCTTTACGGTCCAGGCCGCCATCGTTCCCTGCTACACGGATCTTGCTCATTGCCTCTAAGCGAATGAGCGACACGCACCCTCGCGACACGTCCTCTGAAGTTGTACGCAGTCAGCCGCAGCCCTCCATGTCTACCACCAGTTCGCAGTACAGGAATGCCACCCAAACTCCTTCGCACTACCAGGACTTCCCCACAAGCAATCACGACCCTTTGTATGGCTTAGGATCATGGCAGCAACATCATAACGCTCCCAGCCACGACTCGTACGCTGCCGGCCCGTCAACGGCGCAATTCCTACATTACCCTCCGGTCGGAGTCGACTCCGCTGGTTCACATCCACAGTCTGCGCCAACTGCTTGGGCTGGTTACGTCAGACAAGCACCTCTGGAATGGCAGCATGCTGGACCAGAGCAGAATTACACGGCGCGCTCAACTGTCCCCTATTGCGATGCGGAGGGGACCGCGTCCGTGCCGCATCAACTTCCCACTGTTTCGCGGCACTATCAGCAGCAGCAACAACAACATCAGTATCAGCACCAGCCAGCGCTAAGTTTAGGGCACACATTACCCCTGACCTCGCAGGACCATGCGTTTCGAAGTACGGAACGCTTTCACGAGCTGCGCATTTCGTCAGTAAGTGCACACAAGCAATGTTGTGCCCTGCACTAGGTTCGCGACTAAGTCTTCCAGGAGTCCCCCGCCAATACGGTAGACCCACCATACTCGAATCATGCTCAGAAGCTACCTCCAGTCCCACAACTATCGCATTCACAACCACAGGCTGTTCTGTTGCACACAAACAACGCCCCACAGGTTCCATTGCACCATGATGTCTCCTGGGAAGCGCACCAGCAGTATTCGGGTCATGCTGGCGATGTCGTCAATACCAGAGCTTCAGATACGAGACATCATAGTTCATCTACCATTCCCTGGCCCATAGTCGACCCCGTGGAAGCTTCCAATGTGCCCACTGTTTACGAAGCGCCTCAGAACATGCGTCGAGAATGGAACGTCGCCGAAGCACCACCTGAACAGGAACTCTACTCCCAGCACCAGGTTCCAGTCGAGCATGTGGATCGAGCAACGCAACTGCTTGCTCAGCATAGGCCAACACCAAAGAAGAAAGCAGCTAAGGTTCCTTCATCTTTCGTTGAGCGACAGGAGAAGCTGAAGGTGTCCAAGCGAAAAGGCCCTCTCCAGGAAAGGCAAAGGGAGAAGACCCATACTATGCGCAAGACCAAGCGTATATGCGTTCGTTGTAGATTTTACAAATCTGGAGTATGCATATTCTTTATTGGGACAGACACAAGACTGACAGACGTAGTGTGACGAAGGAGACCCGTGTGAAAAGTGTGAGAAGATCACAGGGCATGCAAGGTCGTTTCGCGAGCCGTGTTACAGAGAACACCTCGAAGATACAAGTCTTATACGTCGGTGTAAGTCATTGCAGTGCTTCTTGCTCGAAGCATTCTCACTGTTAAACAGGCAACGGACGTGAGCACCAAGAGGAAGCCGAATTCCTCGGTTACGACTGGATACACAACAGTCAACTATACGAAATGGAGATCATCTGGAACCTCCCTGGCTACGGTCCTATACCCAATGCACAGCCTCTGCGTATCGCCTTTCGACCGTACAGCCCGACACGCGGTTCACTCGATGTAGCGACATCTGTCTGGTCCAACAGAGATGGACAAGTACCATCTGTCGAGCAGCCGGCATACGCCATTTACGACACCGCGAATCTCGTACTGGCTTATGAACGCTACTTCTCTAGCCTCCAACCTGCAATTGAAGAGTGGGTTTTTGCTCGCATTCGGCAGGACGAAGTCGCCTACCATACCTATCAGGAAGTGGTACGCATGCGGAGGGTAACTGGAAGTAAAGCCCTTGACCTCGCAATGCGACTTCAGTGTCTCTCGGTTGTCTCGCAGGGGTATGGTTCAGTATTCTCGGAAAACATACCTGGTATACGCGAGTACGATTATCGCAGACTTGGCCGTAGCGACTACGAAGCATACGACCGAAACTCCTGCGATCGCCCACTCCCAGGCGCCATAACCCACCAGATGGACGTCGCGGCTGTAAAATATCTTCGCAAATTGGAAAAGCTTTTCGTCAAGGAGCTAGCGACACTGATTTTCAAGCCTAGAATCAAGCCTTGGTACGAGCTTTTCCTGGCATTCTATGTCATTTTCTGGAACCTTGAGTATATCCACCATGGTGCGCAAGACTACATCAAGTCGAAAAATGGCACAGTAAGTCTGGCGAGCTTGTTATACAGATTTAGCTTTGTCTGACTCCACTAGTTGATCGAGAACCAGGTCAGCAACGTAGTGACCACTCAGATCAAGAAGTGGGAATTCGCTTTCCCGGTCCTGCTGTATCACTGGCGTTGCATTCTCCGCGGCTACTCGCCTTTCAAGCTAGCACGCGACAATCCGGAGGAACTCCGGGAGCGAGGTCATATTGATGCAGAAGGCTTCGCATATGTCACACTCATTGCGAATCTATTTGACCGAAATAAGCCCGGTAAGTTGGGACTGTAGATCCGCTACTGCAAGTCATTTGTTAACCAGCATAGATCGCTTCCAGCCGCCGCTTACCGGGTTTGCCGCAACGCACTGGTCCACTTCAAGTGAATGGATTGTAAAGCTTTTCAAGGAAGCTGGAGCGTAACGTTCCGCCCGTGTCATGTCGTTCCACCATGTTTTTTGATACCCAGTCATGAGAAATGGCTATCGCGAGTCATTTTCTAGCTTCCAATATACGAGTTGCAATTTATGGGGAGAGGCGTGGAACAAATCTGATGAATATCTGAGTATGTCTACCGTCGGTCTAATTAACAAAGAGGTCCTGGAAAGAGAGACCATGGATACAATAAAGCCACACCAATCCTCGCCTTGCAGTCGCAAGATGCATGCCAAATTGACTATGTCGTTCCAACTGCCACTAAGCCTGTTGGGATGTTTCGGGTAAAATTGCTTGCTAGAGTTAGCGGTTACAGCAGTATCTAGCCATGGCTTTCGCGGCCGCTGATGCTGCGCCATGGGTCCGTGTCGAAGACAGGGAGGCTCTGAGGTCTGCCGGGAGTGAACGGGTCGTCAAAGTTGTCACGGCAGCTAGCCGGCTTCTCCCAAGCATTTGTGGAGTCGCGGAGGAACATGCGCAAAAGGTGCCGGGTACTAGCCTGGCCATCAATGCCACGGTACTCTGCACGGGCATGCAAGACAGACAGGTTATGGAGGAATTGGATGTCGCCCTGCTTCCGGTCGACTTTAGTGCAGAAGCGCCTAGCTAGCTCTTCAACGGCGTGCATTGCATGCAGCTGCTTCCGGGTAACCTTTGGCATGCTAGGGTCACGCGGGATGGTATCAGTACCAAGAAGTGGAGCCTTGACTAGCTGGCACATGGGTTTGCCCTTGGAGAAAAAGAGGGTAGGTCCTAATTCGAGGTAAGGCGCTCCATCCCTGAAGTAAATTAGCAAACTCTCTTAACATCAGATACGACAAAACCATGCTTACTTTTGCTTTAGCTCGAAAGGCCAATTTGGCTCCGCCATCGTCTCCAAAACTTCTGGGTCCTTCTCAAGAAGCTCATTGTAAATCCTGGAAAAGCTCACGACGAATTGCTCGCCACCAGCATTGGGACCGCCGTCGTTGCGCACATACAGGGCGATGACATCGCCAGAGAAGCGGTCACTGTGAAAATCCATGGCAGCAGTGATCTTGGAGCCTGCAAGACCAATATTCTTGCAGTCTTCTGGAACTGTTTTTTTGGTGGCATCGAGAACATGACTCAGCGTTTGGTTTGCATAAGAATCGGTTGCTCGTTCTGGGCAGACGTATGAGCATACGCCCGCAAAAGCAATAACGGCCTCTTCGTCATTGAGGTAAGCACTATCCAGACCCCGGAGGACAACAACGTTTTTACCGTGGTGAAGCTCTTTGCTGATAGACGAGAGCTTGCTAGCCAGTTCTGGGTTGCCGAGATCAAAACTTTTCTGGTTTATCTTCGTCCGCGGAAGCCGGGAGACTGGAGGCGTAAATCAGCATTCGTTCATAATGATTAATAGGTAGTGCTCACGCTTGAACTTGATTATAGCGGCTCTGATATCCCGGATTTCGCGGTCGTTAAGCTGGACTACATACTCGACTGGGTTCAGCTCGTCCCCTTGCCATACCATGGGTCCTGTCACTGCCGGGGCAAGTTTATCAGGAGAACTGAATATGGACGAAGAGTTGCTGTGCAAACTCTCGAAAGAGGACCTCGCGCTGAGTGTGGGAGACGACATATTTGACTGGTCGATTACTGTGAATGATGTAGAGGGAGGTTCAGATGGGATGTTCTAATGTTCGTATCGGTCCGCTGTAGATGTAGCTGTAATGTTGTGACTCAGGAGTGAGCCTGAGGAAGGCGTTCTTATACCGCATTCTCGGTGAATGGGGTTCTTTTGAAGATGTTTATCGCGTAATCGCACGCCGCTGTTGTCACGGTGTGTGAATTTAGAGCTGACGGAGCCGCACTTGCTAACGAGAGACTGACATCGAACTTTAGTCGCCGGATCATGGGAACAGGGCCGAAAACTATTCCCGCTAACCTTGACGGTTGCGGTGGGTGGGTGACCATGTACCTATGTGTATCCTGCCCGTCTTATCGTGATTCGTCACCTGATGCCATCTACGCTAATGCCTGCCAGTCAGCCGCCGTGGCAGTGGGAAAATCTTCACTGAACCACCCTACAACTCGGATCTACACACTCACGGGGGACACAGCGGAACGCATCGAAGCTTTGCCACACGGGCGAAATTGGGTCTTCTGCCTCCACCAACTTCCCCACCGCAATGATCGGACTTGCTTACTGGCAGGACCTTCCTCGGGTCAATCATGTGGCCCCATGATTGCCACAGCATCCACTGTAAGGATCGTACTCGAGGCTCGCGTAGGCATCCCGGTGGCAGAAAGCAATGCGAAGATCCGCCGGAACGTGGCTCTGATTTCGATAGACGTTCGTGCGGCACATGGAAACTTCGATGTGTGCATGCGACCCTTGAAGAAACTCGGCCGATTAAGAGCAGGCACTTCCTCATTTGCATCAGCCCTATGCCATGGAGCTTACCGTTGTTAGGCATAATAAGTGGTCACTATTCGCCCAGCTCCTGCATATGCAAGTGGGTTGAAACGGGCAGGCCTGATATCTTCATCAGATCTTATCTCCATCCACAACTCGCGCCATGTCAGCATGTGATCGAATGCACTAATCTCTGATCTGAGACCAATCCCGCGATTTGCGGAAATGATGGCAAGGGTTCATGTACCTCAGTATTGAGCCTTGGTCCTTCACCGTACTTGAGGAACAGCCCACAATCCAACATATCGACTACCATACATGACAGCGACCGTGGCTCACCGGAATCTCTCTGCAACGAGACGGCATGATAGCGTGCTGCTGAGGCAATACGGGCAGCGGTGGTCCGGGCCACGCTGCAGCTCCAATGCAAAACGCCTCGGAACCGCCCATCTGCGACCACGTTGAGCTGCGCAATGCTCAGGGTCTGCCGACATATGCGCCTTATTGGCCAGGTTGGTTAAAGATGCACTGCCGAGCTTTCAGCTTACGAGGGTGGCCTTTTGCTATTGGTGTATCTCGGCTTTTACAGTGTCTGCACCCCTCCTACTATGTATGCCAACACATCCTAGTGTCGCATCTGTTGGGCCCAGGGTTGCAGTAGTCGAATTCCGAGGAATACGGCCTACGTGTAGCAAGCATCTCCGGCGATTGCGCCATGACCTATATACCTTCGATCGATCGAATCATGCATCTATTTGCTCACTGTCAAGGCATGCTACGTTTCCTAGCCGCTCTTATTTCCGATTAACGGGAAACCTATGTGTAGTGGAAGGTACTCCCGCATCGAGATCTAGCTCACCGCTAAACGCGACTCGACTTTGCCTGATATGAATATGACACATCCGCTGCCGGGCCGTTCGCTTGTCACACGCATGTAGTGAAGAGCTAGAGCGCTTGGAGAAGGGCGTACTGCACTATGCATGACTAGGGCGGTATCTTTACCGTAGCCTCATGACATGCCTTAGTATGGACGCTTCAACTGCGCATCAGTTTAGTGTCGTATATTGTAGGGTGGATCAGCTGGATCCGCTGGATCCTTCATAATGGGCGTAGTTATTGCATGTATGTGCAGCCAGTCGGCTCATCGTATGTTGGGGAAACACACCATTTATAGCGCCTAGCTCGGTTCTAAGTAGGACGTGATTCTTTGTACTCAGCCTTGCATCCAAACTTCGTCGCTTGCAAAACGTTCAAATCGACCTGGCTCGGCTCTGACAGCTTCTGAGGATCCGGCAAAACGCACACTGTCAGTTTGGAGACATGTACGCCCGTAATTACACACGTGGGTCGTTGTGGGGTCGGATCAATATCTGCATCGGGATGCGTGTGTATCCATATGGCAATTTCACCCTATATTCGCAGGTGGCTGTCATGCCACCGATAGACGGGGTAGCATAAACGTCGGCTCAGCATTAACGGCGCTCTAGACCTGGCTGTGCTTGGAATGAGCACATAGGCATTTAGATACCATGTTGATCGCGCACTGAAGGAAGTTTGGATTGGTGAAAGCCTGCTTGCAACGTCAGCTGAGCTGAGTGTGCTCGACGTCATAAATGAACTCCTACGCGAAATTGTTTGGTGCGCCGTTCTTATAAGTTTATTGCAATACATGCGAGCTTCAAGGGTTTACTGCTAAATTGCGGCACAGGCTCGAGAAGACGTTCGGCCCAGCCTTACTAGCGTGTAGTCGGTGAAGTAGAGCATGCTCGCGCGCTTACAATGTGGCGCATACGCCGGGCAAGCTCGCCCAGTCTCGAGACTGTATCTTTCGGCAATGCAAACGCGCGTGGTCGCGAGCGCTGCCGTGTTAGGCATTGCTCTTCCACGCCTTTACCATAGCCACCCACGGGACGCCCTGGTCCATGAGGGACGAAAGAAGTATTCGTTTCGTCGAATAAGTATATCTCGCACACGAATTGGAACGATTTTCAGGACATGTGGCGTTCAATATATCGGCCCCAAACGCCGAGCTAACTCTTTTGATTCGTAGTGACTCCTATTTCCTTCCAGCCTGCACACGTTCCTACGTCTAGAGCATCCGACAACGTCTATACATGAGGAGCAGCAGCTTTGTTCGCGAAAGTAAATCGTTGGTACTTATGGATGCGGGAGATCTTACCGAACCTAGCGGATGAGCACCCGTAGGGATAGGCATGAGTCTGTGGGCCAGTACGGGTCGACGCCCTCGCTTGAAAAGCTGCCGACTGTATGGACATGGAGAAGAGCGCATATGGCGACCGTGACGACATGATGTTCCAATGAGGAGGTCTCGTTTGTTGTTGCTGATCGGTGAGCAGAACCTGGAGTGAAACACGAGGTGGGGACAGGGGATGCCGGATCGAGACTTTCGCAATTCTTGTGATGGTTTATGGGCTGCGCCCCTGCGAAGAGGCTATCGACGATCCTATGTAGGAGGAGGACTTAGGAAAGAGGTTAGATTTCCTTACAGACGTAGCGACCTCGCCCTTGTTCATATCCGCTGTTAGCTCGCACTTAGCAGCCAATCGATATCCTAGTCAGCCCTTCCATTAGCGTTAGTAGGGATCCGAGCACATGGCCTTTTCATGCACGTCACAAGTGCTATAGATGCTAGCCCCGGCGCGTACCCATAAATACAAGGAGAACTGCCCCAACCTGTGGGTGCATCACAAAAGGGAGGCGCAGACGCCTGCCTTTGCTGTCTCTTACCTGCAGTACCAGACTTATCACCTTCTTATCGACACCAAAGTTTATCCAGTATCCTAGGATGTTGGTCTCGAGTCATCTCTCGATCTCTCAGGTGAGAGAAGTTAGTAGCCAGAAAAACAGCTGACATTCCATCACGAGAGTTGAATCAACTGAAATAGTAGATCATCATGATACTCCTTGAGACGATTCACGCAGGCCATGATTACTCATAGTTATCCTTAATTGATACCGGGATGATATAACTCTTCTTATATTTCGCATTCGTCACCTCGGTGTATATAGCCCACTTCGGCTTCATGCCGGCTTTCCAGGATGTAGGACTACACATGATATCGTGACTGGGAAGCTATCCTCATATCTGGAGACTTGATGTGGGTATGCGAAGGTCTGGACCGCACTGGAACTTCAAAAGAGGAATGAGGGGGTGTGAGGAACAAAGGGGACTTCGGATGTACGGCGAATTTAGGTTAAGTTGATGTAGGATTCTACTGGCCTGAACCCTACCAATTTCGTTGTACGCGTACTAGCACACGCATTTCCCCCCAAGACCAGTATGCTAGTATCACAACGTGCGAGACCGAACCCCCGGAAGGCTTGCTTGGAGACTGGAGAAGGAAAGGGAATTCGTAACGAAAAATCTGTCTGCTGCCCGGGCAGTCGAGACCCAGCTCCAATCTCACCTTTCGGAATCGATTCTATTACCTGAATTTCTCTACGAAGTAACTTAGTGCGGTCGCTAGAACTTTGTGAGGTACTCGAGCGATTCTGTGTTCTCTGTCTTGAAGGATGTCGGATGACGTCATAACTCCTGCTCTCTTTGCCAAAGACCCTAATAGTAACTTCGCAAATGTGACAACTTGAGGATATACAGATACTGTAGATTCGGTAAAGCATGTTTACCCAGGTAAGTGTGTATTTATGTTTTCATATCTGTATCAGTCAATCGTAGCACTGAAATTGAAACGCGTTCTGCGGCAACACCAGATCAGGACATTCCGGAGATAGCAAGCGATCTTCACTGTAGACGTCACTACCGCCATAGCCAGTCATGATGCAATCAACGGGGATCAAGCCTTGGTCAACAGAACAACAGCAGCGAGGCCCCTAAGCAAGACCATTTTGTGAATCTTGAAAACAACTTCACAATGTCACCCTCAGGTCTCGCCATTCTCATTGGAGCCGGCCCTGCTACTGTAAGTTGTCCGGCGAACGTAACAGCATATACGTGACTCTAATGCCACAGACCTAGGGCACGGGAATTGCACGAATCCTGTCATCTCCTAAACATGGTAACCTCGCCGTAGCGCTCCTAGCCCGACGCCCAGAGAACCTGCAGACTGTCATTTCCAAAGTCCGCTCCACCAACGAGAACGCGGTGCTCGAAGCATTCCCGAGCGACACCTCAAAGGCATCTCTAGAGAAGGTATTCGCAGATATCAAAGCACACGAGAGCTTCAAGGGCCTAAAGCTGAAGCTAGCGATATACAGTATCAAGCATTCGAGCAAGAAGCCGTTCTTGGAAGAGACAAGGGAAGAATTTGAGGAAAGTTTAGAAACGTATGTTGGTGGAGCTTTCACGTTTGCGCAGGAAAGTCTGAAGAGATTCTTTGCCGATCATGGAGAGGTGGGCTTGATGGATGGAGGGGAGAAGAAAGGGGTAAGCATGGCCTCCGCTACGATGTGATCGAGCGTGAAACTAACGGTGTACAACAGACGCTCATCTTCACCGGCACTCTTGGTGCGCTCCGATGTAGTGCACAATTCGCTGCGTATGGTGCTGGTCGCGCATCCGTCCGTCAACTAGCGCAAACACTGGCTCGCGAGATGAGTGAGAAGGGCGTACATGTCGTACATACGATTGGAAATGGCGCAATTGTCGACGAGGACGGGGAGGATCAAAAGGTGGGCAAGAAGATGAGCGCTGATGCGGTTGGTGAGACTTACCTTTGGTTGCATTCGCAGAAGCCCTGCTTGTGGACCCACGAGCTGGACATGAGGCCCGCTTGTGAGAAGTTCTAGACATGTCATGCAGAAAAAATAACATTTGAAGAGATCTATAGCGCCAGGATACAAACGAGTGTACAAACAGTAGAAAGCCGCCACGGGTTCAAGAAGAACAAGATAGCGATCAACGCCATCACCAAGAAAACATCAAGCCAATCACTCCTCATAATCACCTAGCCGGTGGCTGCGTCCAACGACCCAACATTTGGCCAAGAGCCCAGTTCCATTCGTTGACGAACGCATTGGTGAGCTGAGTGATCTGCTCAGCAGAAGGCGTACGACCTGCCCACATGGCAGGCTGCGATGCCTGATAATGCGCATAATACGGAAGGAGTTGGCTGAGTTACATTAGCGAGGACTTCCGCAAGATAATGCTGGTCGTCAGACGTACTCAGTCTGTATCTTGTTCAGAACCAACCAACACAGATTCCACGAGCGGTTACTTGCAGGATCGGCGTAGACACGCCTCTTGGCTTCGTCCAGGGCATCGGAACTTTGTATTGATCAGCCAATGGACTAGAAGATCCCCTTACGCATTGTTGAAACTTATCGAGGGTAGCTTACCTGAATGGGTAGTTCTTCGTCAGTCCGCGGAGCTCGGTCAACAAGCTGTGCGATTCGACGTAGTATCTCCCTGATGAGTGCTGTCAGTCTTCTTTCACAAGTTCGCTGGAGCCGTAGACTCTTACAAGCCGATGTCATGGGTTCACTGCAATCTGGTGTACCAAGCTTCGCAAACGCCTGCTCAACGCGGATCAATTCGACTATAGTGTTGAACTGATGAGATCGTAGTGCTCGAATGTATTGTGCCTTTTCGGCCTATCGTGACACAGTGTCAGCATTACTGAGGTCGAAATCTATACGGCAAATAGAAACATACGGGAGTGATCTTCCTGGTAGAAGAAGACATGTTGGCGAACTCTGGTACTCTGTATCTGCGTACTGGTGGATTGCTGTATTCACTATGCTCGGTGTCGGTGGTGGATGTAGAGCGAATCAACATGTATCGGTGGTTGAGAAGCTGTACTTGACTGAACAGGTAGCGCTGAAGTTTATGTATGCGGAAGAGTGAAAGAAGCTGTTTGTTGCGATGAGTCCATCAGTTAGTAGAAGATATTCAAAAAGTTATATAGATATCCCCCATTGCTGATATGGCTGTAGCGTACGACTCTCGTAGTGATTAGTCCAGACACACCGAATATGTGCATGTCATGAGGCAGCTCAGGAGCCAGCAGCCAAGATTCCGTGCAATCAGAAACTCTGAGAAGGTCAGCTTTGGACGCCATATTGTCATGATGGACTCATGGGAGTTCAAGATGTCAGTGCCGAGCGTAGAAAGACAGCTGGATGTGATCAAATGTGGAAGCATCAAGTAAGATTCTGGATCCTACAAGGGCAAATTTGATCAGCCTCGTCCTTATGGGTGTCTCCATGCCTTTGCAATGGATCTTACAAAAAGAGTACCGCATTTCTGATAGGCTGGTCACCTTGCATCATATGGTCTGCGACAGATCAAACAACAATGATGTAGTCAGATTATGGGTCGTATATCAGGGCTATGCGACTTGCTAGGGTGTCCAGCGGCCCGATCGATCCTGAGTCAAGGAGCTGCCGTAGGGATATCATGATGGAACTAACCACATATCTGATGCCGAGAGAATGGGAAGATCGCTCATTGGCCGTGTGTTTGACCCGTCCCAGCCTTGTGGGCAAAAGTGGGTCCGTAACGACGTCCAAAACGAGATCATCGCCGTTAACAGTGCGGAGGAAACGGCCTATGGAGTCAGTGCTATGCTAAAGGTCAACACAGAGCGTCGTAGCTGAGCTGGATGTTGTAGTGAAGTGAAGTTGATCAGACAGGCGCAATTCCAATGGAGACCGCGAAACATGTTCGGAAAGTCGAATTCCCGTCGTATATCTAGATATGTCAACGGGACCAGGAACAGCTAAGCAGAGTCAGTCGTTGTGAGACTGAGGCTGACGTCTAAATGTCTGTGTGCTGATGATGCAAGGAATCGGGACAGTCGGATTCGTGCGTTGTGGCTGTTTTAGCTTGTGGCTGAGCACTGTTCCTTCTCCAACTTCACCGCTGTTACCTTGGTATCCTCATGTAATTCACAGTCGCTAACAAGAGCGCTGTCCGGATAACCTCGTTTCCGAGAGATGCCTGACCAATGCGCTGCTGAGCAACTGGGCGCTTTGCGTTCCATGTTTGGCAATGTCCTCGAGCGCAATGAATCTACATCATTCATCTCATCAGCCACAGGCATAAGCACGACGATGAACCTACCTCCCGGGTTGTTCGGCCTGTAGAAGGTCTAGTGGTCTCGGACATTCTTCAGCGATGGCTCTTTGTCGTTCGAGGTTGGGCAGTGGGGCTTGTCGACACTAATTCCCGTAGGGCCTCTTACTGGTTCTTGACACGCGCATGCGGATAGACCCTTGAGGCTGAAATCGGCTTACCAACAGCCCATGTCAAAAAGAGTCTCGAGTGCCTAAGCCAATTTCCACGTGCACGCATCTGGATACAGTTACGTTAAGAATCTGATGATCGCCCACTAGCAGATATGCTTGATATATCTCACCTCATTCACAGATCAATCTCGAAGCTACTTCCGGTGCTCTAAGCTTGAAGAGGAATTCTCCAACGGAGACGGGTCAAGACCTCAAGGGGTAAATGCAATCTCTCATCCAATGACTTACACATGACATGTTGCAGCTGAGTTGTGCTAGTCCTTACCTGGTCACTCCCCATAATGTCTTCCACGTCTTGCAACTGGCAAGTTTCTACTTGAGTTAGTCGCAAACCGCTCACATGAGTCGACAAAATAGCAGCTCGTTGGGCACCAAAGCTTTCGAAAGGGCCAAGGACGGCCACACGGATCTTTCGCAAAGATTCATGCTGATAGATTCTTTTACATGAGCAGGCGGGTAGTCTTTCGACTCCGCGATGCCTTGGAAGTCATCATCCACCTTTTACACCCAGACACCTAGACTGGAGCAGCCTATATGCTCAGCGCCATGATGGAGTTTACGATATCGTTGTCGTTCTCCTTGAGGGCCTTGACGGCCTTCTTCCGCGAAACGCTGGCCTGCTGCATGACGAGCTCGATGTCCTTGGCCTCAAGGCCAGAGTCGTCAATCTCCTCATCGTCATCCTCCTCCTCCTCCTCGTCCTTCTTGTCCTCGACAGCCTTGCCCTTGCCCTTGCTGGCCTCGTCGCCGTGGTCGTGGCCGGCGTGGTCGTGGGATGCGGCCTCGGCCTGAGCAAGCTGCTGGGCGGCGGAAGCCTGAGCCTGGGAGTTGAGGTCCTCGATCTTGGCCTCACCGAAGATGCTGGTGCGGGGTCAGCAAAAGTGGCATGGGCGATGGAGGGGCAGCTACTCACATCCAGGTGTTGCTTGAAGGGGACTTGTAGACGTCGGGCTGGTTGATGACGAAGAGGATCTAGGAGGGGTGTTAGTCTGGTTGCTGGGAAGATCCAATGGTGCTGCCCGCAGCCCTTGTTTGTTGACTCGAGGGCTGCGGCTTCATCGACCCATTGCGCGGGAAACACTCACGTTCTTCGGTCGGCGGAGGGTGACGCGTGTGATGCCATCGATGTGCTTCAGGCCGAGCTTGGCGATGGCCTTGCGAGCCTTCTTCTCGTTGCGGGAGTGGACAGCGACGGAGGAGCCCGCGGGCACGCTGACCTCGCCCTCCTCGCCCTCAGACTCGTCGCTGGACTCATCCTCCTCGATCTGGACGTTCTTCTTCTCGGGCTCGTCGGGGAGCTCTTCAATGCGGGGGTTGGCCATTTTGTCGGTTTGTGGGTGACTACAGGTGTTGGTGGTGCTGCAATATCGACGTTCGCGGAGTTGGGGTCGGAGCTTCCAAAAATGATTTGTGGGCGGTTTAGCGCGGGCAGCTCTCAGTACACAACTGGCAATGACGAACCATGGCAATCACTCATTCAGGGCGCTTTCAAGCTCAGGTCGCCCATGTCACGCAAGCAGGCATTTCAAAGGGGGAAGGGTATCAAATTGCAATTCTAGTTGCACTTTTCGTGTGTGTTCATGAATTTGTGGATTGAACTCTCTTGCTACATGTGGAATGCATGCGAGAGCCGAGTAAACCTGTCCCAAACCGAATTGCACCGTGCCAAACATTGGACTTATTCACCCGAAACCAGGTCTTGAATTTTTGAATGCCTTTGAGGTCGCCTTCGGAATGCTCATGAAATGCACGTCATGCCTCTCCCTCACCTGCATGCAGCGACCACCGCAACGCCTGTCTCCCGACAGCATCTAGACTACCTATGCCTTTGCGCTGGCGCGGATCTTGGCGAAGGTCTTCTGGACCTCGAAGCGAGCCTACATCATGTTAGCCTGCGTCTCTTCCGTCGCATCCAACGTGCCACATGCAGCCCGAATCGTCGATTCTGGGAGCACAGATACACGGGGCAACGTACCTGCTTCCTCATCTTCATGACCTTGAAGCGCTCAAAGTCGTTCAGTCCCCGCCTCTTCTGCATAGCCGCACGCTTCTTGGCCCATGCGCTCTCGTCGAACTTTTGTTGGACCTTGTGCTCCTCCCACTTCTTCGCGACGTGGCCGACACCGCTGGCGCGGGGAAGCTTGGGGATGACAATGGGTGTCAAAGACAGCTTGGCGAGCGCGACTTCCTGGCGGGGAATGGGGGCCTTCTCTGAGGGACCATCAATGAGGACCTATGTCTCTGTGAGTCGCTGAACAGCACCCGAATCGCGGATTCTCCATACACGCTTGTGGTCAATGATCTCGACAATGGCAGCGAGACGGCCCTCGAATGGACCCTCGTTGAAGAGGACCACACGGCCGACCTCGACCAGCCTCCAGGCGCTCGTTGTGATTTCGGCGTCACCCATTTCGTCGGTATGTGCTGCAATTAAATGTTAGACTGCGAGAGACGTCAAGTGTTGCAGCGTCGAGTGCGTACCGGTCGGAAATAGGATTCGGTGTTGATGTTCTTGTCGGGAGTAAGTAAATGGCTGATGATCGGGCGACGAATTTCGCGTGCCCTGTGGTGCCGGGGCCGTGCACAAGCGAAAGGCGCCTTGGCACTAGCGCCGTCCTTAAAGTTTTCTGCGAGCGCGACTTCCGTTGTCTTCTCACCAGCACCGCAAACTCTACGCTGTTCTCTCTGCTCTCGACGACCGTTGCGAGACTTTGTGCAGTCTCCAACACGGCTCTCGCGATCGCCTTGATCTACATCGTGCGCTGCGTACATGGTGATGCGATGCACGCTTGCACCTGCCGCTCAGATGCACTAATCTGAAGACCGACAGCTTCGATCCGACACCCATAGCTCCACTGGTAAGTCTCCAACCTCCACACCATACTTCCCCATCCTAGGATGACATAATTTGCGATTGAGCTCGGCGTCGGAGACCCTCGCCGGGGTTTCTTAACGGCGTCGAGTTTATGATATTCAATTTCTTACATATTCTGAGCTTGCTTTACCCATCCAGCTTCTCTCACCGCACCAAGCTCGCGACAAAGGCTGACCGCTACAGACTTCCAAGTACCTTGATCCTTAAACGCCAAACTCAGTGCATTTGACATGCGAGTGTTGCAGCACACAGCCATCTTCCACAGGTCAGTCCCACCTCTTCTGCCTCGCAACCCAACCCCCCTTCCAATGATTACAACATGCAATAGATAGTATATGATCTCTATGATTACTATTTTATCACCAAGATCACTGAGGAAGACCACAACTACGCATCTGCTTGATAACGCTCTGTTGGATACAACTTACTAACAAGCTTGCAGGTAAATTCTCTATCTAAATCCATGTACTATCGCAGCCAACTGCAGCATGCGCCACCGGCAGTTGAACCATGACCCGACACTGCTTCAATCAAGCAGGCGTTGCTGTATTAGTAGCCCGCGACATTTGTCCTCTGCGAGGAAAGCGTTGACCAAGTGATTTTTATCTGTAATGCTCTGCCCCTTTCATGTAAAGGTAAGCAGTATTTGATGGGTATCTGTTCTGTCTTCACGTATATAAACTGCCAATATTAATCATCAACTACATCACCTTCTGCATTTCTCTGCTCAGGCGTCATAGCCCTCCTCCGTGTGATCTTCCTTCCATAGTTCCGGTAAAGGTTCGTCAACAGCTCTCTAACGACACCATTGAACGCTGTCCTTGCATCAAACTTGCTTCCACCATATGGAAAGGGGACAATCTTGGGCCAGTCGGCATTGTCTTCAAAGTAGAACTCGAGGTCGAACGCGGCAGCATCCTTCAGCATGTCTTTGAGCGTCTCCCCTTTGTGGCCGTTGACATCTGCCCACGCCCATAGTGCCGGGTCATAGAAATCCAAGGTGCTTGGGGCCTCTTCGGCAAGAATCTGCGCGTTGAAGAGCAAGTGTCGGATGATGTTAATGTTACAACCGCAACGAATGACAGCGTACTGCAGTAATTCGGTGGTAAGACCTTTTGGCACACCCAGAAGTACAGCAAGCGCTGCCACGGCGTGCTCGTTCTCCTCTTTAATAGCCTCTTTGATTCCCGCCTTTGCCGCTTCACCTGCCATACTACCTTCCCAGTCGATCTCTCCGTTCAGACTGACCAGTACGTAAAGCAACGACGCTTTGTCCACAGTCCAGGGTCCATGTAGCAACTTCTCCGGTACGTGGAAACCCTGCGCAAAAGCCAGATGCGGGATCTTAGTAAACTTGTATGGCCACAGTCCGTCGAAGTAGGAAACACCTGGAATCGTGACTCCGGTAGCTGCCCAGGCCTTGCCGCGTAACTTGATCATTGCATCCTGGGCGCGCTGCACATATCTTAGGAAGAAGTCGTAGGTGAAGAAACGGCAAGTCAAGATGTCAGATTGAAGCAAAGCGTCGCTGGTTACAAGGCGGTCCCGGTAGTTGGTGCGGTGATCGACTGTGTGGAAGAAGGCTTGCATAGTGAAGTCCATCGCTACCTTGTGAGCAGAGAGCTTTTTGCCAAGATCCGGTGAGCAGCGTGGAAGCGCTGTGTTCATGCTGTAGAGGAAGATTATTTCCAGAAGCTCCTGGGGAAGGCCTTGAAGTGTCGGCATAGCGGGCGTGACGTCTTTCTTTTTGGCTGTTGACCTCGTTTTTCGTTGTCGTTTGAGCTGAGATGTAGATGCTGAAGAGTTTTGTGCAGATATTGACGGAGGCTTGCTTTTAGAAGCAGCAAGTGCTGGGTGCAAGTGTCTCCTTTTCTTGCCACGTACGATGATAGGTGTGAGTTCCATCGGCTTACAACTGGCCGTTGTGACCAGGCAGCACTCAAAAGTAAGCCACTTCCGATTGCATGCAGCATACGCAAGGTAGATGGATCGGGAAAGGCTCCGCGTCACCTTGGAGATCGCGCGCAGCGCCACATGTAATATGCACAGACCTCAGGTGGCTTTGCCGCGGCGTCCCTGGGGCTAGCGCTAACTTTCCGCTCGTCTTCTCGTCGCATAAACAAAAGACGGGATTACTACACCACGCGCTTTCGCGACAAATCGAAAAGTGAAAACTCAAAGAAGCATCAGGTCAAACGTCTCCGAGATGCAGGTTCACGCAGTGCCAGACTCTGAGCGCGCGTTCGATTCGACAGGGAGGAAGCTGCCTTGGGCGTATGAGTTTGCGGAGTAAGTCAGTCTTTCATTGCCATTGCTGAATGGAATCTTTCTTCTGGAAGGGTCTAGCACGGTGATAGAGAAAAGTCGATGGAAATCTACACAAGCTTGTCCCTTTCTCTATTCGGCCTCACCACTATGGACGACCACAACTGCGACACTCCCATCCTCTCGCGCACACAGCTAACATCCACCCCTGATAGTTCAGATCAAAACCAACGGCGTATTCCAGAAGAAAAGGGCCCTTTTGGCAAAGCACGAAAACGCGGTACCTCACGGGCAAAGACACCGTTGGGCGCCAACAATGCAGCCGACGAAGCGAGACTCCACAACCAGCGCGCAGAAGACGACATATTCGGCCGCTTCAAGGCAGAGGAAGACAAAAGGCGCTCAGTATCCGCGCGCCCGTCCACCGCACTACCTCCAACAGCCTCGGCGCCAAACCTCATAGATGCGAGCAACGGACTGGGCAACTCCTTCGCTGCAGGCGCATCTACCAACGCTACTTTTGCACAAGAACCCAAGGAGGTTATACTATACGGCTTTGGGTCTGAGCAGCAATGGGAAGCAATAGCCTATTACGAGAAGGTTTCCAATGGCATGATCTACGAAGAATATGACCGCGAGCCACCCAACCCCAGACTCGGTTACAGTTTAGCTGCGCAACGCTCATCGTACTACCCATCTCTGGAACCGAAATACATGGCAAGGATCAAGACATATATAGGAGGTAACCACTGGGTTAAGGTCACTTTTGATAGTGCGGAGGCTGCCGAGCGCGCCTGTCACTACAGTGGGAAGAACATCCACGGCTGCATAGTACATGCGGAGATGTACCGAGGAACAGGACCACAAGGTGGTGACAGACCGTTGCGTGTAGAGGGAGGCATGTCACAGATCGCATCACCCAACACAATATCTTCAGGGACATTGGGACTACGCGGCGCATCGCAGTCGTCCGCAACCGCTTCCTCAGCCACAGCAACAGCTCCCCAACCTTTAGCACCGCAGACCCTTGTACCACGATCAAACATGGAATCAGCCTTGCTACGCAGCAAGAGTGGCACTGGTGCTTTCCCAAGTCACATGGACGACATGCCCACTGAACCCGCTCAACCACGAGAACTGCACCAAGCTCTTGATCCAAATACCGTCCCCGCACACGCGACTACTACAGCGTTGAACCCCCGATCTCAACGCGCAACCCTCCGACTCAAAGGCGCAAACGTAAAACCTGTTGTGTTCCTT
The DNA here is from genome assembly GCF_024291825.1 of Alternaria postmessia. Classification (NCBI taxonomy): domain Eukaryota; kingdom Fungi; phylum Ascomycota; class Dothideomycetes; order Pleosporales; family Pleosporaceae; genus Alternaria; species Alternaria postmessia. The sequence continues at coordinate 27,261 of NW_026260100.1, forward strand.
CCACAAGAAAAGGCATTCCTCCCCGCGAAACCCCGCTGGCAGCAAACGTTTGGCTCGTTACCGGTCATTGGCTGGGTAATTGGTTCGGGACAGGGCCTTATAGGAGATCATGTACCGAGAAAGGAAGACGGAAGTTTCGATATGAACAGTGCGAGTCTGTATTGGCGGGTTTGGTATATGGTGGACAACTGCCTTGGCAGTGACTTTTGTGGTGTCAGGGATGCCGAGTACGATGAGTAGTTTAGGTGGGGTCACTTGGTGTGTAAGATCAAGGGTGTTTGATGAGCATTGGGCGGCGTTTTCGAAATGGCATTATAGCGAGGTGACTCGAGTATCGCTTGGAGGACTGGTATCTCGCGGTTTTGGATGCACATGTAATGAAACACAACATTTCAAGCGAAAGGCGTGCCAACTGTAGCATATTGTTTGCAAGGTGTTCGCATGTAAGCGATATTCGAGCAATGCATAGGCATAACAAGGCGAATGGTCAAAATCTAGGGTGCATTTCCACTCTCTGGAACTATTCACAAATACGTAGGTAATACAACCCAGATCGGGTACATTTTGGCTACATGGAAAGAAGACACTTAGAGGACGGACAGATCGCCGAACTTCTCCTGCGGGGTTGTTAGTATTCGTACAAAGGCCATTTTGCTGGTTCCATAAACTTGCCTTGTAGCCGGGAACGGCCCAGCGACCCTTGGAGACGAGCTGCTCGGTGCGCTTGTCAATCTCAGGCTGAGCAGCGGCGACCTCGTCCTGTGTTGTTTGGTTAGCTTCTTATCCCCCACTTGCTCGTAACCGTATATACGTACAACGGTGAGGTCAGCGAATGGCCTGGCATCCTCGATGTTCTTCAGGGTCTTCTGGAGATCGCTCAACTCCTTGTCGACAACAGCCTTAGTCTGCTCTGCGCTCTGGACGGCCTGGGCCTCGAAAGCCTCAATGGCCTTGATCTGCCTTCCTACATCGTATGTCTGAGGCTTGAAAGCGTTGAACTGCTTCTCGATGTCGTCGATAACGGCCTGGTTCTTGAGGATGCCGCGGTAGTGGTTGAAGTCGACGGTCTGGGACTGCTCGGAGAGGACGGTGACTTTGCGACGCGCATCGTCGTTGCGCTTCTTGAAGGACTGGAGGGCAGCAGCGGTTTGACCCTTGAGGCCGAGCTGGGTGCCCAGCTTGGTCCAGTCGAGCTTGAGGGCTGCGCTACGCTACAAGAGGGGACATGTTAGTTTTCTTGATCTTCAATTCGGAGGTGCCATTGCGGGCGAGGGGCTACTGCCGGCGCAGCAATGGGGCATTCGAGAGCTTCGACGGGTCTTCTGGAAGGGGTCTGACGTACTCCGACGGCCATTGTGATGGATTTAGACGGGGATGCGGTGGGTTTAGTTCGGGAGGGTTGATGTCCAAGTTCTTCGCGAGAGCTCGGAACAGCGCCGCCAAGGAAATGGCGCACGGGCCATTCGACTTCCGCCCTCGATCGCGGCCAAGTTCCCCCAACATTGATTGATCTTACCCGTTCACTTTCTACAACTTGCTGTTATACTCTCAACCAACAGTCTAAACCCGAATACTTCTCGCAAACATGTGGATCATTGACTGGTGAGCACCCTCGTCCTCTACTTGTGCTGGCGTCTTACTAACCTTGCGCCAGGTGTAAGTTTACTACCCTCTCTTGTTGTATCCCGACCTGGATAGACCGACGTGGAAACATTCGTGGCATGATAGACTGAGGACAGCACCGTCGTCCCGCATAATACTGTTGTGTCTTTCCGACCAAGCCCTGCAACACCGTGCTAGAAATTACCGACATTAGGCTTATCACGGGCGCATCGACACTACACCACCGCATGTACCACGAATACCAGCCAGATGGATCAATCGCTTGCTTGTATCATACTCGAACATGGGCTAATGATGTGCAACAGTTTGGGATGTTCTGTCCTCGCTTGGACTCATGAACAAGGTAGGCACGAGCATGGTCTAGACTCCATCACCGAAGCTGACCCAACATCACAGCATGCCAAACTCCTTTTCCTTGGACTGTATGTATCCTCGCATACCAACGCTTTCGAACACACGTAGCTGACTAGGCTTCAGTGACAATGCAGGAAAGACCACGTATGGCAGCCCTACTGGACACGCGAGCTTCCACTAACACAACTAGGCTGCTACATATGCTCAAGAACGACAGAGTCGCTGTCCTGTACGTCGCACGTAGTCTTTGGCTCACAACTGTCAGCTGACATCTGTTCTAGCCAGCCGACTCTCCACCCCACCTCCGAGGAGCTCTCGATAGGAAACGTCAAGTTCACAACCTTCGACCTTGGAGGCCACGCACAAGCTCGACGACTCTGGCGCGATTACTGTAAGCCAATTATGCTCCTCTGTTTCTTTGCATACAACTGACACTCTTCTAGTCCCTGAAGTTTCCGGTATTGTCTTCCTCGTTGACGCCAAGGACCATGAGCGTCTCTCCGAATCCAAAGCAGAGCTCGACGCTCTTCTGGCTATGGAAGAGTTGAAGAACACCCCCTTCGTCATTCTCGGAAACAAGATTGACCACCCCGACGCCATCTCTGAGGACCAGCTCCGTTCCGCGCTCGGACTATACCAGACAACGGGTAAGGGCAAGGTACCACTCGAGGGTATCCGACCGGTTGAGGTCTTCATGTGCAGTGTGGTCATGAGGCAAGGTTACGGAGAGGGTATTAGGTGGTTGAGCCAGTACGTCTAGGCGCAAACTTCCAGTAACCAGAAGGACGTCAGTTTGGCGCAAAGCAGAACAGAAAGCAGAGGGAGAGCATGTGACACTTTAGCTCTTTCGATGGAACGAGCTAGATGCAAGTACAAAACATGATTGTCAAACGTATGTTAGATGTACTCTTATGGGCGTTGGCGTTAGCTCTTGGAATAATATTGCATTGCACGTATCAAGATTGATATTCGTATGAAACGAGTTCGTACCAACTAGGAGCGAACGCAGGAAATACAGCGGCATACACTGTGTAAGGCCTGATCGAGTGCACAGTTGTGGATTGGATCCCGATCTGTTAGTATCCTGTTCACCAGGGACAGCTATTCCTGCTGCTCTCCAACTCTTCCTCTGGTCCTTTGAGTGAAGAGAAGATAGTACAAGGTGAGTGAGGTGTGTCGAAGGAATGATTTCTTTACAGACGAGAAGGCTGACTGGAGTGATGTATGACGGATACATCCACTCTCTTATACTTGGTGATCGCAGGTGCGAGCGAACTGGTTGATTTACAACCTTCAGAGCAACATTCAGATTGGTATACGAGCTGGTTTTCAAAAGAAACGTGCATATCTGTACGATCGTCCGGTTGCGTACGGCTTCGAGGATAAGCAGATCTTGGGTAATAGGACCGATGAAGCGATGAGCGAACAGGCAAGACGCCAAAATCGCACTCCCTGAACGTGCAGAAATGAATCTGAAGCTGCGAGGAGGTAGTCTTGATAGAGCATGAGTCTCAGCCAAAGGGCGCAAGCGCGACAGCACCGTAGCGACCCAAGGAAATGACCTCACTTTCACTCTACAAATCTTTTGCGACCTCGGCTCGGTACTTGCAACAATCACCCACTGGTTCGTTGGGCAAAACTCTGAACCATCAAACTCAATCTAGACCCGCCACCAAGCGAGATGGAAGGAAACGAAAGACGGTACGCAGAATCTCGCACCGCCACAGCTAGTGAGCCTAGCCTTATGTTGAGCCTATTAATACTTCCAACAAGACTAAAGAGTGCTCCATTAGGTACGCTTGCAAATAGTGCGCAAGACGGCGCATGCTCCCAACGAATCTAGTTTATGCATGCGTGTCAATCGATAACGCGACATGAAACCTAATCTTTGTTTGTTCGACACGTTGTTTAGGCGATTAGTGGCTGTCGGAGTGAGCTGTCAGATGGGCTGTGTGCTAATGGTTCCAGGGAAGCAGGGACAGAGAGCGCATGCAGGGTGGATGTTGACGACGTTGGTCTTGATATTTCCTTTTGCTCAACGACAATGGGTTGTTTGTTTGACGGTGGTTAGGAGATTTTCACTTGTTGTTTTAGTTGAATAGTTATGGCTTTTCAGATGGAAGGGAAAATAATCGATGGATTGGACATGACGTGAAGTTGATTTCATAGTCAGCTACTGCTTGAATACCACTTATCTCTTTAATAATAATAACCTAGAGACGATGTCTTCTTCGCCGTAAATCGAGTATTTACTCTGTAGGGATAAGAACAGAAATATATACACGAAACTGCACCTGGTGGGTGCATATATGGGCAATCGAACAGTGTACTCCAGGATACAACCCTTGATGTAACAGCATAAGGTGAGATAGGTAAGACAGTGGTTAGGATGTTGAAGCAGCGAATGCATGTTTGCGGCGTTGCGCAGAGTGCATTCCGTTGGATTGTTTCGCTCGAATGACCGCAATGGCTTGCGAGGGACCGAGATGAAAGGCATCGAAGGATTGTAAACAACAATTCACGACATGGGATGCAGGCGCACAAGACTTTGACCTGCTGAGGGGATATGACACAAGATAGCAAGTTCGTATGTTATTATGATCGGGTTGCATTAATATCTTCGTCGCATGGTGGTGCTGTACTACCTATAGAACTAGCTAAAGTCATGGCCTTTTTCTCGAACACAATCATCCAAACACCATTCCTCCTATGCTTTAGGTATGTACATGGATGTCATATATGCATGCAGTCATCAAGGAACGTCGCAAGGAAATCGTATCATCCTCCATTAGAACCTTCATTACATGATCGTCAGAGCGACCTGAATCCCTGTTTGGTGCGAGTAAACTCAAGCTGAATTCCCTTACAAGAGGGAGAAAAGGGCGAAGAAACCGGCAGCGAGAGCACCAACACTGGCAGCGCCAGTGGCGGCAGCACCGGTGTACTCGGAGAAGGGGGGGCTGGTAGCGTTGCCGCTGACGTTGCTCGCGGGAGCAGATGCTTGGGGCTGGCCGTCCGAGATCTGAGTAACGAGAGGAGCAGAAGCCTGGGGCTGACCGTCAGAGATTTGAGTGACGACAGGAGCGGAAGCCTGAGGCTGGCCGTCAGAAATCTGGGTGACAACCGGGGCGGAAGCCTGGGGCTGGCCATCGGAAATCTGGGTGACCACAGGCTTAGAGGCCTGAGGCTGACCGTCAGAGATCTGGGTCACGACGGGACCGGGGGTTGAGGCTTGGGGTTGACCGTCAGAGATTTGGGTAACAGCGGCGGAAGTAGCCTGGGGCTGGCCGTCAGAGATCTGAGAGACTCCGCTAGTGTCTGCAGACATGGTAGCCTGGATATGGATGGGAATGCACTGGGCACCAGTGGACTGGCTGTACAGGTTGTAGAAGTCGCCAGACAAGCACTGGTAGAAGACAGTGGAGCCCATCAGGGACATGGATCCGTTGCTGCAGAGACCGAAGCCTGAAGTCTCGCGGGCACCCTCTTGGACAGGAGCATCGAACTGGAACCTGATGGGACGTTAGTATCTATTGAATGTATACAAGTGTTATGCAAGACATACTGGTAGTTGGCGGCGATGTAACCGGTGCGGCCGGCCTGGTCGGTCAACTTTCCGTCCTCAAGGGACAGCTTGAGTGTGCCATCAAGCTGACGCCTCTCGATGCTGCGCCTAGTGGCAGATTGGGTGGCATTGACGGTGGTGATGGCAAAGGTGCCGTCAGCGGAGGACGCACACCCACCATCGGAAGAGGCCTGAGGGTAGGCAGCAACAGCGGCCACGAGGCCAGCAGCAACGAAGGACTTCATTTTCGGAAGTGGTTTTGTCGGTATTAGTGTATTGGGCGTACTTGACAGCGAGAGTAAGTAACGACGCGGAGGAGACTGATGAACGAGGTATCAGTCACTTCAAATATACAAGTAAGCAAGACTGTTGATGCTGGTATTCACGACAACGAGAGTGTGTGATGTTCTGGGTATGTAGAAACGCGGGATGGTAAGACAGCTATATAGCAATACCCAGCCGAGTTGTTAGTCTATTCAATCTACCTCATCGAGCATACCATCGCGGATCGGACATGGACAGAAGCCTCAGCGCTCGAGCCAAGGCCATGGATCAACTCCACGCGTCAATGCAAAACTACAGCAGCCTAGCGTTGACGCTTCTGACGGCAGTAAAAGAAGGCTGGAGTAGGCTCGTTCATGCCGTAACGATAAACGCTGCGGAGCCATCTACTGTGTCATTGGATACCCATTCATCCGACCCCTCATTTAGTTCCCCACCATCTCTCTGGGAATGCGCGTGAACAAAGCCCGTCCCGCCTCTCGTCTAAACATATCTCATTCCCAGCCCTCGATTAACTTCGGGACGCAATTGCAGCCATTGATTTGGAAGCTGTGGATGAATAGTTACTGCCTGTCCAATTGATATGACCTGCTCGTAATCACGACCGGTGAGATTCTGGGTATTGCAAATCTCGAATGTGTTGAGCTTTTTCCGCGATATGCAACATCCAAGACAGGTGCTGAACCGAAGTCTCGTATCAGCAGGCTTAGGACGATCGCTCCGCGGTGCATCCTAGCGTCTGACCTAGGGCAATATGCGTGCGTTCCGTAGGCCTCAAGGCGGAGTGTGGCGGGGCGTCGTTATTCATCACTTCATTTTGTCTCATTGGCAGTCATGCGCGAGGATCTGCAGGGTGGTGTGTGGTGAGGATGTAGCTCGCTCAATCGGACTATTGAGAGGCAAAATGCAAGGATGGTGTTGGATGGGATTGGTGTCGAGGCGATAAATGCCTAAGTGATGTCAAAGATTGGTTCCCAATCCGGCATGACGCTTACGTGCACTAGCGCAGCACTTGTGGGGTACATGTGGCTTTCGCTTTCTCAAGTGTGTTCAGCCGCCCCATCCACCGTCTCCAGTGGAACCGTTGCTTGGGAACGCTTAAGACGGGCTGGGGGAGGCTGGTACGCTGGCCTTGCGGTTGCATACCGATAGTGTGCCGCTTGCTGTCTGGCTGGCTGGTACGCTGGCTGGCGCATTTGCCTTTGTTGGCGGGTTAACCCCAGAAGCCGCTTAGATCGCTGAACAAGACTGGTCGACTTGGTGCGAATACTGTGCGATGAAAACATGGCATTTCGAAACACCAAGACTACGCTTGGCTACGATGTGTAGATGCAGACGTTGCAATGGTCGAACGTACCTGAGATGGGACGCGCATGTCAGACGTACCATTGACGTCACACGGATTTACACTCCTCCGCCCTTTGTGTTGCTATATCCCGCAACGGTGGCGCTAAGCTTCTGCACGTACTGGACAACTAACAATCAGTAGTCAATCCTATTGCAGCTTCTCACTCCGTCAGTGACACGGTGAGGCTTTTCAGCGAGTGACGAAAGCGGACTTGATCATCTGACCCCGCACAGCTCCTGCCTTTCGCAGACACGCATATGTACATCCAACACCGCGACAAATGCATTACAGCGAACCGAGCCGACCGGGTCTGTGTTGGTGAGGTTATTCGGCCTCGGCGATCACGATCTCACGATGGATGGACCCTTCAGCTAGTCCATGGAACAGTGACGCGCCAGCCTATACTTAGTCTCCGCAAGGACTCCTTACTTCTCTTCGGTGTCCCTTGGACTGGAACTCCGATGCAGAAGCTGGTTGTCTGCGGACTGCGCCATGGTTGTGTTCTGCGTGCGATGCTCGTGTGTCTGTATATGGCAAGATAATCTTTCGGCTTGACACATCCGAACGGATCGTCATGCTGTGGAGAACCTTCGGTGTACTCGGCTACAGGAATCTTAAGCATCCGGAAAGCTTCTCGTAGACGTCGCATCTTGTAAGCGCAGACCACTTCGGCGCATTGTTCCGGCAACGCAGTCTTGGACACATGTCTGATCACAATGCCTACGGAGCCGATTAGAGTTAGTGCAGCATACTGTCGGGTCACAAGTTCCTTGCGAGATATGTACCTCTAGATTACGCGAAAGCACATGCTGGCAGCATCTTGTAGCTGTTTGTATTGCACTCCGCCCTCCAACTGTACGGCGTGGCATAGTGGCAACATGATATCAGCCTCAGACCGCCACAGTATCTCCTTCTCTTGCGTAATCCTTGCTCGACGCTCATTTGCCCTCTCCGGCGCGCTTCACGCCTCCTGCTACGTCGTTTGCGCCTTTTTCGATGCTTGTGGAAACATCAGAAATACCTCTCGCAACAGGCCGACCGGCACTGCCCGTGGCGCCTTCAAGCTAAGCAAAGGCGCCCAAAGTCAGTACATGCTTCGAATGCAGTTAGTGGCATTCAATTTACCGTTTCACCAACACCTCGACCAAGTGCGCCAACAACACCTCCCACAGTGTTCGTAACGCCGCCAACCGTGTTGCCTACAGTGGACGTGACAAACTTCACGCCCGAGGTCACACCGCTTTCTTGTTGGCCTATGGGCATAATGACGATTGGGGTTGAATCTTGGTTCGGATCTTTGTTTGTTTCGTATTGCTAGGTGCCGGTGATGGTAGATTTCGTTAGAGTCCGGCTAAGGTGATGCGAGCTTGGTGGTAGTGCCTCCAGCGTCTGTGCTGCAATGGTGCATTTATGGATCAACAGACGGAATGACGTCAGGCGGCTTTGGAACAATAACGCGCAATGCCTTCTGGAAATCTTGCATTGCGCAACCGCCAACTTACTCCTCGTGATTCAAAGCATGGCCACGATTCGGTCCGTGTCAGATCGCTGTTGCGCAGCTCTGTTATCGCCTTCTCCGCCTCTTTTGAGCAAGTACCAACCCTATATGTGGGAACCACAGGCGTTATCCGGGGAAGCATCACGAACGCCTCATTGGCATAGTTTCTTCGGCAACAGCTGCACGAGAGCCTGCCAATGTTGCGAAGACAATCGCTCTCGATCGGCTTGGCCATGGACTTCCCTGTTAACTTGACAGCGATCTTCCAAGGTTCTTCCTACGCATGTCGTACCAAGAATCTTCGAAAAAAAGCTCTGGGCATTGCGACGTTGTCGTGTGCAAACAGATGCAAAGATGCAGAATGTTCTTTACAGAGGCTGCTTTGGTACGGGCAGACTCGGAGGACGGAGATTTCAGAGCCAGGCGCGCAGGACGCCTGAGAAAACCGCAAGCCACGGAATGCGAGCGCAGCGCTTACCGGAACATCATTGGTAGAAAACTGCCATCGTCTGACAGCCAGTCAAGTTTATCGTAAAGAGACAGCAGGCAGCAATGTTACTTGCGGCCGAAACTTATCGCGACCGGCTTCGTTTTATCTCCGACTTCAACTTTGCACCGGGGCGCAAGGATAGCGAGAATGCTCACATACATGTAGATAAATTGTGTCGCTCTCGTACAATCTGTACAGAGTATACCTAGAAAACTCCTTCGGATCGACTCTTTATCTCGTAGCGCGTTGCGAGGCCCTACGAGCCTACACCATTCCTCAAAGCCCGTCCATCAAAGATCACATTTGGCTGCGTTTGACTCTGTACCCACGGCCCAAACCTCGAATCCGAATTTTGACGAGTTGCGCGAAACGTACAACAACATGACATCCCTCTTCCCACATCCACAATACGCCGAAGATCAGCCATATGCACGTAGCATCCTCTACCTACACGTCATGCGCGCTTCAGCCATGTCCTTTTCCTTCTTCTCGCTTTTCCAGTTTCCGATCTCCGTCATTGCAGCTCGTTCCCGCAAAATATCGGTCGATTACAAGACGATACTGTCTCGTACACTCAAAACAACTGGTCGCGGACTGGTTTTAGGCACAGCAGCTGGTGCACTCATGACTTGGGGACGTATGAGGGGTCGAGAGGAAATAGAATGGAAAGATCGTTCATGGAGAATACTGGAGAATGATGGAGAGGTGAGGACAGATTGGGTCACACTTGGCGCCGCTGGTGGAGGAGCTGTTGGGGCTATGTTCGCTGCACGAGGTGGTAGCTTGCCTCTAAGGCTGGGCCACGCCATGCTCGGTGGGGCTGGTGTTGGGATGGCCAGTGGAGTACCGTACATGATTGGGACATTCGCATCAGGAAGGAAATAGTGATTGGAAATGCAAAATTGGGGCCGGTCTTCGATGAATGGGAGACCTACGTTGAGCTCTCAGTAGCACCGAAAGACATTTCCTGGCATGTTGTCGCCCCAAACTGGCAACTGATGATTCGAAGCTGATGTGCAGATACTGAATGAATCAGGTACTAAAATATGAAGCTTTATATTGAAAGAACGCTTCATCATCACAAAGTTGATTCTGGCCAATCCAAAGATACATCAGTGTAGACACGATACAGTTCTAAGCCGCCACGTAAATTCGTCTCAGATGTGCAGCTTTGTAATCGTCTGTACTCTACTGTGAAAGCTGAATTTGTGCATCGCGACAAACATGTCATCCACCGGGCGATGATGGCTAACATTGCGCTAATCTGACGGTCTCTCCTTAGATAGAACTTGAACCTTCTACCACGCACTCTTCGTGCTTCACTCCACAATCCCACAACGTCCTCTATTATTCCAGGTTTTTCTCTTCCAAGTCCGCTTCGGCACACATGCATGTGTGTTGTGGCCTTACATGCCATGACCGCGCTCTCGATGGAGGAACCTAACCAGGTTCGACTCGCCATGAGTTGAAAACCTCGGTCCACCACGCAATCACACTCTCTACACTTTCGTTCACGATTCAACGTAACAAAAGGCTGCCCCGCCAGCCGATGGCCTCATACAGTCAGGCTGACCGCCAGCGGCGCAATATAAGAACGCACAGATCGTCGGCAGTTTCTCCTGATCTTGTTCGTCCGACCTCCGCTGTCGCAATGATAGCAAATGAAGGTGTTCAATATGGCGATCTCCAATGAGCACGCATGGGAACGTCAGTGTAACGGTCTGAAACGGTCTTGGGCCGAGTAGTTTCCGCCGTCGCATCGAGGGCACGTTACCCAAATGTGTCTTCTCGAAACATCCCCGGAACGTGATACCTGTTGAGCAGGCCTAAGCTCCTGGAATCTCCACGCATTCACGGCGTGACCCACCACGAATCCTTTTAGCTCCGAAGGCATATTGCCAAATTGCGCCGTTCTCATATCTCATCCTCTTGCTTGAGGGCATCTATACGCTATGTGCTGTCCGCTGCGTCGCATTTACTATGTGCGCCGCCCTTCATTGGGCCATGCACTTTAAGCGGCGGCCCCAGATTCGCTCACAACAGGGATCGGCTACTCGACACGCTGTGATCGGTCCAGGTTCCAGGAAGAATACGTTACACCAAGTCCTCCGTACTAGCGCTGGTGGGCCCCAGGTTGCGTGAGAACAATTGGCGCCTGCACAACACCCACTTCTCGCGTCTCTGACAGCCACGAGCCGAATCGCGGAAGAGCCCACTCTGATACCGTCCGGCTGCACAATTCCCGAGGCGTCGGAAACCAGCCAACTCGTATGTGGTTCACTGTTCATGTAAGAGAATTCGTCAAGGTAGACGGGAGGAGGGATGTCATGTTTGTCGCACCATGGAATACGACCGGCTTCCATAGCGACACCAAGCCTTTTGAGTGGCAGGTGTATAGTGTAGCTATCAATCAGATCCACGTGAGTGTGACCGACGGAAGACTAGACCGTGGGGCAAGTAGAAGGGCCTCTGCTTAACTCGTTTCTGTAAGTGTTAATATGCGAATTGCGGGGGACATTTAGAGACGACCGGCTGTGCCTGCCTCGGGCGCGCACAAGTGAACAAGGGTTGCGCTGCCCTTGACCGACCCTGTTTCCAGGTTTATATGAGATTGCCCACCCACAAGCAGCGCGAGATGTGGTTTTCGCGATTTCTTCAGGTTCCTGACAGTAGGTCGTCGAGATGCCTACCTATCCTCTCCAACTCACCTGTCTGGGGGTCATCTACGGCACACCCCTCCTGGCATCGATATTCGTCATCCTGAGGATATATACGCGGCGGAAACTGAACCTACGGTTGAGCTGGGGTATGATAGTCGATGTGTCTTAAGTGAACGATATTAACGCATTCGAACAGATGACTGGCTCATCATACTTCCGTTGCTGCTATCAATAGCCCTCATAGGGCCGTCACATCGACGTAAGTACTAGAATGAGCGTTGATGTTCAGTCTCACTGACTCTGAATAGATGTAAAGATGTGGCACGTGGGTGTACACATCTGGCAGGTACCAGTCGATGAGATAGAACCAAACTATGACGAGTATTATGCTGTAGGTACCGCTTCAGCATGCTAGATTGTTTTTACTGACTACTACAGGTTGTCATGGCATTCAATCTCTTGAATATCCCTATACTACCGCTAGTCAAAGCATCCATCATACTTCTCCTCCTTCGAGCTGGTTCCGTCATCGAATGGCTCAAGCGGGTACTCTACGCCATCTTGGTCTTCACCGTTGGCAGTGCCCTGATACCATGGTTCCTCTACATATTCATTTGTCCCCCTTTAACAGGCAATACCTGGAAACCAAGAACTTTCGGAGGGTTGCACTGCATGGGCAGACACAAAATGGGCGAGATGTTAATCTGGGTCACTTGCGCAAATCTGCTCACCGATGTTCTTATCCTTCCGATACCTTTCATCATCGTGCGAAGGATGATGAGCGCTCGACTAAGATCCCGCCTGGTTGTACTGGTAGTCTTTACCTGCAGTCTTGCGTACGCCTTATCTATATGCTGCTTGAACAGATCGACTAACTTTTCTACAGTGTTACTGCAATCGGTGCTGCAAAAATCTACCTTTCGTACCGCGACCGACTTTACACATTGTTCAACCCTGACTGGACATATCCAATCGACTACTGTATCAACCACATCGAGAACAACGTAGCCATCATCGTAGCCAACATACCAATTCTCCGCGGTCTCGTTACACGATGGATTTTCAACTTCCGAACCAAAGCGACGCCCATGGAACGCGAGTTTCGTGGTGATTGGCAACATTCGAACAGATCAAGCTCTTCAGACATCAGCCGTTACACAAGAAAGAATCGTGTGGTACAGAAGATTCTCCCCTGTATACAGGACGACTTCTCAAGTAGCCTGGCTACGCGGTCAAAGGGCGACGTCAGCATTCGAGGGGAATGTCGACAAGACTTCCCGCCTCGAGTCGTCACCACAGGCGAATTACGGCATCAGAAACGAAGTTACTTTCCAAGATCGCGAAGAAATAGCTTGGATCGGTATGAGACGGCCGATTCCTGCGAGAAGGGTGACCTGTTAGAAACGGTTCGGAGTGTGGGTAGTTTGGGGTCCGCGCCGACGCTCGTTGAAAGCAAAGATGTGGGTGCTGGGTGGAAGAGTATGGATAGTCCGACGCTGAGTCCGACAACCCCAACAATAAGGTTTTCGAACTCGACGCTCAGCCCAATTGCGCCGTTGACGCCCGCAAGGCTACGAGGTATCGAGGATGGTGAAGATGATGATGAGATATACCCATACCCAAGGTTATAGTGATCCTATAGCGGACGAACAATTTATATTGAAACATTGACAACTCGAATCTCCCGTTACGTCTGCGCTCGAATATTGTTCTATAGATCCATGAATGGTGTTCCTAAGTCGTGAGATACTGGATAGTGTCCCCGTCTTTCCTAGATCCGCAAAACTGATGGCCCGAAAAACGTCGCAAGCCCAGACCACTCATGTCGGCAGTCATTCATCTGGTACGTATCTGCCACTTTCGAATCCCGTACGCCCTATCCGCTATGCCGTTGTCTCAATTTCCCACCAGAGTGACCAAGCCTCCCACCCAACCACACCAGCGCGGCGCTCAGGCCCGTTTGTCCGCAGGGGTGCGCATTAATGGATCTGGGGTCCAACCGTCACAGTGCACTTACCATGTCAAGACGCAATCCGTGCCGTTCCTTACTGCAGGGGTGGTTTGCTGATCATGCTACCTGTGCGTCAGCGCGTGTCTCGTGTCGCGCCATGCCAGTGTAGTCTTCTGCCTACGATGAAATCGTTCGTGAGGTGATGCGCTACGAACGTTGTTCATGGTCTTTGTGTGTATGGCACTTTTGTTGTTACATTGGTAAAGATACCTTGCAGCCAAGCGCGTCCAGAACAACGAAAGACCGAGCACGAACTTTGTTGGCGATTGTCATTACCTCGGATTCGCGAGTCCGGAGGTTTAGGTCTCTTCTCACAAATCTCGTCTATCATCCAACGGAAACCTTACTTGAAGCAGCAAGGTCATCCACTTGGGCAGGATCGTAAGACTACCTAGTTGGGTACGTATCTGCATATAGGTCACCTCCATAGCAGAACCTATGCAGGACTCTCCTTGCGCAAAGCAAGGGAGCTTGGGAGGAAAGAAAGAAAGAAAGATTAAGACCTGAACGCCCGTCAACGGCTTTGCGTACAATCACACATCTCACACATGCGATAATGCATTCGACGGAAAGGATCTCACCGCGCCTAAGCGAGGGGTAAGTCGTTGACTTCTCCACTCAACACCCTCCTTCCACCACCCTCTTTTGAATCCTACTGCACCGCACAACGCGGATCACAAACCCTGATTGAGTGGCAAAGACCCCTCGCAATCAAATTTTCGATGCCTTTCTCTAGTGCTACATTTTCTTGCCTTCGCTCATCACTTGTCTGTTAGTATCGTTAACAGGTTGCCCATGTAATATATCGGATTTCCCCTAGCGCCCGCGGCTCAATATGGATAATCTCTCTTCTCGGTACGGTGCGCGCGCCCATGGCGGGGGATGTGCAAGATTCAAATACAGAAAAACTTGTTCGGTGGTGTCATTTGCCTAAATGAAAAGCGGGATTGGGCGAGTGAGTGGACTGGGCGAACGCGATCGGAAGTCGAGGATGGTGCCGTTGTGTAGGGCGTTTACAATATCCCTCCTCGGCTTTCTTTTTCGGATAGCGGAGGGAAGGGCGTTTTCCTGGAGGAGTATCGTGGCGATTTGTGTCATGAGCAGTTCATGTGAACAAAGGAGGATGCAGACGGTGGCGGCAAATGGTCCGACTATCGTAGGTCTGCTTTCTGTCAATTGGTTCGATTTGGGTGGTTTCTTGACTTTGCGAAAGGCCTTCATTTCAATTCCACCAACCGGTCTGGTTGATTCTTCGCACTAACAGTATACCTGATGAGATCTTCCTCCAACGTCACGCCATAACATGTGTTTTTCAAGCGAGTACAAAGAGGCTTATCATTCGACGTACGTTTTGCGCTGCCTCCATAGCTGCAAAAAAACGCCACTAGATGTCGCTATGCAATAACACAATCGTAATAGCATACAAGAGCCCTTCTCATGAACGAGAAGGGAGAATACGAAGAAAGGAGATTGAAGTCATAACAACATAATCGGTGACTCCGACACTGGAAAGATCGCGGAGATACGACTGCGTGCTGTTCTGGACGCGGTATGCTGTCTCTTCCGACACGAGTCTTTTTATTGGTAGGGTATCCATGCATGAAAGATGGGCTAGCCAGCTCCATCATCTGACATCTCCAGCCAGTCAGCCTACAAAGACGAACGACAGAGAGGAATCGAAACAACGTAACGATAGTGAAAACGAAAGAACGTGATGCAAAGCCTCGCGTCACCGACGCTATATCGATATTAAACCTAGTATGATGACGGCGAAGAAAGCCATAGTGGAAGAGCTAGGCGTGAGGCTCTGAGCGGAAGACGCCTCGCCTGCAAGCACTTTATCGTCATTACGGATACAGTTTGTCTTGGCTGTAATTTCCGAAGGACAGACCACG
This sequence comes from Alternaria postmessia, assembly GCF_024291825.1. NCBI lineage: Eukaryota > Fungi > Ascomycota > Dothideomycetes > Pleosporales > Pleosporaceae > Alternaria > Alternaria postmessia. Next base: position 42,987 of record NW_026260100.1, read on the forward strand.
CGTTTGAAGTTTGCACTATGTGAAGTTAGCCGATGTACGTCATGTAGCTTTTGGATTGAGATTATGCTTACCTTGGAAATGATGCGTCTTTGAACCAATCAAAGCGCCATTCGCAACCGGCTCTTAGGTTTTCGGGTAGATTTTGGCAGTCGTCAATGGATTTGACACCCGCCATGTTTTCACCAAAGACAGATTGAGATACGCCATATTGCTGGGCGCATGCATTCGTTGACGTTGTGTTACCACCGGGGACCTAAGTTGATTAGCTTTGTAGTCATAATATCCGAATTGCAATGGCTTACTGCAAGTGAAAACCGATTCGCGTTGGTTACATCGTAGGCGGTATTCGAGGCTTGTACAATCATGCTCTTGCCGATCAAAGGCTCACTGGTGAAGTTGAGTTGATAGCATGCGCAACACCAGGCGTCCTCGATACCTCCATGTGTGAGATCTGGTGTGATGTAGACACCAGCATAGCCATATGACAGAGTGTCGTTGATGGCCCATGGCTGCTGGTTGGAGCACTGAAACGCACTACCGCCGTTGCAACCAGTACCGGCGGCGATATCCGTAGGCTTGTCGTCGGCCGTACACGATTCTACCGGTCTCGAGAACTGTGCCTTCCCATTCCAACCACAAGACGGTTTACAACAGTCCCAGAAGCGAGTTGTAACAGCCTCCCCAGTGTAGTTGAGATGTGCACATCGCGCAAGGACCGCGAAGAACTCGATAGTGAGGGCGATATTGCGGAGATGTTGCGGCATCATTGCGGAATGAGAGATGTGAAGTCGAAGTAGAAACCGAATGGCATGGTTTATTAGCTAGAATGATCCGCGCGCAGTGCCAGGAAATGATATTTGAAGGATACCAAAAAAGAGGGGTCCCTTCTTAGTCCGGCTGCAAGGAGAGATTAAACTGCTTTTGATACTCGAGGCCGAGAACCATCATGCTGTACACCTTGCAGGGGTCGGCGGAGCTTGGGTACTGAAACGGTACCCGGGGTAATGGCATCTGAGAGGTCAGACAGCCGCTGTCACTCTTCCCACTTCCTTTCAAGCTACCCGGTGCCTTAACTTGCATTGTCTTACCTTATACAACCGCCCCTGTCATTGCCTCGTGGTTCGTTTTCCCCACACTTCCCACGCAGCGTTGTATCGCTCCCCGCAATTCGGTAATCGCGGTGTCTGTTCACAATGCCGTCTACATGCATGCCGGAAAGGATGCGACAAACCGAGAATTGTGCAAAGCTGGGGTCGCCCAGTGCGTTGCTCCGCGTTCCCTTTTGTGTTGACTGTAAGGTTTGCCCAATGTCTCACGCTCCGCCCTGCCCCCATCCAGTGCTCATCTCGGCTATTCTCGCGACCGTTCAAAACGAACTTCTCCGCTTCTTCAGCTGCAACCGTTCACACCGCCGTGTGACGCAACCTTGAAGGCTGGCAAAAGTCCGCGCACGCTGAGCACGTGGATCTCGAAGGGGTCGAAGGCCGTAGCTGCAAATGGAAGTGCCGTACCCGATTGGTTGCATTTCCAATATTGCTACCAGAGGCCAGACTCGAGCAGACAATGCATGCTTCGCAGGGTTGGTTTGTGAACAGGTGCCAGAATTGTTCCGGCTGAATGAACGTCGTCAGCATCGTAGTACGACCATGCGTAATAGTGCGTTTGTCATATAGCAATCGCCATCGCCAACATCGCTAGAGGATGTTTGCAGTTTCGCAATTGGGAAAGGACCGATATGCGTGGATACAAGTATGGAGCGGCTGTTTGGTTGAGAAGGGAGGCATGAACGGCTACCATGTCTACTATCCGCCAAGTCTCCGATACACGAACTCTGCCCCACTATATGTTCGCAGACAAAACCCACTTCCATGAGACGTCAAACGCTCAGCAACCTGGATACGAGATGCTGCCTGGGCATGGCTTGCGTTCGCGAGCGCGATTGACGGAACAATGGAGTTGCATGCGCACATTGAAGCTGAAACTCATTATGCCGAATCATTGCTACTATTCATACATCGTCAACATGTGCACTTGCTTGTGATATCTTCCTGTGCATGCCAAAATGTAAATGCTCCTCAACGCCGTCAAGATATGCTCTTTATGCATGATAGCCTTGTCTCATCTCCAGTCCCTTTCTGCCACTTTTGTCGAGGCAATTGGAGACGTTCAATCACTTCTCAGCATGCTCTCGACCAGATCACCCAACGGACCCCAGAAGTCCTTGCTTCCACTGGCCAGACCATGTTCGTCAATAAATAGCACATAGTGCTTGAAGCTGGTGTTGAGATGTGGTTCCAGACCCAACTCAATGACGACAGGGTAATGGTGGCAGTAAATATGCGCATAGACACGGTATAGACGCTTGAACATGTTCCGGATGAGAGCAGGGAAAGTCTTGGGGAAGGGTACGCCGATGCGTGAGGGAAACATAGACTCGTTGTCGACGTTGGACTGTATCCATGCCATGAGGTGTTCGATATATTCGGGTGCGGGCATCTTGGTAGGCTTTTTGTAATTCTCGGAGTCTTGCCAGAGGTACTCGAATCTGCCGACGGTTAGTTTCGCGCATATCAAGAGCTTAGTATAGGCTTACTCGTCGGTTGCCTTCATTTCAGGACAGCTTTGCGGGGAGCAGAACTCAGTGATAGATCCATAGAGCAAGTTGATCTGGTTGTAGAAATCGACAACTGCAATCTCATGTCAGTCTGACTTTCAACACTTCGAGCGATTCCGTATACCATTGACGGCTAGCCACTCATCCTTGTCCTCGCCCTCAGGCAGCTTGACGGCCTTCCTCAAACTGCCGCTACCAAGTGTAGCCTCAGCATACTGCTTCAACTGCCAGCTGCTGGTGCCTCGGTTCTTTGACGGTTTGAACGGTGCGCGAGTTCGCGGGTTGCTAAAGAAGGAGACGAGTCAGCTGCCGATCGAGTTGTAGGTCCAAATGCCGTCACAGCCCCATTCGACCTCGACCGCGGTATCCTCAAGCCCCAGTCTTCTGTAGATTCTCCAGTGTCTGTAATGTCCCGCTCTTGACAGCCTGATACATGTGTACGTATCCTGTGGTTCATGCGGCCCGAGTTAGGGGCGAATGGGGAAGGCATCGACTTCGTTCCGCAGGGCAAACTGGCAGAGGAGAAGAAGGACGACGAACATGGTACTTATGAAGCCCGACATGTCGACTCCCGAACCGTGCTATAGTGCTAAATGTCTCGACGGTGCCGCGTGCGTGCTATCGGCTGTAGCGCATTCCGATGGTTAGCCGGTCAAATAGCGAGAGTATTACGAACATTTGTACATACCAAGGAGCACAGGCCTCGATACAATAACCTTTTAAGCGAGTGACAAGAAGAGGGTAGTAGAGAGAGGGAGTGCCAATGACGTTGGATTGCTGGGGTTGATTGTTTTGGGCAGCGGGGACGGGGGTCCGTCTAAACACCAAGCAAAGCTTATCGATAAGATTTGATTGGCTAGCCAGGCAAACGCCCTTTCGAAAGTCGTCTTCGACTACACCACTGAGTTACGAAATCTTTCTCAGAATGATACAACCATAATCAATCACATGAGGGTATCAAATGGTTAGGTTCATCATGTGAGTGATGTCGAGCTTCCTCTACAACTCCATAGTCTCCAACAACACGTTGAGGCACGCAATTTTGACTTCGACTTTACCATACCATATGCACCGAAGGATGATGGTAGTTTCATACGATACCTGTGCACCTGGGAGCGTTGAACGGTTCTACTGCAGATGAGATGTACTTGCTGGTAGACTCTCTGATTGAAATGGGAATGGAGGGTGTTTCTATGCGCAGATGCATTATTGCAGACGATTGCGAACTGGCGAACTCGATTACTGGGCATCGGTCAAGTTTGATAACTTTTCAAAGGGCTCAGAGGACCATTGCGAGAAGACGACGTAGGAAACACATTTAAGCCTGAATGAAGATGTCGTTGTATCGTGAAAAGGTCTACTCTAGGTCTAGGATATAGGGTTCGCCTGTTAACAACTTGTAACGCTGATGATTATCACTCCAAACCAGATCCCCAAACACCTTCTGGTGACACTCATTTGCTGAAATAGGGATCTTGCTCAAAGTAGTCACCTTTGTCGCGCCCACGTCCATTGCGACGACCATTCTGCGTCGTTGGCCTTGAGTCAGACCCGCCATCAGTCATGGTCTCGAACTCATCTGGCTCATAATCCTGCATGCCTGTCTTGATGCGCTGAAGCTGACCACTGACATAGTGATGGAGGCGATCTTCCATCGCGGACTTCTGCTCAAGCGCCTCTTGGTCCAGAACACCGACAGAGTTCTTGCGTTTTATCGGGCTTGTGACGTCGTCTTCCTCGCCATTGGTGGATGTCTCACCCCAGTCGCTTCGGAAGCCTATGCTACGGCTTGTCGAAGACCGGCGGAGAGCCTGACGCTTGGTTGGCTTGCCTGTCGTAGTGAAAACATCGTCAAAGTAATGGTCGGCAGCACCTCCTGGCGTGCGTGGCGTTTGTGGAAGACGACAAGTCATACTACACATTATTAGTCAATGTATCATACGAATGCTGATTGAACTTACCCAGTGTCATGAATCATCTTCGCAATCAGTCCGGTCCAGCCGCACTGATGTGTCGCTCCCAAGCCACGGCCGGTATCACCATCGAAGAACTCGTGGTACCACATGTAGTCTTTCCAGTTCGGGTCAAAGTCCAACATTTCGTTGCCGTCGTTGATGGCTCTTCTACCGTCATCACCACGAGCAAACAAATGCTGAAGACGATGCTGAATCTCCTCTGCGACGTGACCGAGATGCATGTAGTCACCCGACCCAGTAGGGCACTCTACCTTCAGATCGTTGCCATAGTAGAGATGGAATCTCTGACAAGATTCTATTAGTAGGAAGTTGACGGCTAGCCAAATAGGACCTCGCCAGTTGCTGTTGCCACCAAAAAGTCCGCTGTCCGAGTCACCGGGAAGGTAAGCAACTTCGTACTTTTGGCCGTTCACGTCCATGGAGTAGGGATGGTCCTTGTGGTATTTCGAAAGCGATCGGATACCGTGGTCAGCGAAGAACTCATCCTCGTCCAACATCCTCTTCATTATGCGCTTCAGTCGGTCTTCGTTAACAAGTGACAAGAGCATACGGTTTCCTTGGCCACGTTTTGAGAGCGTATGGATGTTGCGCTTCGATTGTTCCGGGCGGTTGGCTATGAACCATTCGACTCGTTTCTTGAAACTTGGCAGGCGGTTGATAACCTCCGGCTCCAGTGTCATGGTTGAGTAGAGAGGGATGAGACCGACCAGAGAACGGACGGGCATCTGGTGAGACCATGGGCCACCCCAAGAGATGGCATCGTAGTAGAAACCGTCCTCCTCATTCCACAGTGGTTTCGACTCGCCCTCGCTGCGGAACTGCATGGCATCGCTGATCATCAAAAAGTGCTCGAAAAACTTGGAGGCCATATCTTCGTAGATGCGTCGTCGCTTGGCAAGCTCGAGGCAAATGTTCAACATGTTCAAACAATAGAAGCCCATCCAGCCAGTACTGTCAGCCTGTTCCAGGACACCACCAGTCGGTAAAGGATCCGAACGATTGAAGAGACCAATGTTGTCGAGACCCAGGAAGCCACCTTCAAAAATGTTCTTTCCGTCAGCATCTTTCCGGTTGACCCACCAGGTGAAGTTTAGCAATAGCTTCTGGAACACGCGCTCGAGGCAGTCAAAGTCCTCGCGTCCGTACATCTTGCGCTCGATCTTGAACACCCTGAAAAGCGACCAGGCGTGTACTGGAGGGTTCACGTCGCCAAAATTCCATTCGTATGCTGGCAATTGTCCGTTCGGGTGCATGTACCATTCGCGTGTGAAGAGGTCCAGCTGCTTCTTGGCGAAGTCTGGGTCGATCATGGCAAGTGTAATGCAGTGGAATGCGCTGTCCCAGGCCGCGAAGAAGGGATACTCCCAAGAGTCGGGCATAGAAAGGATATCGTCCAAGTACATGTGCTTCCATTCGTTGTTTCGTATAGCCTTCCGACCAGGTGGTGGAGGAGGCATGCCAGGGTCACCATTCGCCCACTGGTCCCAGATGAAGTGGTAATATTGCTTGCACCACATCATACCGGAAAAGGCTTGACGCTGAATGTTGCGCAGATCGTCAGCAATTGGAAGGGGGCTTATTCTGTAGTAGAACTCATCGGCCTCAGCGCGGCGCTGTTCGATGATGTCGTCAAACATTTCTTCGTCAAGGAACCCGTCGTTTCTCTTCGACAGTCTGAAGCGGACAACAGCGCACTCGCCTGGCGGGACACCATCGCCTTCATCAAAAGCGTACCAGGCGCCACACTTGGTGCCAGTGTTCTCAGGGTTGACAGCGTCCAGCTGCTCATCTACGATGCGGCGATGGATTCCGTCTTTGACAAACGGAACTTTGTTCTCAACATTCCATAGCCCCTTGTAGTTGGTATCGTTGTCGGTGAAGAGAAGTTCAGGCTGAACATCCTCGCCACTTGGGCCGGTGCCAGGGGACGGTGAAAGCTGGAAGTAGCGGTCCCCTAGCTTGTGATGTTTTGACTGCGCCGTTGTTGGACCAATCTTGGTGATGGAGGGTTTCAGCTTCTCGTCCTCATGACCCCATGCCCAGGTGTTCCTGAACCAACAGTGAGGTACAATATGCAGCGGCGCTGGTTCTGGTCCCCGGTTGTAAGCCGTGACTCGGAAGCACAACTCCTCGGGATCGTCTGCCTCCTTTGCAGTTTCAATGAAGATATCCCAATACCGATCGTCATCGAAGATGCCGGTGTCGACGAGGTTGTACTCCTTGTCCAATCGCGTTCGTTTTCCATTCGTCTCGATGAGGTCTTCGTATGGGAATTTTCGCTGAGGGAGTTTGTAGAGGAACTTCATGTACGAGTGCTGCGAGCGGAGTTAGCAGCATATAGAAGATGAGCCATTCCAACTTACAGTTGGTGTGTTGTCCAGATGGAAATGACACTCCTTGAGCGACTCGCCGTGGTTACCCTGGGGGTTCGAGAGACCGAAAAGGCGCTCCTTCAGGAAGTCACTGCAGAGAAGTTAGTATACATTTCACATACTGCATGCTGCACGCTTACTCCTTCTCATTCCAGAAAGCAAAGGCAATGTTCTGGAAACCGTGCGAGTCGGACACACCAGCAATGCCGTCTTCGCCCCAGCGGAAGGCGCGCGACCGTGCCATGTCGTGCGTGAAATCTGTATAGCATTAGTAGCTGGGGATTGTGTCGGTCAAGCGTACTTACGGCTCCAGGCATCTCCATCAGGGCTAGAGAAATTGGTTAGTAGCAGACAATGGCGGTGGCAGCAAGGGTACTCACGAGTAATCTTCGCGGACTGTGTACAGATTAGATTGACTCGAGCATGTTGATTAAGAAGACTGACCAGTTGCCCACTGCCTCTCGGCAACGTAGGGACCCCATCGCTTCCAGTAAGCGGTGCGTTCCCGGTCCTGCTTCAGACGCTTCTCCTCTTCGCAGAGGTATTCTTGATTCTCAATGAGAACCATCGTGACAATGTGTGTCGGAGTGGTGTAGGAGGGGTGCTACTTGCGAGAAGTGGGCGAGGTTTAGGCGACGGCGCGTGGAGCGGTGTCGAGGGAATTATTTCCTGCAGGCAGTATGGAGAAAACAATGGGGTAATCAGACGATCGAGATAGTGGAGAAGAGGTGGGTGGGGTAATGTATACCAGATGAGGTGTTTGGAGAGGAAGTCCAATGTTTGGAGAAGATGCGCAGAGGAAGAGACTGAATGACGGGAAGGTTTCTGGCAGGGCTCGTGTCTTGGTCGTAGCTACCACAAGCCGTCGACGCAGGAACTCGCGATGCATCATAGGACGGCAACCGTGCATCGCGGGACTTATCGCGAACGGCTGACCTAAGCCCACTCTAGTCTAACGCCCTGCTCGGTCAGGTTTCAATCCCATGTCAAACGCGCCGCAAGGAATTGGCCAGAAGCTTGGAAATGCCCATGCCCATGGCGGCAGCAGCGTCGGCTACACGTGTCGGCCTTCTGTTGAGCCGCCTCCAAAATCTCTGCGTCAAAGTGTTGAACGCGCTTGGAACAAGCAACCACGATAAAGACGTTAGTCTCCGGGCCTCCCCACTGTGCCATCGCCGATCCCAACTGGCCAGCCTCGGAGGCCTTCTGGGGTATGGAGCTGTGACAGCGGACCCCGGCATTGCGATTCGCATGGCACCAGTATGCCATTCTGAACGCGGTCGTGTCCCTGCTTCCGCGGCATGCAGCACAGTTGAGGACAGTCGACATGCGCATCGCGTTCTACGCTCCAGACGCCAATTCACGTGATGTACCACCGACAACCATGGGCATACCCGCACCGATGCATGTCCTGAAGACCACGCCTAGCCTCTGGCGCTAGGTCCAGTGTGCGTGATGACGTCACTGATCGCGAGTTGCTAGATGCGGAATTCCGAGTTTCTCGGAATGAGTTGTGCTGTGAAAATGCAAACATGTGAACTGAATCGTGACGGTTGAGGACAAAGCATTGACACCGGCAAACACGCTAGCAGCCAGCCACAGTGCTCTTGCTTACCATGGTACCCTTTTGTTGGACCAGTTGCGAGAGAGTGCTCAACAGCCATCTTTGATACATCTCTCCCGGCATTGCGGTCGCATAGAGTCTCTCCTTGAGCAATGCACACACCAGTTGGAAATGTTTAGTCGTACACTTTTGGTCTTGTCGTCAACTCTGGATTTGGAAAATTTCCCCTAGCAGCACTCGTATGCTACATGATAGTTGTAGCCAAGTCCACTCCTGTGCAGATGCCGGCTGATTGTTCTATATTCTCCAGTGGTCGATAGTTGGTAAATTATGCAAGGCAAAAGTAACAGGCTGTTGATCACTAGAGACATGACGCCCAGACAAACCTCGAACGACTGAATTTGAACATAGCAGGAACAGACTTCCAACTAAGTAATGATTCGCAGGTACTCGGTAGTTTGGACGAGGAGATTCGAGTTCTCTTTTTTTTCTTTGGAGAAGGTTTACAGGCTACATTGCATGACATATCGTGGTTGAGCCGCAGGAGGCAGAGAGTGTAGAGGCCGGGAGCGTGAGGGCTAGCGCCAAAAGCCCACGGCGATTCTTCGGGCCGCGCCAATGATGGTCAGGTACGCGGCTCAGCTGTACCAAACAATACACGTACGTTCCTGTAGTTCGACAACCTCAGACACTTTGACACAAAATGCTCGTCTCTCTCACAGTCGGAAAGGTCGACGCCGGAGTAGCCGTGCTACTGACCGAAGACAAGCGTCTTGTGAGCCCCCTCAATGCCTCGCAGCGCCCAGCTCAGCGCAAACGCACCCTTGCAGTTCATCCTGGCTGACGTAGAGCTAGATCGAGTTCCCCTCCATATTGCTACCCCCGGACATCTCGTCTGGCTCTATGGTGGACATTGACGTGGGAAGGAACTACAAAGCCGAAGCCGACGCACAGAAAGCCTTCCACGAGCTCCAGTCTGAGATATTCCGTACCTTTGGCCAGCGCACCCCCTCAGCCCCCGTTCTCAAGTGTCGCAATGCCACCCAGACCTCCGTCGTCCTCGAGTGGGATCCCATCGACATTGCGACAGCCGAACTGCGCAGCCTCACTCTATACCGTAATGGCAACAAGGCCGGCACAATACCCAAGCCGAGCGACGTACACAGCACCAAGCTCAGTGGCCTGGCAGTCGACACCGAGTACCAGTTTCACCTGGTTCTGAAGACTAGTGCGGGCACCTTCAGCAGTGAGAAGCTGTTGGTCCAGACACACAAGATGACAGACTTGTCTGGTATCACCATCACCCCTGGCCACATGCCCGCCGCTCTCCGCGAGTCGCTGCAGCGTTCCGTTGAACGAATCGGCGCTAAAATCGCGGATAACGTGCGCATCGACACCACGCACTTTGTATGCACTGAAGGCAGGGGACCGGCATGGGAAAAGGCAGTCGAGAACAACATCCCTGTAGTCGTGCCAGACTGGGTCATAGGCTGCGAGCGGGAAGGCAGAATTGTTGGTGTGAGGGGCTACTACCTGAACGCAGACCCCAGGTTACGAAGTGTCGGTCCGGGAGGCTCTCAGCAAGCACCTCAACAATCATCACAGCAGCCCCAGCAACAACAGCAGCAGCAACCTAGAAGCCCTGTTATGAGCCCGCGCACAGAGGTGACACCACCCACACCCGAGCAACCAAGGCGCGATCGCGATACAGACGGAGCAGCACCGCCCCCTCCACCACCAAAAGACAACGTCAGTGAAAAGAGCGAGCGGAACTCGATCGAGCCCAAGACGCAAACCGAAGAACAAAAAGCCCGAACCGAAGATCTCAAACCACCATCGGACCAGGAGAAACAGCAGGAGGACAGCGAAGAGGACGATTCCGAGCCTGAACCGAACGATGAGAAGTCTATAGAAGCAAGTTTACCGCAACGGCCAAAGCCTGGGCAGCCATCGGCCGAAGACGACGGTGACGGAGCAAGCTTTCAGGACGTAGAGATTTGAGGCTAAATCACACTGCCGCGTTAATAGTGTTCAAACCTGGCTTTTCGGTCGAATCATTGATTGCAGCCAAGCTTGTAGCATTTAATGATACCAATTCTTGGCACCAGGATGCGGAACCTCTGAGATCTTCGTGTATACGGCCACCCGGCGACTACAACTAGCTAAACTAGTCATAGGCACACAAGTCACATCACGGACCCATTCGCTAACGTACTTGAACGATTCTCATTGGACTGAACCAGCATGTCAGCCCTGTCTCCGACTACCCACCGGATGCTGACAGACATGCCCGGTCGAAGGATCGTGTAAATTCTTATTTAAATTCCACAATGTGCCGTCATGTATTAGTTCCTTCAACTGTCACACCCCCATGCTCGTGACCGCACAATCAAAATCGTAGCAATGGCCCTGTTCCAACTGCCCCCTCAAATAATAACACTGCAAATCCCACTCTTGTACCTAGTCAACGTTCTCACCCTTGCCGTTGGATCCAGGCGTCAATTGCTCCGTGTGAGCATTAGTCTATCACTTATTGTTTTACTCGTCACGCAGTCTCTGTATCGAGAATGGCATGCAGGCTGGGGAAATCACTATGCTATCAACTGCGGAGTATGGAGTTGCGTCTTCACTTATGTTGATTGGGTTTTACTGGGTAGTCCCGAAAAAGAAGGGTGGTACAAAATACAGTACGGCAAGGATGGGAAGAATGGAGATGAAAACAAACACAAGGACAATGATAAGGTGTCAAAGAAGGGTTACGAAGATAAGCCAGGTGGTGCAGGAAGGACATTCCTGAGCAGAATGTGGTGGGCGCTTCGTCTCACCACAACGCCTCGCTACACAGGTTGGAGTAACCAAGTCAAGAACGTGTACATGGAAGTACCAGCCGACTACCCCCGTCTGTACGTACCATGATTTCCAGCTTTCCATTCCTAGCAGGACTAATGTCAACTCAGCACCTTTGTCGCTCGCAAAACCCTGCGAGCCCTCATCTTCTACCTCATGAAAGACGTGATAGTCTCCTACTCCGCCGGCTCTCCTTATGGGTCCTGGGTCGACATCCGCACTATTAAGCCTTTCCAACCCTTCCCACCGTCCTCACCGTTTCTCTCCCGTTTCTGGTATACTTGGATTCATATACTCCTCACAATGACATCAATGGAAATGGCAAACTCGGCTGTCGGTGCTGTGAGTGTAGCTACGCATTTCGCCAACCCACGGGACTGCCCTTCTCTCTTCGGCAAACTTGAAGACTTGTATAGTGTGCGTAGTGCATGGTCGAGGGTATGGCATCAGCAGTGTCGGCGCATCTGCTCCAGTCCTGGTACCTGGCTTACCAGGGATGTGTTGGGTTTGCGCAAGGGCTCTTTCGCGTCCAAATATGTCCAGCTTTTTGTGGCGTTTGGCGTATCTGGGTGGGTTCATGGAGCGGCGAGTATGTTGGTGAATCGTAAGTTTGACGATGATGGCGCGCTCAAGTGCTTTCTCGGACAGGCAGCGATCATCATGCTGGAAGATCACATCATTGACTTTGGAAAGCGGATGGGGTTCAGGGACAGTATCTTCTGGCGTGTGCTGGGGTTTTTGTGGATGATGAGCGCGATAGGGTGGGGTATTGAGGAGTGGTTTGTTAAGACTATTGCGAGGGGTATTTGGGTGCATGACAGAGAGAGAGACTTCCTTGGTATAGGGCCTGGGGTGGTTGCGTAGAATTTTTTGGTTGACTCCTCGAAGAAAGGTCTAGCGAAGCGTGTACTCTTTGATTGTCTTGCCGCTCTCCAGTGCCTCGCCGTGGATGTGACCATGGATGTAAACATGTCCAATATAACTTAACTCACCGCGCCGACCATCCACACGAAGCGAAATGAGAACTAAACAGCCAAAGGGCACTACAACGACGCCGTGGTGGTTCATAAAGCCAGTTCTCATATTTATGGGAAAATTTACAGAGTCTTCAGCTGTCGTGTGTCAGCCAAACTGCAACTCGTTCGCTAGCCACAACAAAGAATCCATTGGACAGCTATCAGTTACTGTCAGTGTTGCGTGCTCAGGGTGGATGAAGCATGTCTGGTGGCAAAACTGTGGCATAATGATAAAAAGCTGGTGACCGGTTCTCGTGACTAGACACGAAGCCCAATTGCCCGGCCGTCTCGAATCTAACCGTGTACGCGCATTTGGCGGGAAACCTACAGCCACTGTACTTATGTCTGTGATAAGAATGAGGATTCTGGTTGAGTTATCTTATGCACAGTGGGCAAAGCATACCAACCGGACATCCGCCCAGCCTAGTCCTCCAAGTGAGCATGCAAAATGGCTCGATCGTAAGGCTCATGTCCCATAACGCCATATATGCATACATGTTTGCAGCTTAATTTACATGCGAACAGCACATCTCATTCCTGTCTCTTTGCATCTATTCATAACCCTTCATAGCCTCGCCTGCCCTCTGCTCGATGTAGTATCCGGGATCCGGTCTCCTCGCGGCGCGCATTTGCTCCTTAGTCATCGGGCTCTTGACTTCTTTGACATCAACCAATTCCTTTATCCTCATGATTTGACCAGCGACGGACTGTGTTACGGGGTGGTAGACGGTCGTCATGCGTTTGCGGAGGCCGAGCGCTTTGAGTACACCTTGCGTCTTCTCAGGCATGCCAATGCCGGAGCGCATGAGTGTTATCCGGAAATAAGACATTGTGGATATGTGACGTGGAGGATAAGTGCCTTCGCGAGATTTCGGCGCGTTTGCGAGCGTGGGTAGAAGTGGTGGGTGACGGGTTGTGGCGTTTGGTGTGTATTTTGTGACAGCGCAGGGGTGGGATAGGCTGGCGAGATGTCAGATTAAAGTGCAACAAATGCCTTGAACAGCTCCGCCTACCGTCTGTATGGATGGATAGCGTCGACGCTCGCCTGCGCGCTTGCGATTACTGTCGTCAGTCAACTTTTCGGACTTTGAAGATATGACGCCTGTCCCGATGGGGCTTAGATCGCCGCGGAATGAAAACCAACATCCTTCGACGTGCGTACTCCACCCTATCCTTCGTACATCTCATATGTGAGATGCTCATAGTATCATGGCCAGCGGACGCCGCTAAGGAAGTGGCGGTGAGAATATGCTGACAGGTGTAATCGCTGCTCCGCGCAGGCGGCTTTCCTTCCGTGTCTCTGGAGACGGTACCTACTGCGAATTCCCACCCCCATCGCAGACATGCATTGGTTTTCAATACTCGGAAGGTACCGCACGCATATAGTCTTCAATATTGTATATTTGACGAATGGGATGCAATGCCTGATACATCCCCTAACTGCATCTACCCGCTTACCTGCACGACCCCAGCAATTTGGTTTTCATGAAATGACACATCGGCAGCATCCCTATACGCCTCTAACAATCCGAAAACCCAAGATTCAAAGCTTTTGTCCTGCCTCCAGTCGAATCAGGAGCCTCCTTGGAGAATCGACTTTTCAATGCCGGATTGGATCTATTGTCGTCACCAATTTTCGATGTCTGCATGTTTTCACTCTTCGTCGATAGTTTATTTTCCTGCTATTCTCATCTTCTTGCGCGATCTCTTCTATTCTAGAGTCTCCGATCAAGACACATCTGTAGTTTCAACTCTGTCTCGCTAAGACCCTTCTACACTGACATGTCTGATCTAGGTATAGATGTTGCGGGTGAATGCAAGTGACCGTGACCTGCATATCAAACGGACATCGATCGGGAAAGGCATTTGAAGCGTTAGGACTGAGGACCTGTACCACATGCACTTGGCCTAAGCTTCTCCACCAAACAAGGAACCCGACTACGGCACTATACTTCGATACTGAATGTATCACGACGGTCCCCACAACCCGGTTTAACCTGCCGACGGCACGAGGCGTTGGATGTCGCTGTCTCTTTGTTGGCTTTCGGGAAGTCAACACTCGAGCAGACGAAACGATGTCCATGTTCCGTCGGGGAAGGAAGCCAACATGGACAACGAACTCCTGATTCAGATGCATTTGTACCGTTTGAACGGCTCTTTTGACCGCCCCTCTGCTTATCAGACGTTATACGGGTGTATAGCGATATAAGAAATGATTCTGGTTCCTACTGTAATGATGTCTCCAGAAAAGTTCCCGTTCTTAAGTTTCTGATCACCATTCCTGGAATACGTCTTACAATCCTACAAAGAAGGTCACCTCCAGCAGAACATCTCGTTAGCTACATTCTATATCCAACCAGAGCTTGTCTTTGGAGACGCATCGAATCAAGTGTCACCATGACAGGTAAGCTTTCAGATTATCGCAAGTTTTTCCAAAATCATATACTGATATCAAAAACAGCACTATACACGCTCACGCAGCCCCATCCTATCTATGCACCATCTGGGTCAACTTCTGCTCCTACTGCCTGGCCACCTCAAGTCTACCGCGTGCACCGCACAAGCTCTCAGACTCGATACTCCTTCTCCACAGGCTTCAGTTCTAAGAACCAAACCACCATCGTCAACTACACCTCTGCACTGTCTCGATTTGGCCTTGCCCACCTCAATCAGCAAACCAACATCTCCTCTCCCTTCATCAGCGTCTATGACAACCTAGCTCACGCAGAGGCAGTAGCCAAACACTTTGGTGAGCGGTACGGCGAAGATACGTGGGTCGTTACGGTGGATCCGGCCCATTTTGCTCGGGGTCCAGTGTTTCGTGCGATGGATATACTAAAGGACAGTGCTGGTGGTAAGGATGCAAATGCCGAGTGGCTGCATTATGGGGAGTATCTGGTCATGTATCGCATCCCACCCCAGGCGATACGCGATGAAACGCCTGTTTGCCGGGGTGCGGATCAGCGGTGGAGAGCTGTCGGTGTTATTGGCGGTAGCAAGTAGGTGTGGTGGTGGTGGTGGTGGTGGTGGATAGCAACACTGATACGACCAGATGGTTGGAGCGTACTTCAGCTGCTTACCAGGCTCGGCTACGTCTGCACGCGTTGTCGAGCCTATTTTCCTTTGTCTTTGAGGTGGTCGTTGATGATTTTGTTGGAGTTCTGTTTGTTCGATAGTCCACCTCCTAATTTTGGCTCTCACTCTCGCGAAAGCTCGTTACAGCTTCTAGCCGATGGAAAGCCTGACTGAAACACCAATCGATCCCACTCCAGAGTGCCTTGATGCCTAACCACAGCGGAAAATATTCAAACCCATGCGTTGGCTCTTCTTCAGGTAGTAAAATCGGGGCAGTGATCTTATAAGCGGCAGCAAGGCTTTTATCTCGTAGCGATGAACGAGAACTATTGTTGCGTCATTGAGGTGATTTTGGAAAGAAATTAAGCCGAAGCTTTGAGTGCGGAATTTGCGAAGGCATGGTGGGAACGAGTGCGCTGTGTCGGATATCGTTGTCAGTTATGAAATCTAATAATAGATTTTGAAGATGTGGTGTATATGAAACCGCCTGTAGTGTGGGTGGCAAGAACATACAAAGTTCTAAACCCAATGGAAGTATATGCGCGTGACTAGGAAATTTGCATTGTTGATTACATCGAACAGCTCTGATAGGGACCGCGTAGTGGCTGTGATGTGTGAAGTTTGGTATTGGTTCACAGGCCCACGGTACTAGTTACCGCCCCGAGAAGTATCATACGTGTGAGCTGAACTGAGCTCCCGATACCTTAAACTAATCAAGGCTGATCTCTCAACTCCTTGGAGCGCCCCTAGCCCTGGACCCGAGCATTGTCGCCACGTGCCCATCATCGCTTTGCACTGCCTGCATGGCGTTACGAACATACCACCTAGCGCAGACGACTAGCACAAAGGCCATCAGCGAAGTGTCAGACACGTCGGTAGGCCATGTGTTCATGAGGAGATATGCATCAGCTTTCTCGTGTTAGCATTCAACTCAAGACAGACAAACGAAGTTTACTCACGTCCCATGGCGTACTCAATAACCTTAAATAGGTTTCTTACGGTATGAGAATGCTGACGATACCTAGGTATATAGCATGTATAAGTAAAGTAGCTAGTTGAGTGACTTGGGCTTGGGCACTTTGGCACTTTACTGGCTTATCCGCATCTGCCAAATCGCAGCTACAGCGACGAAGAATCTGATTATCACCATTTGCAAGCATAAGCCTGCAAGAATGACGCCTTCGCTGAGGTTCGCACTGGAGTTGCTATTGCTGCCTGCGAGAATACCACCCTCTGTGCAGAACATGGACCCACCAAAGGATAGCTCTTAACCTCAACCGAGATGGCATGCTGCTCAAGAATGGCAGCCATCTTCAACCATATTTGTAAAGCCCCCTCGTGTGTATCGCCCAAATAACAGCTCGCCAAAGAGCACGCTTGCCGTGACCGCAAACAGAAACCCGATATTGTAAGTCATGACAGCAAGCATCCTAACGAAGTATTAGTATTGCGGTCAATTCTGCTACAGTTTTCGTCAAAGACATACAGAACATAGCCAATCAGTGCTCGAACAAATTCTAAAGCAGCGCTTATCCCATCTTTTCTTATGCTCCAGGGTGCTTGCGCTATCCAGAAACTCTTTGAGGATACGTGTCGGTGTCGTGAGAGGCCAATTTCCTCAGCCTCTATTAATCGCGGTTCTGCCGGACTCAAGGGCTCGATCTCTTGCCTCTCTTTATCATCCATGTCAAAAGGCTGCTGTCGTACGGCACGGCTCCATTGTCGAGCATGGCCGCGAACATCATGACCGAGCTTCTCCGTGTTAGGTATGGATGGCAAGGTGCTCTTAGTCTCGTGCTGTCCTTTCCATTTCATCTCCAACTGGCTTTTGAGCGCACTAAGGAATCGGTTGAAGATACCCAGGAAAAAGAGAAAGAAGATAGTCAACACATAGGTTGCCGTTGTTGTCGTTGTCCATTCGGTGAACCATAGGGTGACATGCGTACTGCTCGAGAAGGTCGATGCCATTCCAGACATGCTCATGGCTGGTATAGAGGATTGAGGACTTGCGGCTGACATGTGATGTGTATGAGCAGAGGTCGAGGCTGGTGTTGACACCCCCATGTTCATCTCCATCATTGTATCCGTATGACTCGATATTGAGACGTCATTAATTAGCCTGTATGGGCATCAGATCCCAAAGAAAGAGTTGAAGAGACTGAAAAGGCCGATCCTGCAGTGCGAAGGATATGTCAACTGTCACGATGTCAAAGAGAAAATCTCTTGGTTATGGACCACAATTAAGAGATGCAAGACGACGACAATCGCCAAGATCGCTAGGGACTATGATACGCAGATGTATGCCACCAGATGAGCAGATTTGAGGGCATAGGCACGCTACGGCCCGCAATGCGGATTCACCACAGTCCGTTTTTAGATTCATCGCAATGGTACTTATGGAGCTTGATTGCGCTGTCTCTAGGATTTCATGTCGCTACGGTGTCGGCCTTGAGCTGATGATGAGTTGCAGCTTTAAGCCATTTACTAGAATAATGTCAGCAGGCTCTGCCAGCAAGGATCGTCAAATATCCTCCGATATAAAAAAGCAATGTAAACTGTTCCGAACTTCGCATGACCGATCATGACGTCTACAGTGCATGTGTCTCTGTCGCAAACCAATTCTCTGTATAGGCAGGCCTCTGTTAATACTATCAGCTTGAGACCAGATTGCAATACGTCCGCCAACGTTGCAGATCTACACATTCCTCCCACACACATCAGGTTCGACGCAGATCAAGGCTTCTAGAGCCTGGGTTTAGTAAGGAAAGTCTCCCAGAGTCCAGGTAGATAGGCATGCGGCCCCACTGATACTCCTTTCTAAGACGGAAGATGTGAAGTCGCGGAGACATTCGCCGCTCTCGGGCTCCAATGTTGCGATCCGCTACGTCTAAATGGACAGCTGTCTCGGTGTTTCGATGGTGGTACAACGGTGTTAAGGTCGGCCAGAGAGGCGTTCACGGTCGTGTGATGAGGAGCTGTGGCCGCTATAGCGAACCCTTAACGGAAAATGCCACTAGTGCACCGCCATACTGCCCTGCCACGACGCGCATGTTTGCGGCGTATGCAGCCCCATCTGAGGTGGCTCCACCGGCGCGGTTTCATCTCGTGGCTCTGTGCGTGGAGATCGCATGTTGACGAACGTGAAAGGCAGAGGACGCAAGGGGAGACGAACGAACAAAGATACGCAACTCGTGTCATGTAGGAGATATATCTAGCGTGCTCGGACCGTCGCTTGATCTGGAATGAACGTTGGCCGGGTGTGGAGTGGAGTTAGAAGCAAGGCGCCCGTGCTTTCGAAGGTTGGTGGCCCAAAATGAAGCCAAGACAGGCGGGAGATGTGCAACAAAGGTTATTCACCAATTAAACACCGGCTGTAGTTTCCCCTGCTTTTCGAGTCCGGATACGTGGTTGCGAAAACGGTCAGATTGTCAGATGTAGAACGTGACGGAGTCAAGGGCCGATGCAAGTTCACGGGGGAGATGCACACATATTGGGCGCATTGACTTAGAACGCGTCGATGTGATGATGATATCCAACACTCGAGGCCAGGGCCATGCTGGCGATGATACGAAGCCTGTGCCCCGAGCGCCATGCATGCACGGCTGCTACCGAATGGCGCAGTCAAAGTTATCAACATTGCTGTCTACGACGAAACTTTTGTTTGCTGTACATAATTTCTTCTGACACGCGACCCTTTGCCCTTGCACTACCAAAGCCACATTGTAATAACGCTCGCTCAGCTTCAACGTCGGACGTGCCCCGCTGACTGTAATAAGGTTCTGGACAGCATCCCCAGATTTCCCATCGGTAATCCCATCAGGGGCATCCTGTGCAGCGCACCCATCGGCACCCGAATCTGAAACTCTCTGGAAGAGCCCCCGAAACATACAACCTACCGTCAACTGCTCGTGATGCTCTGTCGCCGACTCCCCCCAATATAGCCCGACACGTCTGGTGCCATGCCGAGCTGGAGACCGCTCCCGCGCATCGCGTTCGCAATATGCATATACCCCTTCCAGCCCTCGTCGCCCGCCGACCTACCCCTCGAGATCGGTGACGAATTGTACATAATCGAGCAGGGTGGCCAGGATGGATCATGGTATCGAGGATACTTGGTGGCGCCGCCCTCGCTGCTGGCCGGCTTGACGAGTGTGAAGGGCCAAACGCTCGAAGCACGCGTATTCTCTGGCATATTCCCACGGGCATGCGTCGAGGTGCGTGAGGTGCTAGGAGAAGGCAAGGACACGGCGAACCAAGAAGCTGCGAACGATTCAGGGCGTGGAAGTCAGTACGCGCATCCGACTAACGGCATCGTGACGCCCACCGAAAGCACACGCGCGACCTCTCCTTTTGCAAAAGGCTCTGGGCCCAATGCGCGACGAGCCTCGAAGAGTGACACCGTCTCTGTGCTGCCCTCATCCCTGATCCGCCCACTGTCACAGCGCAAGTCTGCCCGAAAGCGCGCTGGCAGCACCCATTCGCAATGGACCTCCCGCGAAGAACACCTCCAGCAACTAATGCTTCCTCTCTCACCGATATCAGACCCGACCGCCCCCCGACCGCCCGCGCCCGTGCCCATGCTGAAGATTGGTGATGAGACGCCTACATCAGCCCAAGAGCCATTGGTCGACGAAATCGCGTCCTGCCTTCGAGAATGGCATTCCACAAAGGTACACGAGCTGCTGCTAGCACGCAAGTATGGTTCGTTGGACAAGATGTCGAGGCTAGTGAACCGCCTGGACACGGCACGCCGCCAGCTGTTGCACAAGGTGCTCACGGCCAAAGAGCTGGAAAAG
This sequence comes from Alternaria postmessia, assembly GCF_024291825.1. Lineage (NCBI taxonomy): Eukaryota > Fungi > Ascomycota > Dothideomycetes > Pleosporales > Pleosporaceae > Alternaria > Alternaria postmessia. Next base: position 63,247 of record NW_026260100.1, read on the forward strand.
GTACGCGAAGCGACCGTCTGGGATCTCGTGGCGGGCAACAAGATGCTCTGTGGGGATGTCATTGTGCGCAGCCCCTCGCAGCGTGGCCGCATCCTGACGGGCGACGACTCGGCTATCGAAGTTACGAAACTGCAGTCCATGATGAGTTTGCTGGACAGCAGACCAACAGCTCAGGTCGATGAGCACAACCTACACCATTTGTTCGTCAGTCTGAAAAATGTGGTGGGGGACGTCGTACAAGGCGCGGCTCAGATCAGCATGTACCTGTGCCTGAAGGCGCCGGGGTCAGCACCACAACCACTTTCGGAGGCGTACTCTTTTGATTTGACTGGGCGAGACGGAGCAGCCGTGTCCTTGAGCGGCGACAAACTCCGCGCATTGCTTGTAGACCTCAGTCTGACCGACATTGGCGAAGGCGCAGGATCAGGTACTACATTGTATCTTGTCTTCAGGCTGATGACAAACGAGCCACTTCGTTCGGCGACAACAGCAGCAGCAGAAAAGGTAGGCACGAGCAAGGATACAGCACCAAGCAAAGGGTCTACAGTGCAGCCTTCCCAACAAGGCAGCATCAAGGGTGGAAGGCGCAGCGTGATGTTCGGCTCTAAGAGGAAGGAATCAACCAACTCCCGACACACCGAATCACGGCATACAGACTCTTCGGACGAACGCCGCCGCCCAAGCCTTGAACAGACTCGATCGCAGAATTCCGATACGCGGCCAGGCTCCTCAGCAACCGCAAGCACACGAGCCCGGGCTCTCTCTCGAGACCAGAAGACACTCAAGAGGTCTGTTGCAGTCGGCGTAGTATCTGTGAATCAGATACTACAGTCCAAGTCAGAGGCGGACCAAACCGTCAGGATGTACAGCACTGCAGTGGCTGGAGAGGACATCTTAGAGAGTGATGGTGGCTGGGACAGCGTGTTGCCAGAACTATACCCAAGCGCCAGTGGCAAGTACAAGTTGAGCGCGCACATTAGCCGACTTACCATACACCTGAAGGCCTTTGTCCACGCCGATGCCGAGGGTCTGATTGAGAAGATCCCCACCATGTTGCACAACATCAGGCAATGTCGGAAGATTGGATTCTCAGGTGCGCCAACCAAGCCACGCAGTGACATCTACCTCACGCTTGTCGAGCCTTTCCTCCCAAAGAACGCGTTCCTGGCTCACCCGAAGACTGGTACCGTTCCGCTGGTGCAGACCTCTCCAATGACTAACCTCCAGCTCACGATCGAGGTCCGGAAAAGCTCTGGAGAGCGCATTGAGGGGTGCATCTACCCTTCAACTAACAGCGCAGGCCATACAGCCTGGCGCACCACAGCAGCCCAGCGCGGCGAGGGCTGGAACTCGACAATCCGTCTTGCTATTGACCCCCAGGACGTACCCGGATCACACTTAGTCATGAGCGTTGCCGATGCGCCAGGATTTCCATTTGCCCTTTGCTGGATGCCTCTTTGGAATCAAGACGCCTTTGCTCGTGATGGCGACCATGCTTTAACGCTGTACAGATACGACGAATACACATCGGGTATGATTGCCGGCAAAGGTGCATACCTTGGTCTGCCATGGAGTGCTAAGAAGAAGGACGAGCATGTCATGGGCCCCATGGCATCTGTTCATGTCAAGACCTTCCTGTGCAGTACACGATACTCTCAAGATCCGACTATCTTGGGTCTCATCAAGTGGCAGGAGCAACCACCAGGAGAGCTTGTAGGACTGTTGCGCCGCTTTAACTTTGTTCCAGAGATAGAGATCGTCAAGCTGCTGAGCGAAGTTTTCGATGCCCTGTTCGCCATTCAAAGCCATTACGCCGGTAGTGACGAATACGAGGATCTGGTCTTCAATGCCGTCGTCATAGTACTAGGCATAGTACACGACAGACGCTTCAACCTTGAGCCTCTGGTGGACCAGTATGCACGAACCAAAGTGTTTCATTCTCTTGTTACTTCGTGCCTGATGCAAAGCCTTGGTCGACTTCTCGCCAAACCTACAGACTCTGAGATTTCTCGACGATTGCGCGCCACGTTCAAAGTCGGCAAACTCATCATGAAGTTCCTGGTCAACGCACGGGAGAAGCAGAAAGCGAAAGAAGAGAGCATTGGCATCAAGGATCGGACTCAGTTCAGTAAAGAGATGAAGACGCTCTTTACATCGCTGCAAGCGCTGATGGAAAATCCCTCGCCTGTTCTCATCGGAACCAAAACCCTCCTCGTACAGAACCTTCACTCGTGGCTTCCCGAACTTGACGGATGTATGCCGGCCACAGAGGTCTTCAAGCTTACGGCAGGCTTCGTTGACTCATGCTCCAAAGTACAGGGAAAGCTGATTCTCTACAAGCTTCTCTTGATACACCACCTCTCTGACCTTCAGATCTTCAGGTCTCCGGACGTACGTCGCCTGCTTTTAGCAAGTACTGTTCAGTGGTTAGCGCCATACTGGGGTAGAGTGGAGACTGTCACCGACCAGTGGAAGGATCAAGTCCGTCTCTGCTGTTCCGTGGTTGCGTCGCAGGTTGAAGAGCTAGGAAAAGAAGCTTGCGAGTACATGCCAAAGCTCGTAGACTCATACCGCGCAATTCAAGCCACCCCTCGGCCGGCTAAGAAGACACTCTCGCTGCTCTTCCCAACGAGTTATCCATTCCAATCACGAGCGGCGACTGCCGAAGCTCCGTTTGACGAGGCAATGGCCGAGATATCAGCTGTACTCGCCGCTATGTCTAGCCTACCTATCCTCTTACAGCCCGAGCTGCCCAAGGAAGAATCAGCAGAGTTCCTCTTCACCATACTGCAGGTCTACATATCGATTCTGGATTGCGAGGCTTACCCTAGCTCATGGCTGAGTGTACACATCTACCATCATAAAGCCACCATGCGTGCATTAGAGAAGCTTTTCAACATCTTGCATGACTCTTTCCTCCCACTCCCTGATGAGGCCGATAGCTTCAATACAGAACTCTGGCGAGCTTTCTTCGATGCGCTGTTAAAACTCGTCGGTAGCGATGCTCTCGCGCTTGAGACTTTTCCGGAGCAGAAACGACGCGCTGTGTGGAAGATTGCTGGCGATGTTCGCGAGCATGGCGCCGACCTGCTACAACGTAGCTGGGAAGCGATTGGTTGGGAGGCCAGCGCTGAAGATAAGGGTCAATACGGGCTTGAAAAGATGGGTGGTTTCCAAGTGCAATACGTGCCCGGACTTGTTGCGCCTATCGTTGAGCTCTGTCTCAGTGTACATGAGGGCCTTCGCAGTGTAGCCATTGAAGTGCTGCAAACGATGATTATCAGCGAGTGGACGCTCAGCGAGGATCTTGCTCTTGTACAAGCCGAGATGATCGATTGTCTGGACAATCTCTTCAAAACGAAACACTTGACCGAGGCGGTCTTGCAAAAGCACTTCATCCAGGAGCTGGTAGAACTGTTCGAGCCTCTTGCTCAGGATCCGGAAGAACCATTGCTAGCAGCTTTGAAAGACCTTATTTCGACCATAGATGAGCTACTGGACCTTCTCGTTGCTGTGCATAGCACCGACGCAGCTGGTGAAGTCTTCCACATCATGGACACTCTGCATCTTATGGAGTTCCTGAAGGACATGCAGAAAGAAGATATCTACATCCGTTATGTGCATCAGCTTGTGGAATTGCAGGTGGATGCGGGAAACTACACGGAAGCAGGTCTTGCGCTCAGATTACATGCCGAGCTTTACGAATGGGATCCGAACTCGACTGTGGATCCGCTGACCGAACCCAACATGCCGCCGCAGCCTGCGTTTGAACGTAAAGAGCAGCTGTACTTCCAAATGATCGATCACTACGAAACCGGACAGTCATGGAACAATGCGTTAGCCGCCTACACGGAGCTCGCAGCCCAGTATGAACACAACATATTCGACTTCGCCAAGTTGGCTCGTGCACAGCACGCTATGGCAAAGATTCACGAAAGTATTGCAAAGGGCGAACGTTCGAATCCACGTTACTTCCGCGTAGTATACAAGGGTTTAGGGTTTCCGCCAGGACTTCGAGACAAGCAATTCATCTTTGAGGGATCGTCCAACGACCGGTTGGCATCATTTACGGATCGAATGCAGCAACAACATCCTTCAGCGCAAATCGTCAACCTAGGTGGAGAGCAAGACCTCGAGGGCCAGTACTTGCAGATCTACCCTGTAAGTCCACAGAAGGACCTTACTCATCCGATCTACCAACGGGCGAAGGTGTCTCAATCCGTCAAGGACTACTATTTACTGTCTCGTCCGTCGCATTTCACATCGGCATCTCGTCGATCGCCGTCTACCGTCAACGCAAGAGATGCAGCAGCAGAGAAAACGCTCTACACTACGGCAGAGAGTTTTCCTACGATTCTGCGAAGAAGTGAGATAGTAGCGGTTGGTACAGTGACACTTACACCACTGCAAATGGCCATTGAGCGAACCTCGCGCAAGACTGGGGAGCTCCTTGCAATCGAGAAACGAATTACGGATGGCGATGACACTACATTCAACACACTGACTCAAGAGCTCATGTACGCAGTAGATATGAATTCCCGGGACTGTGTTGCGAACTATCATGATTTGCTGCCTCCTCCAAGTGAAGAGGATGACGAGGAAGATGGTGAAAACGCACGACGGCCCAATCCGCTGGAAAACGGCTTACGGGTGGCGCTGATTGACTACGCTCTGGTCATCCGTCGCTGCCTGTCGTTGTATGTGAGGCCTGCCCAGCAAGCCACCAAATCAGACCTCACGCAGCGTATGTACAGTGTCATTCCTACTTCGGCTGGCAACTAACTATTTCAGGCTTCGAATCAGCCTTTTTTCGCGAGTTGTCTACGCTACTCCCACCGAACATGGCACCAACACTACGCTCGCCTACCGGCTCGTGGCTCGCAGCAGCTACCTCTCGCTCTCAGATAGCGAGTCCGACGCCCGATGAGGCCCAAGTGAACGGCGATAGGGGAACGTCACCGGTTCTCAACGGTCGGGCTTCCCGACAAGACAAGAAGAGGCTCAGTCTAGCCTTTCTGACGAAGGAGTTCCTCATGGGTGAGCCCGAGAAGGAGAAGGAGAAGGAAAAGGAAAAGGATGCCAAACCTGAAAAACCCTCGGCCGACGACGATGCGTCAACGACAGTGTCATCGCGAAGTCGCAGCAAGGAGACGCACACGAGAAACCGCTTAAGTCTGAGCTTCCTCAACCATACGCCAAGCTCGCCTCAACCAGAAGCGTTGCCGAGCTTCTCCAGCCAGGCACCGACAAACCGAAGCGACGCCAGCCTCCAGCGACAAGCTAGCCAGAAGCGGCCAGAAACAATCAAGAGCCAAAAGAGCGACAAATCGCTGTCTTCACGTACCGACAGCGTGAAGAAGAGGCTTAGCTTCATGAATATCTCGAAGAAGAGCAGTAAGAGCAGTGTCCGGGGACGCGTTGATGATACCCTGGTGGAGGAGTAGTCCTTTGTAATTTCTTTCACTTTTGCACATGCTAGTTGGCTTGACTTCGCGGCAACTCACGAGTTGTCTAATGCTTGTTTTCAATAGAGTAGGGAATATAGGGGGCCGACTGGCGATCTGAGGGGGTTCAATGGGCACATTCGTCTGGATACCTGCGAGGCACGCATATTTGTACAAGGTTGGCGATGTTTTTGTTTATACCCTGGTTGTCTTCGTGTGCGCAACAGCGCATGATACTTGCGGAAAGCTTGCGATTACAATATACATTTGGATCGACATGATGAGGCTCTGACATGATGGACTGCGTGAAATGTGAAGGTGAAAGAAGGCTCTTGGTGGAGCCAGTGGGGTTTAGGGCCGTGCAGGGCTATCGATAGCGTGCGGCAAGATCCCTGCCCTGTCAAAAAAGTTCGAGGCCAAAAAAGCGAAATGTTGCAGCGCAGTCGTCTACAACAACGCCAAAGTTGCCCGTCATGTCGCTCGAGGAGAGACTGACCAAGATCCGGGACAGCCCGAAGCTGCAAGGCCAGCAGCACGTATGTCGCATCTCCTTTTTCCACGCGTAGTCGCATCCTAACCAAGTCAGACGCATGTCCTGCTCGCGGCCATTGAAGACACGCTCCGCCAGCAGAAATCAGAGTTCACCCCGACGGCCTACTTCGCAGCGCTGCTGTCGCTGCTTGGCCGCCAGATCACCGAGCAAGGAATTGCGAACAAAGACACGGCGACTGCGACCATCTACCTCCTCGACCTCGTCACGCCCAACGTCCCCGCCCCACTGCTGCGAAGCAAGTTCACCGACATCCTCACCAACCTCGCGCCCGCCCTCACAGCCCAAGATGCCGATGCGCCGCTCATCCGATCTTCGATAGGATGTCTCGAGTCACTGCTGGTGGTACAGGATGCACGCGCATGGGAGCTGCCGCAGACGACTATCAGCCCGCGCCGAGCTGTCGCAGGTCTGTTACAAATCTCTGTCGACCACAGGCCTAAGGTGAGGAAGAGGGCGCAGGAAGCACTGAAGAAGGTGCTGGCGAACCCGCCGCCGAGCCCTGCTCTAGACCACCCAGCTGCCGATATGTGCGCCGAGACGGCCCAGAAGATGCTCAAGGACATCGCGGCAGAGGCGGCAGCCAAGGCGCGGAAACACAAGGGAAAGAAGGACGTAGACAACAAGGACCCCGATTTGATACATGCGCTGCAGCTCATCAAGACGATTGCAACTTCGTCTGGAGGCTGGCCAAGCAGCAAGATCGATGTACTGTGTGAGCTGTTGCTGAACATCTCCAAGTCGACCAACGAGTTCCTGACTATGGCTGCTTTTGAGATCTTCGAGGTCATCTTCGCCGGCATGGCTGATGAACTCGCCTCTGCTAAGCTTCCCAGGCTACTCGAGGTCATCTCCGAACTACAGCCCTCCAAGAACGATTCGCAACTTCTTCCTCCATGGATAGCCGTCATCTCGCGCGGATACGAAGTCTCGGCGCAAATCGAGCCCGAAGACACTTTCATGAAGCTACCCGATCTGTTCACCATGATCGCCGAGTTCCTCACGTCCTCATCGCACAACATCCGTATTTCCGCCTCCGAATGCCTCATCTCCTTCCTCGTAAACCTCGTGCCCGACGGTGTTATCCTAGAGCCCTCAATATACGATGAGAAGACACTCGAGAAAGTCGCAAAGATTGCACAGGACCTGTTGAGCGTCAAATACCAGGCTGCGTGGATGGAGGTTTTCAGCGTCTTGTCTGCCATGTTCGAGACTTTAAGGTGGCGTTCAGACCCTATTCTGAAGCCTGTGTTGAAGGTGGTTGGAGACCTGAGGGGTAACGACAGCTTTGCTGGCAAGAAAGAGGCGGATTCAGTCATCTCAAGGGCCATTAGCGCAATGGGTCCCGATGTCGTGCTGGACATCCTCCCATTAAACTTGCCGCGACCACCTCCAGGACAAACCGGAAGAGTCTGGATGCTGCCACTTCTCCGCGATTCAGTCCACAACACTAAGCTGGCACATTTCAGAACCGAGATGGTGCCGCTGAGCGAAGAGCTATACCAGAAGGTTATCGATCATGGCGAAAAAGAGAAGACAACGGAAATCAAAGTGTTCGAGACGGTCGTACAGCAAATTTGGTCGATTCTTCCCGGATACTGCGACCTGCCCTTGGATCTGGTTGAGGCTTTTGACCAGAGCTTCTGCGAGATGCTAGCGAACTTGCTCTATGGCCAGGCCGACCTACGAACGGACGTCTGCCGAGCTCTTCAGAACCTGGTTGATAGCAACAAAGCAATCATAGAGCTGGAGTCTGATGATGATCTACTTGCGCAGGCTCGGATATCCAAAGCCGATGCACAGAAGAACCTCGATCACCTGGCGGGTTTTGCGAGCAACATGCTTGCAGTCCTGTTCAATGTTTACAGTCAGACCTTGCCACAGTACCGCGGAACTATTCTCAGGACTATCAACGCCTATTTGAGTATCATCCCCGAGCGCGAGCTCATGGAGACATTCGAGCGAGTTGCGTCTAACCTTGAGGCCTCACTGCCTGAGCCTGGCTCGCAGACGCAGGCAGCTAAGCAGAAGCAAGAGACAGGCCCGAACAAGATGCCACCGATGAGCCATACCCTCATGGATCTTATTATTACCATTGCCCTTTACCTCCCACGCGACAGTTATCGGTCCCTCTTCCGCATGGCAGAGATCATGATAAACAGAGAAAACGAACCGCAGTTACAAAAGAAGGCGTACAAGCTCATTCCCCGTCTCGCGGAGTCGGAGATGGGTAAAGCCGCTCTGAAAGAGCGTAACGGTGAACTGCAACAGCTGTTGCTAGGAAGCGCGGAGAAAGCATCTACCCCAGCCCGTCGCGACAGACTTAATGCACTGTTCCAAGTCATCGAGTCTCTACCTCAAAGCGATCTGCACTTCATCCCAGCCATTCTTTCCGAGGTAGTCATCTCCGCCAAGGAGACCAACGAGAAGGCGCGCGAGGCGGCCTACAACCTGCTTGTCGCCATGGGTGAGAAGATGGCAGAAGGAGGTCAGGTCGTGCAAGCCAAGGTGCCAAACATGCCAACCGATGCGCCAACCGTCGAAGCCTCGCTCGAAGAATACTTCACGATGGTCTCGGCTGGTCTGGCTGCGACTACACCCCACATGATCTCCGCGTCTATCACCGCCGTCACTCGCATTCTCTACCAATTCCATGCCCAGATTTCCAAGGAAACCATAACCAATCTTTGCGACCTGATGGACATCTTCCTTCAGAACCCAAACCGAGAAATTGTACGCAGTGTGCTTGGCTTCGTCAAAGTTGAGGTCATCTCACTACCAGAATCGCTTGTACGACCACGTCTGAACACCTTGCTCAAGAACTTGATGGTCTGGAGTCACGAACACAAGGCACACTTCAAGGCCAAGGTCAAGCACATCGTCGAACGAATGGTCCGGAAGTTTGGCGTCGAAGAAGTAGAACGCGCCACACCCGCTGAAGATCGCAAACTCATCACCAACATCCGTAAGACACGCGAGCAGCGCAAGAAGAAGAAGCAGCAGGCTACAGAGGATGGTGAGGAGCCAGCTGAGAAGCGAAAGGGCAAGTTCGAGAGCGAGTATGACCAAGCTGTGTACGGCAGTGAAAGCGAAGAGAGCGACGGCGACTCAGAGGACGAATTCGTCAAGAGCCAAAGCAAGCAACAGCGAGGCGGTGCAAAGGGCGGAAACACGTACATCATCGAAGACGAAGACGAGCCGCTTGATCTACTCTCCAAACGCGCCCTCGGAAACATCTCTTCTACCAAGCCCCTGCGCCAACGCAAACAACCACAGAAGATGAAGGCACGCACGAACGAAGACGGCAAGCTTGTTATCGGCGAATCTGATGATGAAGTCGAGACTAAGGGCAAGAAGTCCAAGAAGCAAGACATCGCCGAAGACGACGTCCTCATGGATATCGACGACCAAAACACATCCCTTGAAGCAGGTATCAACGCCTATGTTGATGCAATCCGTGGCCGCGACACAGCCCAGGCTGGCCAGAAAGGTAGACTTAAGTTCAGCAATAAGCGCACACATGAGGATGATGAAATGGACATGGACGACGATGGTGCAGAAGCAGATTGGCAAGAGATTCGAAAAGCAAAATCCGGCTCTGGAATGGGTAGGGGCGGTGTGAAGAGTGGAGGCGCTGGCCAGAAGAGTCAGAGGAGAGGATTAGGTCAGGAACGAACAAGAGGCGGCAACGTCAGTGGTGGAGAGGGTAGAGGAGGAAAGGGTAGAGTTGAGAAGACAAAGAGTCCACGCGGTAGAGGTGGCGCTCGTGGCGGTGGCTTTAGAGGGAGGGGAAACGGCCCAAGTGGCAAGTGGAGTGGTCCCAAGTAGAATGTGACGAGAAGGCAGTTACCGCAGTAGTAGGACAAAAAGGGAGAGGAGGCGTTGAGGTGTAATCACGATCTTTCTGCCAATTGAATATAGATATCCCCATGTTTCAGCTTCACTCTTTTCTCAAAGAATATGGGTCCAGAAGCCAGCGACGCAACCGCGAACTCGGTCGTCGGTAACGTCGGAGTGCGAACACGATGTGGCTACCAGCATGCTTGCAGGAAACTCCATCCCGCCAGGCGGTGGAGACTGCTGTAAGACGTCGAGATTGGACACTTCTGTTGTTTTACAGGCGGCGGATCTTATTGTGTTGCCGACTACCAGTAAAGTTAGGGCGGAGCAAGGTACATCATCGGTAAGCTTTCTCCACATACCGAGCGGAATCGCGCTATTGCGGGGTCAGCCGAGTGTTGCAGCCCTGCAGTGTGCTTGCTACTAGCTGGATGTGTCTCACTCTTCTTTGTCAAAACACAAGCATCTTACCCTTTTTGATGACTCCAAAGAGCCTATTGGAGAACAGTGCTAATGCAGATGGTAAAGATATCATAGTTGAGCAGGTAGTGTTGCATTTCCCCCTTGGTGGAGCTATGCGCCCGGCATGAACTAGGATACCTGTAGTATCCCAAGCACCTTTTACACCGCAAGTCGGAGGCTTGATTGCTGTCGGAGACAAAAACCTGCCGCTTCCGACCTGATCCGAAGGCACATAGCGGAATATGAGCTTTGCTGGCCAATCTGTGATAGGCGGAGTACTACAGGTCTCGGGGTGTCGGCAGATGGGAGTGTGGAGAAAGTACGTATGGTCAGACGATGTTTTGCTATGCTTGAATGAGTAGGTCGATGGGTACATAGAAATCCACGTGTGGATAAGTGTTTACCTGGTGAGTATATAAAGGTTGATGTGCCGCTTTACACCAAATCCTTTCTATTCTACTACTCGCCCACAGCCGTCCTTCCCGTATACTTCAACCTAAACAGCGACCATACAAGCATCGTCCATAATGGCGACCACGGCTGCCGCATCACTCCCCATTCTTACACGCAATGACTCCGCTATACCTTCTTCTTCTCTTGCCAAGTCAGAAACAAAAAAGTCCACACTACCACGCGTCCGCCTCCCCGCCGGCGCACCGACACCGTACCTCCTCCCCTCACACACGGGCGAGCATATAACAATTCCTGGCACAAAAGCAGTCTTCCGAATTATGTGCTCGGCCGCCGAAACCGACGGCACCATGAGTGTCTTCGGCCAAGACGGTGTCCTAGCCGACCCTCCAGGTTTCCACTACCACAATCATGCCCACGACGTATTCATGTGCACAAAAGGCCGGTTGAAGATCTGGGCTGGTGATAAATGTCGGATTCTTTACCCAGGTGATTTCGCGTACGTTCCACCGGGCGTGGTGCACCAACCACAATTACTAGACCAAGGTCCAAATGAATCAATGGGTCTGGTAACGCCGGGAGATTGGGTCGACTTCTTCCGTTTCGTAGGAGAGGATTACCAAGGCGTACTATGCGACGAGTTCGACAATAGGAATACGGGAGCAGTCTTTGGACCCAAGATACGTGAGATCAAAGAGCGATTCGATGTTGTCTTCCAACCTCAGTTCCAGGGTGCGGAGGTGGCAGATTTCGAGGAAGGAGAGTGTGTCCTACCCGAGGTTCAGGAAGCGTATTTCCTGAAAGCGAATACTGGGCCATGCTTCTTGCTTGAGGGAGTTCTGTCCAGGCCGTTCATTACTATGAAGCAGAGTAAGGGACCTTCGGGTAACTTTGCTATCACGAGTATTGAGTCTGGGAGCGAGTTGAAGAACTCAGTGCTGAGCAAGGGGTTTATGTTCGAGAAGGTACACCAGGTGTATCATGTCCTAGATGGTGCGATATCGCTTACGGTGAATGGCGAGGCAGGACATTTGGTCAGGGCGGGCGAGACGGCATTTATACCGGCAGGCACAGAGGTGGCAGTCGAGTTTGTGGATAGGTATGTGAGATTCTGGTCATATGCCAGTGGAGATGGACTAGAGACATTGATTGCAGAGGCCGGAGGCGCTTTCGAGGGAAAGATGGTGCCTGATGAGATAAGAAGTGTGGATGCGGATAAGGTCCGCGAGGCCGCAAAGCAGTTGAACATCAAGGTCAGCATATAGTTGATCTGGCCAAACTCTCACCTGAGCGTGGAGAGATGGGCAGGCGTTGGCTGTTTGTACCAGCGATTGGCCGCTAATGCAAGAACCCAACAAATCTGTCTGCAGAAGGAAATATCCACATGCATGTGCTGCAGCCGAAGTACTAATGTGTTGATACAAAGCGAACACCTCACTCCTGGTATGCATACTCCCTCTGATCTACTGTGAAAGTGAAGATGGCAGCTCTATGACTAGTCCCGATCTAGCCAACATCTTTGGAGCTAAACATAGCTTATATAAGCCCAATCCAAGACTAGTTGATGCTACGTCAGTGTGGTCTTTGTGTGATTCGATACAGTACCTTTACCCTAGCACGCCAGGGTTGTACACTTATGGAAGTCGGTAACAATGACAACACATATCGCAGCTGATGACAACATCTTTGCGGGAAGCGGCAGCGACAGTGATAATGAGGGTGGTTACAAACCTCGCCCTCAATTACCGCAGCCGAACGTCAATATGCGAAGTTTGGCGAATCTGATAAGTATTTTTAAGCCTAGATGAATAGACGCAGATGGCACTGCTAAAATTTGTCAGAGGAACTCGACAGCGCCGTCATCGACGTTGATCCAGAATACCAACGTGAAATTGTCTGGACAGGTGAGCACATCCAGTTTGGTCATCACAGAAGCACACTGACAGTGATAGCCGAGCGTATGAAAGGTCTGGTCAATTCTTTGATGGGTATAGTCTCCAAGCAACGTCAAAGCCAGATCAGCTTGCTAACGATCGTATAGAAAACTATTACATCCCGCCCATCATTCTGAATAAGAAGCGGAGTGCTGGTACGGATGGTAGTACACCACGCGATACTCTTGTTTGTGTGGATGGCAAGCAGCGTCTGTCTTCTATTAGAGCATTCGTAAAGGGCATGATTCCTTGCCATGATCATGAAGGCGAGAGATGGTAGACAGCCCAAACATTGTCCTACAGCGACTCACTGACAGTCTTAGGTGGTTTTGCAAGACTCCTGGCACCAAACACAAGAGAGTGCTCCCTTTGGAAGCGCAAAAGATGTTCTTGGAAAAAGATTTTGTCGCCTTCCAATTCACAGATCTTACTCAGGAACAAGAAGAAGATCTTTTTGCTAGAGTGCAGATGGGTGTTCAACTCACTGTGGCCGAGAAGATGCGCGCGAAGCAGGGCCCATGGCAAGAGTTGGCGAAACTTTTCGTGGATGATTTTCCGGCTATCTACGGCTTGATGAAGGACCGAGCCCGAGCAAAAGACTTTCAAATCACCTTGTCTTGCTTTAGCCAAATCATCGAAGTCAAGCATCCCACTGCTGCAAATGGTCTACCAGTTTTAAAGACGAACTACAACGCACTACCCAAACTATTGAGCAACACTGGCGCTGTAGATGATGCTATCAAATCACATCTTGCGAGCGTCTGGACTACTCTAAGAGAACTTATAGAGCGAGATTCAGACGCTTTTACAAATGCTGACAAGCATCTGGGTGGTGTGCAAACGTTCGCGCCCATCGAGATGGTAGCAGCAACCGTCCTTATCTCGATGTACTCGGAAACACGTAACAACGAACTACTGCTTGGAGATATCAGAACTATTCGAGAGGCGCTTCGTGAGCAGTTCAAGGACCTTCGCTTGAATGCGACGGTTTGGAAGTTTGTCTGGGACTTCGTCGAAAACCTGGCGGCCATCCGAGGCGCGGTAGATGGCACTACGGTGGATCGAAACCAGCAGGATCAGGCCTCAAAGTCGATGTCTTCTGGCGCCGCGAAAGCAACAGCAAATGTGTCTTCGCCACCTTGCCTTTCAAGAAAAAGAGCAACATCTGCGAAAAAACAAGTCTCTACCTTGCCACCGCGGAGTCCAGTGGAAGTGAAGAAGGAGCCACAATCACGCATCGCTACGTCAAAACGAAAGCGAACTGGTCCTGCACCTGCTTCCCTGGCTCCAGCCTCAGCCTTTGGTTTCATGCACGGGAATCTCAATGGGTCACATATCACGGACGCAAACATTGTGTCTTCAGCGCCAACGCGCACCGCGGCGGCGATAATGAAGACTGCCGCTTCAAATTGTCAGCGATTGCGACAAGAGCCTCAAGTAACCATTCCTTTGATACCGGACTTGTCGAATGTAGCTCCGCAAGCATACCACCAACACCACATACCTCCAACGCAATTGCAAGACCCACAGAAGTTCAACGTGCATACCCCTTTCACAACAGAGCCTGAAGATCTGCAGGTCCTACAGACTGGCATCTCAGGATCTAGTGACTATTGTACACCAATAGCTCCTATGCAGCAGTCAACACAACTCTGTTCAATACCCCGTCATATTCCTGAGGTGGCCCAATGTTCACACAACGCTTTCGCGATATCACAATCTCCAAACATGATATCATGTCATCCTACGAGTCGCGGTGCGTTTGCGCCAACTCACACAGACAAGCAGTGGGAGGGTGTCGTCGCATCCCCAGCTAAGGCTCCAGTCGCGCCAATTTCAAATAAGCGGAAGCGAAAAAGCGTTACACGCCCTACTCCTGCCCAGTACAAAGAGGCCATCGATCTGACAAGTGACAACGAGCTCGAAGAAGAACGACAGAATCTTCTATCCTCTTTCAAGGCCAAACCTATTCCTGCAAAGCAACCTTCTGCTCCAGCCACACCCGCAGCAGAAGCATCCACTGCTCCGACGCGTCGTGATTACGTGGTAGTGCATGATATCGATTCCGACGAAGAACTGGCAGCTGCAAATAGCCCTTATGAGAGATTCCAGAATAATCCTAGAGCTGGACTTTCTAGCTCGAGGGGAGGGTAACGGCGTAGGGATCGCATCAACAGAGCAGGTCTTAGGGCATTTTCATTTATTTTGGCTTACGTCTTAGACTTCTAGCATAGTGATACCCCATTTGAAGTATATATATGAGCATGTTGTCTACCTATATCTCTTACTATTGGCGTGCATGCTGGGAGGTCGTAAGCACTAGCTGGTACCTACCCACTGTGTAGTAAGCACCCCACGACATAACACACTCGCGCCGGTAACCCGCACGTTGCATCCACATCGCCTTCACGCGTGGATATCAAACTATGAACCACTTTCGACTTGTAGATAGGACCCGAAGGGTTAACGAGACGCGTCCGATGGAAGACGTCATAGCGCGCTTTCGACCTCGGCATTTTCGCGACAAAAGCACCGCGAACGGACCGCTCCGTCAACTGGTACGTACGTAGGCCAACTATGCTCCCGATCCCAGTGGGAGGCGACCAACAGGATATCCGCGGAGTCTGAGACTACATCTCTATCAAACGAACAGCCACAACAAAGTACGCGTCCCGGACCAACGTCAAGGGGCATCTTCTATATCTTGTGCCATTTCGAAGACCATCTGTTTGCGCTGCTGTTGTACGGATACAACTTCGTCATACCCGCATCTTGTGAGAAAACAAAGCGCATCAACATGGGGAAGTCTTTCGACCCATCCAAGGATATTGGGAGCCTAGAGGGGAAGGTCATCTTGGTCACGGGTGGTACGTATCTCCCAATGTCTACCAAGCGCTGTCATACCATTGTTCTAACCTACGAGCAGGTAACGCTGGGCTAGGCAAACAAACCATTGCATACCTCGCTGCCCATAACCCTACGCGCATATACCTCGCCGCTCGTACCGAGTCCAAAGCCCGCGACGCTATCACCGACATCAAGAACAGCGTCCCAAATGCCTGCGAAATCGTACATCTACCACTCGATCTGACGTCCTTCTCTTCCATCGCAGACGCAGCATCGACGTTCAAGAGCCAGGAATCGCGACTTGATCTACTCATTAACAATGCTGGTATCATGGCGTCCCCATATAGCACGACCAAAGAGGGTTATGAGATACAATTCGGCACCAACCACATGGGCCACGCACTGCTCACAAAGCTCCTCATCCCGACAATGCTAGATACGGCAAAGCAACCCGGCGCCGATGTCAGAATCGTGAACCTGAGCAGCATGGGTGAACGTCTTGCCGTATCCAAAGGCATTGAATTCGACCAACAAGCGCTCGAGAAGGAAAACACATGGCGTCGCTATGGCGCCTCGAAATTAGCGAACATACTCTTCGCTCGCTCCCTGGCCCTCGAATACCCTACGATTACATCTGTGTCTCTACACCCTGGTGTCATTCTGACAGACCTCTTCAACAACCTCCGCTCAAACGTATTCTTGAAGGTCGGGCTATGGATATATGGACTAGTGGGCATGATACTGCCGGGTCATTACCAGGGTCCTGAAGGTGGCGCGTTGAACACGACATGGTGTGCCACGACTGCGAAGGACCATCTGGAGAGTGGCGCATTTTACATGCCTGTAGGAAAGAAGGGCTCGGGAAGTGGACACGCGAGAGATGAGGGGCTGCGGAAGAAGTTGTGGGAGTGGACTGAGGAGGAGTTGAAGAAGCACGGGTATTGATCTCGAATGTCTTTCAGGTTAACTGAGTACAAGGAAGGAGATGGGAACTACGCCTGCTTGCGATAACACTGTACATTTCTAGCTTATATTATTACACCTTCAGACCAACATCCACGGCTCAGACTGGTTCCGACGGTAGCCTAGGCAACGGTGGTAACTGCTTCCCGCTAGTGATCTCGACTTTGAAGTCTTTCTGAACGTTAACCTGAATGCCATCGCCACTTGGTCGCTTGTTAACAATACGCTTTTGGCTTCCATCATCACGTTCAGAGCTTATATTGCTGATTTCATCCAAGTCACCTGAAAGTTGGAGTAAGATGTCAGTAGGCGTCTCACACGCAGTTTGTCCGGCGATCTTACTAACCATAGATTTTCGTCTCGACACCCACATCCTTGGATTTGTTGCCCAAATGGTTGTTCAGCCCAGTGCTCTCTGGTCGCTCGTCAAGCTCCATCCAGTGTTTCGATGCGGGATCGCCACCACGCAGTGAGCCACGGGCATATGGCTTCTTCGACGAGCCATAATTGTGTGAAGGTCCAGACCGGCTTCGGAACGAAGACGAAAAGTGCGAGATGAGATTGGTGAGTATGGGACGGCAGGCGGGCAGATTGGCGACAAACATGCCGACATTCATCTCAGCGCAAGCCCAGGCGAGGATCTCGCCGAGATTCTGTAGAAGCCTGTTCGGATCGTTTAAGCCGATGAGAAACTTAAGACGCACGATTGGAGCAATGGAGGCGCTGTCGTGTATATGTCAGTGGCATGGTCAGGTAGCATTGTTGCCCAAAATTGCAAATTCACTTACAAGACTCCTAGACCAAGCATGGCTATCACGGAGCTTTTGACTCGCCAGTCTAGTTGTACATCCCAAAGCAGGAATATGGGTAGGGTCGCAAAGATCCAGTCCGTTGATATCGACACTACGGCGACGGCGTACGAAAGTGCCGTCTGAATAGTGCGCTCTTTACATGCCCCTGGCATATTAACATACCAGTTCTTCCTATCTCTTCGTTAGCTTCCGGCCTTTTTCTAACGAGAAACGCAAAATATACTGTACGGGCGAGCATTGGAAGAAGAGGTACATTCCCGTCCCGCCCATGACGATCGCACAAGACAACATGCATATGTAGATGACCATCTCGATCCATTTCTTGCCGCTTGCGATTCGAATCAAGGCAAATCCGATGCTGCACTTGATCGCGATGAGAGTGAAGCACCACGGCTCTTGGAAAATGTAGAACCACTTTTCGTTGTTAATTCGTCTTCTCAATAAGTCTGGTCGAGGCGAGTGAAAGACTGCGACATACCATTAAAGAATTAGAGTATTGATACTCGCTCAACGAGCCATCGTACTGACCAACGCCGCTCCAAGCCATAGCGATTGTGGCTATGGTACTCACCGACCAGAACGGCTAGGCTGATGTCAGTAGATGCTGAGCCTTAACATCCGTAATGCTCACCAAGTTGATCAACATAGCCCAGTCATCTGGTCCCCATGCTTTCCTTTTGTAACGGATCCAGAACCGTAAGATGGTCGATACGATGTCGAATGGTAATGGGATCAAGACCGCTAGGGCCATATCGCGAGATGTCGGTGGCGCCATGGCCTTGCTTGACCTTCAGAGAAGACTGAATCGAAGAGAAGGACAATAAGGTTCACCGAATCCACGCAGCGCAAGCACCGGGCATGCAGAGCAATAAGAAGTACACAACAAAAGCTGGAGAAAGGAGCGCCACCGGCTCATCCACAGAACGCTCGCCCCCCAGCCTTTCAACACCCCGGATTAGGCTGTGATCGTCGCGGCTCCGAATCTCTGGGATACGATGACCGTTTGAGGCCGTGCAAGTTTGATATTAATAACGGTAACGGGGCGGTAGAGCGGCAGAGGCTTCTTAGTACCGGGACTGTCGCCCGCCTGCAGTAGTTCCCGGTTCGACACATGTCCGATGCTTTTGGATCTATTGATGCTCAGGAAGCACACTCTCCACAGCAATCTCATATCGTACCAGCCTCGGAGAGCTAATTCGCTGGAGCTCTATATTGTTGAGCGTGATATGGTCCATGGATTTGTTCTTTGAATGGTCGAGCATTGTCTGGATGGTGCTCCCATATCATTTCCGAACGAACTGATGCATTTTCAAGACTGAGTCCAGACTTTTGTGCAAGGCGGTGGGCCGGAAAAACCCTCCTACGTATGTGCTGCAGTCCTGTTTCAAGAATTGTCCTGTACAAGGATTTGCACATCGCCAAGTGCTGTATGGACGGGGATGTGGTGGAGAACTGCCTGATGTTGGTGAGCGTCCAGGTCTGTTGAACGAATCCACACCCCCACGCACGCTGCTGTCAGGGAGAATGTGACTTCCAACGATACGGGAGACTCTCGCATTAGTTCCTGTAGCCCCTCAACCACCTGCAAACGCCAACACAGATACCACCGCAATACTGCCTCGATTAACATAGTCTTCTGATGCTCGGTATAGTTGTGCACGTCAGGCGCTACTTCGGGGAATTTAGTGTAAGACCCACATCATGAAATAAGAGTCTCCACTACCAGGCATTCCTACACAGACCCTAGAGTTTGAAGAAGTCAAGGGTTCCCCGCGCTACCGGTATCGCGCAAGCGGTGGGCGTTGTACACGTACTTCGTCCTTGGATACTTGAATAGGCCGCATACCCGTGATACATACCATAGAACTTAGAAAGTCCAATTATGTCACCACCTAGAGTCTTCGAAGGCAAGCTTGCCATCATTACTGGCGCTTCGCGAAGTACGTCCTACCATGAAATGATACTCCTCTCTTGAGCAATGTGAATACATACCAGTGAATGGGAAACTGACTTACGTCTAGGCTTCGGCGCCGCACTTGCCACACACTTCGCCTCGCGCGGTGCTAACGTTGTGATCAACTATGCAACATCGAGCTCCGACAAGATCGCAGCGGAGTTGGCAAATCATCTCTCCACAACGTACAATATCACCGCACTACCCGTACGCGCCGACCTCCTCGACCCTTCCGCTCCCGCGACCATCGTCAATGCGGCAAAGGCTGTTTTCACGAACCCCACAGCCACACCCTCGTTCCAGATCGATATACTGATTAACAATGCTGCGGTCGTGAATGCGCAACCTATCCAAGAACTTGACGTAGAGCTATGGGACCAAACCTTCAACATCAACTGCAAAGCTCCTGCGCTTCTCATCAAAGCTGCATTTCCCTACCTTCCACACGACAGGTCTGGTAGGATCGTCAACATTTCTTCCGCGACTACGACATGGGGTCTGATCCAACAGACGTCCTATGCCGGCACCAAGGGCGCGATAGAGGCTATGACGCGTGTTTGGGCGCGTGAACTCGCTGAGCGCGCAACTGTCAACAGTGTGAGCCCTGGTCCTATGGATACGGGTCTTTTGAACGGGCTGCCGGAGGCGCCGAAGCAAGCGTTAAGAATGTACAACGCATTGATCCCGCTAGCAAAAGAAAGACCAGGAGTGGACAGCGAAGAAACTCTGAGATTAGCGGACGAGATTGGTGGTAGGCCGGGCACGCTCGAGGAGGTGGCAGGTATCGTAGGTATTGCCTGTTTGCCTGAAAGTGGTTGGATGACGGGCAATCAGCTAGGCGCGAGCGGAGGCGGTGCTTTCGTTAGATGAGAATGTTCCCTTTGAATATGCGCGTAGCTGCAGGCAGCAAACTATATTGAGTACGATTCCTTGATTCCTTTTCTGAGGCGTGGTAATGATTGTGACACGAGAAGTCGAGTGCTCTAGTCAGCCACACGATGCCAAGCTTTCTCTAGCGCCTCGCAGCGGAGATAGCATGCCATGCAACAGCAAGCGACATCCGGCTTTCGTGGTCATCATCGCCTGACAACATGACATTTTCATCTCGCTAAGAAGAATCTGTGGCACCCAGGACTCTGATACGACGACGTATAAAATTTACAATGGGGTGTTCGTTGCAAGCACTCCAAGTGCGCGATGCGATGAGCGTGCTTGGCGCTTCCTTCGGCAACTGAAATCTGCCGCATTCCTTGCTCCTGCAGCAACGATTCTCGCCTCACTTATCGCATGTCTACGGCGCGGCAGACAGACTCAGACACATACCTGACGACGAACACAGCCTCAGTTTGGTGTACATGATCCAGTCGGAAAATTTGATGAAAAGCGTCAGGTGAATTGGGCCAGAAGCAGGTATCGCCTGCTTACCTGAGAGTGGTTGGATGACGGGAATCAATTAGGTGCAAGCGAAGGTGGTCGTTTCGTTAAGTAAGAAGACTGCGATTGAGTTGGCACTCACGTCATCCTGAACATCATTTAGGGTGATAGTGGCGCTTTCGTCTTCAATTTCGAATGATTTATGCCAGCCATTTAACTCACACTTATATCCTTGGTCACCAGAATATCCTTCGAGTGGCTCACACGACTATGAATGGTTGGCATGACACTCTCAGAATTATGCGCCCTGTCAAGACGCCAGGAACGCACATCGTGACCTTCCGGCAGTCGTGATGAGACCCTAACCGCCGTTTCGCATCCAGCCTTATATTGCCCTAACTCGAGTACTTCGCTAAACTCATCTGTTTGCTTCGCATATCCTAACGATCCAGGTTCTCGGAAGCTGAATCGTGGTGTTGTGGTAGGCTGACTCTGTACGACTGATCGCGCAGCTTCAAGAAAGCGATTGAACAGAGGCCTGAGCGTAGGCAAAGAGGCGGCTAAAATACCGACATCAAGCTCGATGAAGTTCCACATGGAGAATGTGTCATGTACGAAGCGTTCGGGGTCGTTCAAAATGGTTTTGCTTACATGGGCCTTCATTATCCCAGCAACAGATGCAAATGTACCGAGCGAGAGGACGAGAGCGAGCATGATTTTGATGCGGATTCGAACTTGAAGACTGAATATGACCGGAATAGGCAGGAGGGCGAGCAAGAAGTCGGTAGCGATGTTGACGACTATAGAAAATTAGCAGAGGTTCATACGGCTCTGGTGCAGAAGACTTACTTGAGTTGAAAAGAGCAATCTGACTAAAGGTACTAACACTTAGACATAATGCGCCGCCTGTGCACATGGGTGGCGGACGAAGCCTAAAATCCCATATAGCTGCTACTGGGAGGCACATAAAAACCTGGAAGTGGCAACTTGTTAGTGCTCTCCAATTCCCTGAGGAGTGGTGTGCTCCTTCATATGCTGTTCTTGGTAGAAAAAGAACTTACTGCAAGGCTGTCAGTTTGTTTTGTGACTTGTCAGGGAGAGAATATACCAAGCGTTCCAGTACAAGCAATAATGAACGCAACCAGAAACACGATCAGACTATACAGGAAGTACACATGACTCTTTTGTACAGTTAACCTCAGAAGCATGTAGCTCACGGAGATCTTGACCACTGTCACACCTGCAGTGACACAAATCTGATGAACCAAGCGGACTTTGAGTAGTTGTCGATATCTAGGTCGATCCATCTGTATGACGGCAAGATGTTTCCCAAGGCCTAAGGGCACTTCCGCAACATAACAACCAAAAGCTACAGTTGCTAAGATCTTTGTAATGCATAGTCAGCAGTGTGTCATAGGTCGAACGTTCGAGCAGTTCCGCGCACCATTGAAACTATGATGGTCCAATCATCCTTGCCGAAGGATTTGAGCATGACAAGGCGTACATAGCAGCGTAGTAGAGTTATTGCCAAAGCGATCCCAAAAATGGTACCTGCCTGGACCATCAGACTCGAGGCATTGCTGTACGCAATATCTGCATCTGAGATGGGAGGGAGGTTGCTCATGATGATAGGGGGAAGAAAACACTAGTGTATGGGCTACAAAACAAGAAAAGCAAATGCGTAACCAGCCCGGTATACGCAGACCTGTACCACACCATATGTACCATCGAGTTGGGCGTGGCACAGCACCTCGCGCGGGATGAAGATGGTGGCCAATCCGCATAACATATTAGCCGTCCTCTTGTGATTTTATCACAAGGTGCTCTTTCGCTACTCGGCAGGAAACGGTGTATTTAGTCCCTTGAAACTTCGGAATCCTGCTGTAGAGAACCGGGCGTGTGGCGTGGATCTTGAGATTCCCTGATAGGACATTTGGTATATTTGCTGTGGAATACATATCAGTGATCTACCAATCATAGGCCTTGCGCAGGAATGACTACCTTGCCGTGAGGTGGTCTTTATGATCTAAGCGACCCGTCTCGGATTATCATACCAGCTTTCGCTACCGACTAGATTCGCACGGTAAGCAGTGGGATGTGCAAGGAGAGGTACCTCAGCTGTAGGCGAGAGAGCGCGAGAGAAATATCACACAGCCAAGCTACTACTCAACCTCGGCCAGCTTTAACGTGATGAGCTATCTAATTACCTGGGTAAATTTCCCGCAATTACGACGATTCCTCCCGCATGCAGCAGTAGCCACAGTATGTTTGTCTCATCCATCTTTCCAAAATGATATTGTACAACGGAGATCATTGTCTCTTTGCGATATCGCAGATGAACCACCGGCAGATGATAGACGCCGGCTGGGCGAAGGGCGCCCCTTGGAGACGAACGCCACTTGCTGCAGAAACGTCTCTCGGTTCGTTTCTTGTATGCGTGCTTGCGGCACAGCAACCATCTCGGATGAGCTTCCACGAGTGACCACAACGAAAACTTGCGGCTGGGAAATTGCTGTAAAACTACCTGAGTACATCCCATAGTGCAACATAACGAGTGTCAAGAGAAGAGTGCAAAAGACCCAAGCGTCCTTGCTACAACATTCTCCTGGGATGATGTGGCGTAACCGTCCCTCCTCATATCTGATATTCTCACATGGCGCCGTTCATGGGAAACTGCGCCACGGAACGTCCCACAACGTCCCGCAACGTCCCACGTACCCGATCCGCTCCCGAACGCTATCGCATTTAGACGGCGCCACCAAGGTCTTGGGCCTGTTCCCAACCGCGGTGATATACCTCCGAGCCGTTAGTTCCTGTACAGGGATTCGAGGGGGCAACTTTTGCTCCTCTAGGGCTTCTGGAGATCAAAACAGCTGACGGCTAATGCATAAGTTCCAAGGCTACCTACATAGCTTTAACCTCCACTGGAAAGCTGCACGTATAAGTCTAAAATCTAGAAAGGACACTGAATCGCTGCTAACATAAAGTCGGTCAGCTCGAACGTTATATTTATGTCTGTCGGTACCGCAACAGCCAGGAAAGACGTTATCCAGTACCTTGTCATCCGTGCCTCTTAACATGAAGGCTACAACTTTGGCATTAACTGTATTTTGTGGTAGCACTAGTGCCACTATTTTAGGAAACGACGCCCTTGCTGCTCAAGCACTGGCAAAACTCTCGCTCAATGTGGCTCAACATGGATACCCAGACGCAGGAAAGTGCAGATTGAAGAATGTTGCTGTTCGACAAGAATGGTAAGCAGTACAATCAGTCTGTCCGAAACGACTCAACTTATGCAAGTTCAGGTCAACTTTATCGGAAAGTCAGAAGCTCAACTACATCGATGCAGTCAAGTGTCTGGGCATGAAACCGGCAAAAACACCGGCAGCAATAGCTTCAGGTGCAAGGAGCCGGTTTGATGACTTCATTGTTACCCACATTCTGCAAACGATGAGTATTCATGCAACGGTACGTCGGCAAGGTACGACCATATGCACGTGGCTGATGTGCTTAGGGAAACTTCCTCACCTGGCACCGCTACTACATCTGGGCCTACGAACAAGCTCTACGCAACGAGTGCGGATACAAGGGCTATCTCCCGTACATGGTGCCTACCGAACGAGGTGCGCTGCATGGTCACCTTCCACTCGGCGAACGGTGGAGGCTGCATCAAGTCTGGCCCGTTCAAAGAGTATGTTCCCCTGATCCGAATCAGAATGGCAGCGGGCTAACACAAGCAGTTGGAAAATCAATCTAGGTCCCATACAAACGACCGCGAAGGGTGTACCACCGAACCCACAAGCCGATGGTCTGGGCTACAACCCTCGTTGTCTTAGTCGTGATATCAATACCCAGGCCTCCAACGAGACACGAGACGAGATGGTTGTCGACCTTATTACGAACTACCCTGACATCCTTAGCTTCCAGAACAAGATGCAGAACTTCACCCTAGGAGTCATGGGCGTCCACAAGTAAGTTCTACCTACACGAAATGCATGTGAGACATAAACTGATTTCGTATTTTCAAATCTGCAGTGGAGGTCATTACACTATTGGCGGTGACTCTGGAATGGATATGTATGTTACAACTGGCTTTGTTTACCTTATTCCTATCCTTGGATTATTATTCGTCTTCAGCATAGATCATATATTGACCACACCGCAGGTTCAACTCACCAGCAGATCCATCTTTCTACTTCCATCACGCCATGATCGATCGAGTATGGTGGACGTGGCAAGCCCTGGATTTAAAAAAACAGGCCGAATACTATTGCCGGAACCATGACTTTTCTGAACAACCCGCCAAGCCGTAATGCTACTCTTGACGATGTCCTGAGTGTAGGATATGTTGGCAAACCAAATATCACCATCAAAGACGCACAGAGCACTATCGCGGGGCCGTTCTGCTATGTGTATGCTTAGTCTTGAAGTCCTGATATGCAAGGTTGTTTTTGTCAAGCTGTACCCTAAGAACAAAGCCCACCTTAAAGGTACACATTGCTACTTTCGTTATGGATTCGCGGTGTGGAATACCATGTATACTTTTAGAGTGTGGTATGAGTGAGGTAAAACCTAGAAATACAAGCTCTTTCCGTCCTACACTTCTCTTTTTTGATGCAGGAAAGTGATCCGCTCTGCAGCGTCACCGTCCAGCCCACACAACTCGTTGAAGTTTCCGACTTCTTCTCCCCTTTTCCTCGTCCGGGCGGCAAATTCTGCTAGTGGACAACTCTTTCCGGGGCCACTGTCGCAGCCCGGAATAGCGGTGATACCGTCGTTGATGTTGAGTCTGACGAACTCGCCAGGCGAAGATTGAGTATCTGTCTTGCAAGACAGTAGTTCGAAGATGATACGTCCATGCATAGGCGCTAAGAGTGGGCATACGAAGTCAGTATAGGTCTCACATGCAGTTTGGAGGGTGGCACTTACAAACCTGAGACTTTCGCCATTTACGGTCGTGGGCGATGTGCGTAATGGGCAGATGTTCTTCGTCGTTTATGACATCAAGCGCACACATGAGTGGTGCGATATCACCGTCGTGATTGCTGTCTATGATCAGCTTGTTTAGATACGGGTCGGCATAATAGAGGCTTACAAGCTGAAGAACAACGGACCAGCGTCCGGCCCCTCAACCAGCAAATTCGTCGTCGCGTTTAGCCACAGCCACCCCATACTTGCTGCATACTTCTGGCCTGGACCTAAAGTTGGGTGTATGAAGTTAGTGCGTGCCGCATGCATATTGTACAGGAGACAATACTAACCTGCACGATAGTAATGCAGAAGGTCTCGTGCGTACTCGAAACTGAGGAATTCGTCCTGAGTGAAAACGTCACACCAGTCGCTGCGACCGCGTACTGTAATCTCAAAACCACACATCTCTTGCATGGCATAGATTTCGTGATCCTCGAAGTACATGTCCGTCTGCTTGGCTAGGCGTTCGCGAATGGCAGGCATGTAGCTTGCCCGGTACTCATTCAACAGACGATATCCTTTTCGCTGGCCTTCTATCTCGTCTTTCTTGTTGGCCAAACATGTTCGTCCAGGTGTCAACGTATCAGCACCCAGTGAGGAATGTTCAGAAATGACTTGTAGGATAGCTTTGTTGGCGATATTGTAATCGATGCCGAAGAAACCTGCAGCAAAGTGCTTAGCTGTCTCAATGACACGGTTGGAGTCACTAGCCCAGAACTTGGTGGGGGTTTTTTCAAGAGAGGTACGTTCTAAAAGATGTTGGTAACGGGTGCGCAGACGAACACCGGTACTGAAAGAACTGAGTGTGCCTGCAGTTGTGAGCATACGAAGTCAGTGTATGTCTCACGTGCATTTCGTACAAACGTAACATAACTTACCAGCAAAGGGCCCGGTGGATGTCAGCTGCTCTAGATGGGTATCACCCGAAGACCAAAAGAGTTCCCAGTCGTTGAAGAACGCCAGGTTACCTGTGAAAATCCGCCCACTTTCCTTCATACGGTGCACGACTGCTTTCTGGGTACTGCCGGCTTTCATGGTAGGATAACGCTCAGCATGGCGGGACATCATGTGGACCTGTACCACCTCACACCCGTTCGGTAGCTTGATACCTCCATCAACAACATCGATAACCTTCTCCACCCACGGCCCATTGCCCCCAAGGTGGTATAGGATATTCCAATCTTTCGTTATCGCTCCTGCACCAAGACCAGAATTGGTTGCTGTGACGTCGCCTGTATCAGGATGAAACCATGTATTCCAGCTCGAATGATGAGGTTTTTCGGCGCAGTCATGGCCAGGATGATCAGAATGAGTGCTCGAAGCGGCCGATTGGCACGATGGACGACACGGTATTAGACCGAGCGCAGCAAGAAGTATGGACTGGTTATAGCTGTACGTGACTGCTACTATAGCTACAATGACAGCTATCAAAAGGTGCCATGGCGTAGACATGGTGGCTTCGAAAATGAAGATGACGCGTGTTTAGAGGTTCAGGATACTCATCTTCGTCGTTGTCGTTGGACGATAACGCGGCGGTGAGAACTCAAACGCTCGTTCCTGCCCAAGAGTGGGTCATACTTCTTGCATCACAGGTTCATGCCTGCTGAGCATACGCGCACACATGACGGAAAGTGGTAGTCGTGGTTGTCCGGCTGAGGTATGGTCTGCAACGCTCCGTCTGTCCCTGCACATAGGATTGCGTATAGAACGTAAATGATGATGCAGGGCGCGTGGTGGTCTGGGCCTCGGCATGTCGATCGTTCTCCGCGATCGCGTCCTACGCGTCGCTCCACCATTGACCACCCATCGGCTTTGCAACCAGTAAATCTCCGACGACTTATTCTCAGCTTGCGCTGCGGTCAATCAGCGCTTCATAAGTCTCAGCTTGGATATCGTGAATACAGCACTCCTGCCACTTCACTATGTCTATATACACTATCCTGCATGTCATAGGTCAGATCGGTGTCTTTCACATCTGCTGTCGATGTCGCGACCACCACGTGTTCGCAAATACATCAATCACTTCATAAAATGCTTGTTACCTTTCAGTCTTTACATTTAAGTGTTTTCAAGCGGACATGTAGTTGAATGCTTTATTAGCAGTTTTGGGATATTTGATTTGAATATGGTTTTCCGTCTGCCTGCTCTCCTTTGATGCCTAAGAACAGGAAATGTGGGATGTCGATATTTTTAGTGCTGTGTAGCTAGCTATAAGATGGAAAGCAAAAACCACTTCGTTTATGAGAAGACATACGGTAGATTGCAAAGTACATAGCGGCTTGACCGGAACGAGATGACATCAAATAGCTTAGTCGTCATACAGCGAGTCGTGGTCATCGTCCTCCTGAGCAGTCTGGCCAGCGGCGAACTGCTCCTGGAATTGGTCCTCTTCTTCGTCCATGAAGTGGTGCTCTTGAATTTCTCGATCTTGCGCCTCCGGCTGTTCTGCAATGCCTTGTGGATCGATTACCTCGTCGACTTGGTTGATACCGTCCTCCTTTCCATGTTCATCTTCATCAGGCTCTTCACTGTCGCTGATCTCAATGACTCGCAAAGCCTTGAACCTTTCAGTAAGCTTGAGGCTGATATCTCCTAGATATTGCGGCTGCTGAACGTCGAGCATACCCTTGGAGCTGAGTCCAAGCACCATCATGAAACCCTGACAAGCGATAATCTTGGTGTTCTCAGTAGGCGGGAGGAGCTCCTCAAAAGTGATGTCTTCAACGTCAGCAGCTGCTTCGGTTCCAAGCACATCAGACATATGTTCTGGATATGTTTGAACCCCGTCGCGCTTTTCGACAATGCGTTCGTTGACGAAGGTAAGAAAGTTCTCGCCTTCTGTTGATAGAGCTTCGCGAATGCGTGCGGATGGTTCTCGAATCACTGGCTCAGGATAGTCCGAGCTGGGGCCTGGTAGGCCAAATTCGTCACCACCGTAATCGACATCGCTCGTGAAATTCCTCAATCCCTCAAATGTAATGGGATTTCCACGACCCTGTAGAGGAGAAGCAGAGACAAGGCGATTTCCGGGTCTACCCTGGGCAGCAGAGTGCATGATATCCACGCGTCCGTTCCGGGGTATGGCTGAAGAACCTCGGATGGAAGCACTCATGTTCCATGGCATCGCAGAGAAGATCTGCTGATCATCAAGAGCGGAAACACCTTCACGAGGTAGTTCGACAGCGATGTCATCGTCGCCAAGTATGGGAAGATCCTCGTTGTCAGCTGAACGACCGATCTCGGGTTCACCAGTTTTTTGACGCACGCGACGAGATTCTTTTTGAGTAGCGTCATCAATACCACTGTCGCGATCGTGCTTTGATCCAGCTGTCTTGTTGCGAGTTAAGCCAGTGATAGACTCAAAGAGGTTGTCCCCAATGAACATGTCGAACGGACTAGGGCCTTGGCCACCGAGGATGCGTTGACCAATACCACCGATACCAGACCCCCAGACATAGTGCTCAGCATTCTTCTTGGCCTGGGCAGCAATGCGGCTCTTGGTCTTCTTTTGAGCGGCGGCCTTCATGTTCTGACGGTAGTTCTTTGTCCAATCTGCCAACTCCTTATTACGAAGCTCAATGGCTGAGTCGGTAGGAACTATCCGTGGAACTCGGCGTCGGTGCATGGGCGCGGCGAACGTGTCAGAAGATTCGACAACTTCCGAATGTACACTGGACTGCTGCTGACCGGCTGATGAGAATGCGTTGCCTTCAGCCACATCGTCGTCGTATATCGGGAACTCCATGTCGGCTTGATCACCAGGAAACTGGTATGGGTCAGTCTCCATCTTGAAAGACAAAGGTAGCGAGATATGTAACGATGATCAAAAGCGAAAGTTGTGAGAGGGTAGAGGAAATTCGGAGAGAGAAGAGGTGCAGACCACAAGGCAAACAAGGACGTCCTCATGCGCCCGAGTGGGCTCGGGTGGCAGCAGTGAGGTTGTGCGTCGCTGTATCCTGAGCCCAGGTAAGGGCAGCGAGGCCAGACCGCAAGACCAGTGGCTGATATCGCGATGCGAAAAGATATGAAAGAGCGCAGTAAAACTCACCTGATTACCAGCCCGATGTCCCTTCATGTGCTCCTTCGGAGCCCACGCGCTCGTTCTAGCATCGCTAGACATCGTCGCGCCTGGGGTTCTAGCTGTGGTTCTATCCACCGAACGCCGTGGTGAGAACTGAATGATCTCGCCATCATCTGCGAACATGAAATCTGGATCTTCGATCTCTATCGTATTGCGAGAATCCATGATACTTGGCACACCACCACTACTCATTCCATCGTCGCCTTCGAGTCTAAACTCGCCTGCCACGATAGGAGACGACGTAGGCAAGATGAGTCCACCGATAGCACTAGCATGAGAGGAAGATAGTGATCGCTGGGAGCCGAATGGAGTCAGTGATTGGGAGTCTCTAGAGCGCGTAATGTCGAGATTGAAGTTGTGGTCTAGCTCTGAAAGCAAATCTGGGGGAGGGAGCGCGAGCTCGGGAAGAAAAGATGGATCATCCTCGAAGATGAGCTGCTCTGGTCTGTAAACTCTCGGTGAGCGAAGCGCTCAGGGTGCAATCATGGTGTTTGCTTACCTAGCTTTGCCAGCATCTGGATCAAGTGCAGTGTTCTTGACTGTGCGTAGCATCAGCCGCAGCGTGTTGTGCGTTTGCTCCGCGTCTGAAAGAATATATCCACATTGTTGTAAGTATACGCGTGATACACCATACCTACATGCATTAGTGGATTGTTCTCTAGAGGAGACATGTTGGTGTAACGTACAGCAAATTGCTCTGCAGGCGCAGAGCCATTGGCGCCACAGGATCGACGATGGTCTGGCATGCTTTGGATACGTCAACCTCGAGGATTTGCTTGCGGTTGATGCGCCTTAGGCTGCTGGACTGGCCAAGCGTCGCGACAATCCTGCCACCTCTATCAGGACTGGGAAGGAGTAGCTGGACGTCTTTCCGACATACCACACAGTCGCCACGCCATATTTGCGCGACGTGAGTACTACGACAGTTAGTTTTGCTCTTGGCATCTAAGGTCTCGAATTCGAGCTCACCTTCGTGACTGTAAAACATATTGTTGAAACCTAATACATAGAATTGACAATCGTACTGGCGTAATGATACAGGTAGGAAATTGCGGCGTCTTGCGAGTAACACGACTTATTAAGACAGAAACGCTGTGGTAGACGGAAGAGAAGGAAGGAGCGGTCCTGGAGGTGAACGTAACGACCCTGGAAGGGCTTGGCAGCAGGCTCCGACGCACTTCTAGTACGCGTGGTGAGGTGAGGACGAAAGGGGATGAGAAATATTGGAATACGCCTCCGACACTGAACATGACACGACTCCTCTTGCGTATACATGCTGCATAGGAAAGGGTTTGCTGTAAATGAACTGTAAGAGAAGATACTAACAGAAACACACATCGTTATTGAAGTGCTCTCTTGACATAAAGTTCTGTGAATTCCTGCGAGATTAGTTGCTTCAAGCAAATACCAATACTGACATATGACACACTCTTGCTCAACAGCGTTGTGCCGGCACCAGCACGTCCATCAGATCAATAAGCTTAAATAGCAAAGAGCTTAAGGTAAATGTCTAATTCCTGGTATCAAGGTCGTGAAAATGTGCACTTTGTCAATCTAATATCGTGTCTATTAATGCAAAGTCTTGAAGTCATGCCATCGTTACTTAAGCTCAGCGTACCATCTTGTTGCCTTTGCAGTTCGTACAACGCCGAATGCCATGCATTACATGCTGCGCCGATTCCGTTTACGCTTCGGCTTTCCTGTGGCCATCAGATGCCAGGCGTCAGGCATAAAGTAGAACGTCGAGTCAGCCTATGAGTCGCCCATCTGTACGTCCTCATCGATGACGGGTAGAGGAACGGCGCGGTAGAGGAGGATGAGAGCCGAATGGCTTTGGCCTAGAGCATGTTAGTAAATAGTATCTCGAACGATCCGGGACACGTACCTCCACCAGACAAGGTCTGTATCCTCTCCGCATCAACCTCAGATACCTTCTCGTCGTTGAACCACCACCATTTCCCGTCCTCTGCCTTCCGCTTGCCAGTGTTAGGATCCTTGGCACCCTGCTTCTTGACAAAGGAGGTGTAGTGGCCACTATCAGCGCTGGCGCCCTGATGCGTAATGACGCCCCTCAGTTCATAGAGACCAGTTTGGTTGGCGCCTTCGTCGGCACCCATCTTGGGATCTACGAGAGCGAGGAGCTCCTTCTTGGCAGCGAGGATGGATGCAGCACGTTCCGCCTCAACCTGAGCGTCAGTCTTGTACTCCACCTCCTCCATCTTGGTATCCTCAGCCGGCTTGTTAGCATCCTCCTTCTTCTGCGCAGCATCCTTCTTCTTCTGCAGAGGCTCCTTGCGAGCAAGAGGATCACTGTCGTTCTCCTCACCAGCCCTCATACGCTTCTGTCGCTTGCGGGCACGCTCCACATCCTCCTCTTCCTTGCGAACTTCACGGATCTTGTCCCTGATGGGGACAAGCATCTTCCTTAGCTCGTCTGTACAAAACTCCAACGCGTCCAACTCCTCAGGGAAAGTGACCTTGCGCATGATCTTCGCTTTCTTGTTGGTATCTTTCCGCCAGTCGAAACGCACAAAGTGAACGGGGAGATGCTTCGGTAGACGGGCGATTTTGGATGTTTTGGTGTAAAGCGCGTTGCGGCCCAAGACGTCTGATCGCTTCTCAATCTGCTCCTTCAGGCCAGCAGCCAAACCGTCCCTCAGGTGGTTTGTCTCGACGTTGATGTGGCAATTGAGCTTGAAGAAGAGGTCCTCACTATGGACGGGCTCTTCGCCGCCCTCCTTTGCTGCAGGCTCATCGCACTCCATGACCGATTCAAACTTGCCCGCCATGTACTTGTCGATCCAAGAGCTGTCCCTCTGCTTGTTTGCATCGGACCCTGTCTCGTTGTCGGTAATCTTTAGCTTCTGCCGCAGCTGCGCAACAATCTGTGACCAAGCCTCCTCGGCATCCTGCTGTGCGTAGCCGTGGCCGTCCTTTGACTTCTGGGCGAACTGGGGGAATGCGGTTCGGAGAGCGTTGAGGAACATGAGTGGAGGGAACCCATTCTGTGTCTCGGACATCTGCTTGAAGAGGTCGCGGAGGGAGCCCGTAAGATCAGTCGAGGCACCAAGGCCACCGAGACCGAACTGGCTGAGCTGTGCGGCACTGGACGAGCTGGCGCCGTTGCTGGAAACAGTCAGTGGAAGCACATGCGTGCGATGGAAGGAAACGTACCTGTCCGAGTATCGCAGAAGCTCCTCTTGTAGCTCTGGGATAGAGCGTAGCGCCTGCAGGGTAGAGTTCATGTAGCAGGTGTTACCCAGGTTCTGCAGACCTGCGGGTGTGGCGCCCTCCAACTGCGCAGCTTCCGCCTCGTCCATGTCTTCGAGGAACTTGACAGGGACTTTGGGCTTTTCTATGACCATGCCCGAACCCGAGGGCGTGCCCATCATCATGAGGGTCTGGTTTGGCTTCAGGCCCAGCTTGGACATGTCGGCGTCATCCTTGAGTTGGCCGCCCTTGACGATGACCTTTTGGCGCTCTGGCTCGACGCCGGTGATGGAGAAGAGTTGGTACTTGAACGTCTCGCCGGTCGAGGTGGTGTCGACATCGACCTCGTGCTTCTTGCCTTGGTGCTTTACGATTACTACAAACGGTGTGGGTTAGTCGTGCCATGTTGCGGGTGGAGGTGCAGCGCTGGGCGTACCTGGTATAGTCGCCATGGTGATGCTCTCAACTATACTGTGGATAGGGTATAGAAGACTGTAGGGGCGGAGAGGCGAGAGAGTGTTTATAATGCAGTCGTGGGGCAAAAGTTAATGGAAGCATGAGGAAGGACGGCCGCGCCAAGGTGAGCCGCCGCCCGGAGCTTCTACCCCACTAGCGCGACCAGCTGCAGGCACCGCCAACTCGCCGTACTGGCATGTCATAGCAGCCCGCTCTCCCCCGACGGCAGCCCTACCCTTCCAACATAGCATAGAGCTGGTGCTGAGCTCTATCCGCAATGGTATTCTCCCGTCCTGCCGCTGCCGCTGCCACTCCACTGCCGGCTAGTCGCATGCTCACGCTGACACTCGCAGTCGCAATCACTCCGCCCGTACCTCCAGTGCGTGCGCTCGTCGCTCACAGCCGCCCTCTCCCTCTCCAACTTTGCGTCCCAGGCCTCGGAACGCCACAATGTCCCCGAGATCGAGGCTGCGAGCTCGCCCGAAGTCATCCTGAACCCGCTTACCGTGTCGAGGAACGCCGAGGAACGCGTGTACATCGAGCCCAGTATCAACAGTGTGCGCATAAGCATCAAGATCAAGCAGGCAGATGAGATTGAACACATCCTGGTCCACAAGTTCACACGGTTCCTGACCCAAAGAGCCGAGTCCTTCTACATCATGCGGAGGAAGCCAGTCAAGGGCTACGACATCTCGTTCCTCATCACCAACTTCCACACCGAGGAGATGCTGAAGCACAAGCTGGTCGACTTCATCATCCAGTTCATGGAGGAGGTAGACAAGGAGATCTCAGAAATGAAGCTCTTCGTAAGCCAACCAAGGCCTACGTCTTTGGCCTGAAGCTGACACATTTCTAGCTGAACGCAAGAGCACGTTTCGTGGCCGAGTCCTTCCTTACACCAGTACGTTAAACGCTAGAGACACCCGTGTACGTACGCTGACCAGAGCATAGTTTGATTGAGCGCATTAGTCATGACGGCGTTTGTATATATGGGCTTATTACGAATACTCGGGCGGACGCAGCTAGGACGGTCAAGGGCCAGAATCGATGCCTACGAACAAGCCATGTTGTGGAAAAGTTGCAATCCAGGCTGAGCATTCGACCAGCATTCAATACAAATACGAACTTCCAATTCCATGCCGTCCCTGGCCTACACCGCCGATCGTTCGAACATAACTATAAACGCTACATGGATAAAAGTGGGCGACTGACGTGGCAGGACAACATCACATTTAGGTTGCGTTTGTACACTGTCATTATTCTTGTTTGGGTATTTCGTCTACAAGGTGCTAGCTAGATCTATTGACATGTGCAAAAGCCTCTCGAACACTGAGCTTGTAGCGCTTACAACTTGGCCAGAACGGCATCGGCACTAGAAACCTATACATCGTTAGGAACAGATCATTACTCTCAGGACCACTAGATACTTACCGAAACCTCGCCGGGGCTCTTCTCGTTCTCGGCGTAGATGACCTTGCCGTGATCGAAGACCATAGCCCAGCGACCGTTGCGGTCGCCCATACCCGCAGGCCAACCGTACTCCTTGGAGAAAAAGGTCTTGGTGTCGCTAAGGAAAAGAACATCGTCGTTCTTGACGCCATTGACCTTGCCCCAGGCGTTCATGACCCAGCTGTCGTTGCTTGCAATGGTAGCAATGATGTCAACGCCCTTCTCTTTGAACTCCTTGGCCTTTGCAATGTATGGAGGGAGATGGTATGCTTGGCAGCCTGGGGTGAAAGCGCCGGGAACGGAGAAGAGGACGACCTTCTTGTCCGCCCATTCCTTGCTGGCATCGTATTCTTGGGGACGACCGCAGACGGTAGGGTCGCTGTCGGTGATGGGTGCCCATCTGCACGGAGAAAATACAATGTCAGCGTAAACCCCAAAAGCTTCGATGGTGAGCGGAGCTCGATACGACTGCACTTACTCGAACTTGACGCCCTCGGGGAGCTTGTCGCCAACTTGTAGAGGAGCCATTATGATTGACTGGTGTATTTGTGTAGAAGGTTATGTAGATTGAGGAATTGGAAATTAAACAGCAGAGTGAGGTGAGAGGAAGTGACTTGTTATTGTGGACTACGCCGATTAGTTATTTGGAGGGGCACCCGCCTGCTTCCCAAGCTTGAAGCTTCGAGATCTCGTAGTGGGGCACAGCTCCGGCATGCGCCCGGCCGAGGGGTATGGCGTATGACGCCAGGTACCAGCCAACGCATTCTGACAATGCAGGGTATCTTTGACAAATCTTTTTGGCCTATTAGAGAGGCGTCTGGGCGTGTACCTGACTGAGCAGATGGATAGGGCGCTGACGATACGGGCCCGATGCGACCTGTTGTGGTTGATGACATTTGGAAGCTTATTGATGAAAGCTATCTGCTGGCACTCGCCAACCACACCCTGTTCTGTTCTCCAAGATTGGACACAGATGCTGGCATGTCTGGACCTCGGCGTTTGGTCGGTGTAGAACTGAGCGTCTCTTTTGCTTCCTCCAGTTCCAGAATCTTCTTCTTCGGCAGAGCTTGTGTTGTCACTCGTCGAACCAACGTTCTACTCGCACTGGCTGTATGTCCTCTGATCCTCTTTAGGTGAGATCTTGGAGGTCTAAATGCTCGATGTCCATTTTGAAGTAACTGAGCTTCTTTCCACAGGGATGCATGTAAGCGCATGCCGAAGTGCCGATACGAGGCATCCATCCAGCGGCATCTCATCACTCAGCATGACTCAACTTCAAAGTGATCGTCTTTGTTGTTTTGATGATATATAACTGATTCTTATTTCAATCTGTCTGAACCTATCTAGCTTTGCTCGTTCCGAATATGTCACTCGCACCACCTTTTACTCAAGAATCCGCCCATGCCAAGGTCAAGAAGGCACAGGACCTCTGGAATGGCCAGTATGCAGCATTGTGACCAGCTACCTCACGCCTACTAAGTATGCCAGGGATCCCAAGGCAATCGCACAAGCCTATACACCCGACTGTATTTGGCGCAATCGATCGTCTTTCCTCTCTGGTACGGCGGAGATTGAAAACTTCTTAACAAAGAAGTGGGAGAAGGAGAAGAATTACCAGCTGCGCAAAGAACTATTTGCCTTTACTGACAACAAAATCGCCGTGCAATTCTGGTATGAGTTCCAAGATGCCCATGACGGCATGAAGTGGAAGCGTTGCTATGGTCTCGAGGATTGGACATTTGCAGAAGACGGGAAGATGCGCAAGCGGCAGATGAGCGGTAACGATATCGAGATTGGTGAAACCCGTGAGTATTTCAAGCTTGCATGTATAAGCGGAAACATCGACTGAAATTCGCGTAGAACGATGGTTCAAGGACGGTGTGGACGTGAACGCAGTCGAGATTAGTGAGTCTCATTGGTAACTGAGGTTTTTGTTGTATTCAAATCAGAACGACTGGGTATCATAACGCTTGCGGGGATCGGGAAACATGTGCGATGAGTTGGTAGTATGGCCTATGCTGGAGGTGTATCG
The DNA here is from genome assembly GCF_024291825.1 of Alternaria postmessia. Taxonomy (NCBI): domain Eukaryota; kingdom Fungi; phylum Ascomycota; class Dothideomycetes; order Pleosporales; family Pleosporaceae; genus Alternaria; species Alternaria postmessia. Next base: position 100,037 of record NW_026260100.1, read on the forward strand.
TGAATAGCGACGAGAATGAACTTGGGATCTGGAGACGTTAGCATAAGCCCCACCATTGCATGTGCGGGGAACATACCTGGCACGATGACCAGTTCGTTCTTCTTTGTCCGCAGTCGGAGAAGCTTGACCTCATCATCCTTGTCCAGCTCGTCTACGAGGCTCCCTGCTGCTGTCAAGAATGACCAGACCATGCTCGCAACGTCTTCAGCGCTGTGTATCCCACTTTCTTTCCTGCCGTTCGAGTAGTTGTCGGATGCAGCTTCCCCGGATGCCGGTAGAGTGCTGTTTGGATTCGCCGACGAGCTATTCGATATGAGGCCCGAAGTGCGTATTATGGTGCCGTTCTCGCGCGACAAAATCAGGGTGCTCTGAACGCCAGGCTTTTGGCTCAGTCGCGTGAGTAGCGAAAGTGTCTCGTCTGGCTATGCAGTCGTTAGTGGTCTGCTACTACAAGAACTGACTGATACATACAGCGTTCTGAGCCATGTTGCATAACAGGTACAATGGAGACTAAGAGATGCAGTCGCTGTTTACAGATGCTAATAATGACATGGTCGTACACCACTGCGGCTGGACCCTGCCAAGAGCTACATGGTCCATGCCTTTTTGGTATTAGCGGCATCTGTAGATCTTCAATTTTCCGCTCATCAGTAGGGAACGCGTCTTCAATCATTAACGCGAAGATTTTCGTTCACCTCCTCGACATTTCACGCGTAAGGAGAAGGTCTTCGATTCAGAGGGTCGCGAACTTGATTTGCAGGGTTCCAATAGTCCGACATCATGACCGCCAGCTCAAAGAAGAAGAAGGAGAACAAGAAGAAAGACTTCCAGGTAAGCATGTACAGGATTTCTATGAATTACAGAGCTGACCAAAACAGAAACCAAAATTGAAGGTCGGAAAAGCCAGACCCAAGGCAGCGAATAGCACTGATACCAGCTTCCGAGCCAAATGTGAGACTTACAACACTAAATTTCACATTCTCAACTAACACATCGCAGCAATTTCTCTCAAGCAGCAAGCACTTTCTACCAGTGCTCCAAGTTTAGAAGCGCAATGCGCTCATCACCTAGGTCTACTAAATCACAAGTCAGATGCACAGCGGAAAGAATCCTTGGCCTTTTTAACATCAGCCATCACAAGCAACCCACCTACAGTTCCATTACCGCAACCTTCGTCTGTCATCATTCCCGTGGCACAAAAGCTCATTCTGGACGGATCAAATAATGTTCGTCAGCAACTACTCAAGCTTCTGCAAAGTCTGCCACCAATCGATATCGCTAGCCACGCAGATCAGCTGCTACTGCACACAAGAGCTGCAATGACGCACTTAGCAACTGAAATTCGTGTATTTGGCCTCGAGGTGCTGGAATGGCTGCTTGTGGTCACAGGCGATGAAATTGTCAGTTGTGCTGGAGGGTGGGTGAAGATGCTCAAATGCTTCCTCACTTTGCTTGGTTGGCAAAGTGAAGCATCGAGCAAATGGTCGTCTGGAAAATCGTACGGAAAGGCCGATACGAAGATGCAAGTCAAGCAAATGAATGCGTTGACTTCTTTCCTCCGCACCGGGCTCTCTCATGCTCAGACAGCTGCTTCTATCGGCCTCAGCGACAACACTTTTCCGCTTTGGCATACGCAGCATCACGTGCTCTCCGAACGATCGAATGCCTACGCGCATTTGAACCTATTTGGTGCTGCCAGAGACGAAGAAGCAGAGATGTATGAAGACCGTGAAGATCGGCAAAGATTGTTTCGAGATCGAGCTGAGGCTGCAATCATCGCAGGTCTGGAGCAGGCTACCAAAGGTGGCGGGGAGCTGGGCAGAGCGGGTGCGCAACTCCGAAAGGCTGTGAAAGAGGGCATGGCGGATTTCTACCGAGAAGAATCGACCGCTTAAGACCGCGACTCGTTGCTCGACGCGCTTCAGTGAGTGGTGTAACGTGGCTTGCCATGAAGTAGATGTGCGCAGCCATCGTTGTCCCTCGTTTTTGTGAATCATCACAAGAGATCAGCTGAATCATCACCAGAATCGATACCGGATAAAGACTGGTGGTTTCTCCGTACCACGCCGCTTGCACCCCTGGTCAACAAGGGGAACAGACAGGAGAATGGGCGACTTCCCTACCAGCTTCATACAATGTTGACCCAGCCATACCAAGCGACTACACCTGGTCCATGAGTAATCAAATTGCACCAGTAGCTAGTCCAATGACTCGGAGTCCGACCGACGAGTACCTGTCCTGTCAGCCTTGCGCATCAGATTCTCCTCTACCACCGAGATAGAGAGTTCATTAACCAGTTCTGGCTGCCCCTGTCACCGAGGTCATACCCCTCACTTTGCGTCACCACTCGAATATTCCTTCACTGCCAACGATGTCGTCTCCAATGTTAATGAACCCATCTCCACCGTTGTGGAAGAGGCATTGGTATCCTCGGACCTGATAAAATATCGAGCAAATTCGTGCACAGCGAGTTTGAGAGAAAGAGGCGCCTGAGAGCGGATCACGTAGAGGATCGAATTATGTGCATGCCACATGAGCATCTGGTCAACATATAACTTTATCGAAAAAGGCGCCTCGCGTCAGGCCTAGTACAGACCATGGACGTGGTAGCAGCAGAGTGCAGAATGCAGGAAGACAAGCAAGCAGTAACGACTGAGGCTACCGGCACGAGTATAGCTCCCCAAGAGGGCTGGATTGGAATTCCCCCGTTGCACCATCAAACGGAGCTATGGATTCCCGATACAGCTGAAGAACTCGCTCGCCAAACGGTGTCTTCGGCGGTGCACTTCCCAGAGACCCGACGACGCCATTGCCGCACAGCGTCACCCAGAAACACCGATGTGTCATGGAAGGATATGCCTACTCACCTCGTCCCTTTTCTTCCTTACATTGAGAAGAGGGACTCAGAGGCAGACACTAGTGTGTTAGCTCAGGACGCTACGATTATGGATGTCGGTATCATCCAAACGTGGATAGATCGTTGCGAAAAACTACATGGAATACGCTGCCATGGTAGCAGAACCTCACAGATGCACTCGCCATTTCCGTCCTACCTGGTTGATGTTGAGCGAGGGTGTTTGGTTGCGGCGCCTGAACGCCCGCGTTATGTTGCCTTGAGCTATGTTTGGGGTAGGGCAGAGGCTTCAGCTTGCGCCACGAAATCGAACCTGAAAGAGCTTCAAGAGCATAACGGACTCTACAACGGGATCATATCGCTACCTAGTCTTATCAGGGACGCCATCAATCTGATCAGGGATTTGGGGCTTCCTTATCTATGGGTGGATCGGATCACAATCATCCAAGACGATGACGCAACCAAACACCATCAACTAAGTGCTATGGGAGAGATATATGCAGGTTCACTCTTTACCTTAGTCGCAGCTCAGAACGAAGAAGCGAGCCTGAGTCTTTATGGACATCGTAGAATGGCGCTTGTTCATGGTGATTCTCCTTCAAAACAAGAGAAGAGAAGGGCAGACGGACAACCTCTGGATGGTGCAAAATATATGCTTGATCAAGCGGTATCACTCATGCAGACCAAGTGGTATTCGCGAGGCTGGACCTTTCAGGAATACATATTCTCTACACGAAGGGTCATCTTTCAAAACGATACAGTCAATTGGGAATGTCTATGTGCTTCCTGGCACGAGTGCCAGGATATATCCCGACTTACACTCGCTCCTTCCCACACCCCAACACCAAACTCTGATGCTTCTGCAACTAAAATGGACGTACCTGTTGCTGGTCTCAATAATTCACCTTGGCCAGATATGATTCGATACACAAGGCTCATGGCTCTATTCAATGAACGGGACTTGACCTTCCCAGAAGATGTTCTTGATGCGTTCGTCAGTTGTCTGGCACATTTGAGCAGCGTGTTCCCAGGAGGTTTCATATCTGGTCTACCAACAATGTGTTTTGATGCCGCGCTATTGTGGCAACCATGGGCATTCCTAAAGAGGCGAAACCCGCGAAGACTGTCTGCTGGCGAAACAATCTTACCTTCATGGTTTTGGGCAGGATGGGAAGGCATCATTAACTCAGAGAGCTGGAGAAGTGCTGCCAATTACCAGTTCGAGTATTCGCCTATCTCAGATATACCACAATACACTTCCTGGCGGACCATCAGTACTGTTCAATGGACGTATTCAAAAACGCTGACGTCGGAGCGTTCTCTAATCACTATGCCTTTGCAATTTAGGCGGCCAGCGTTTACCAAGCCGGGGGATAGCCTACCTCCAGGATGGACCTTGTCTACAAGCTTGGGAGAGGACGGAAATGCAGTTCGACATTCGTGTGACCCTTCCGTACCCTTCCGCTTCCCCATCCCAATCCTCGACCAGACAAGCCGCCGGCAACCTGTGGTAAACGCTCGGTTTCTACATTGTATTACGAAACACGCCTTCCTTACACTGGGCAAAGAATTCCTCAACACGACGTCAGGCTGTCCTTCCATACAACTTCTCACGGATTCTGGTCGTTGGGCTGGATGTCTCCGACTCAATTTTATACCTTCGCATGCGCGTGACGAAACTTCAACCTCGTCAGCCCCAGCCCTAAAACACCGTTCTCGGGATACCTCTAAAGCTCTTCCGAGCTTCTCATTTACTACACCCTTGCACACTGAAGTCGCGGACGCGCTCTACGACCCGGCTCGGATGGGAGATGAGCTATGTGAGCTTATTGAGATATCTGCTGGTTCGGTCGAGGATTGGGAAATCGATGCTCGAAACTTTGACGAATGGTACCAAGAAGATTGCGGTTGGAAGCAAGGGCTGTACGAGTTCGTCAATGTACTCTGGGTAAGACGGGTGGAAGGCGTTGCATATCGCAAAGCGCTTGGAAGAGTGAGGAAGGACGTTTGGGAGAGCGAGGCAAAGGAAAAGGTAGAGATTACACTTGGGTGAGACGCGAATATGGGTGTGATCACGAAAGGGTCCTGTCAGTGCGAATGGCTTATTGTCTTTGTTCAAGATTGTATTGGTCTATGGTTTCGCGCTATCAGCCTGTTAGAATGCCCGCGCGGTCGAATGAGGTTCAAGATTAGATCTAAGTTAGATTAGCTACATGAAACTTCTATCGGCTAGCTCCAACATCGTTTGCGACTGCATACCTTGTTCTACTCCGCAGCGATTCCTTTAGGACGTAAGATGGCGTACTAGTCGTTTTGCGACGGTCTGACTATTCTTCAGGTGCAATCCAGCAGTCCAGTAAGTACGCGTCGACACTGCCATTGGGCCATTCATGAGAAGGAGCTGCAAGGCAGGGTACTATGGAAAAGCGGTCCTAATCAACGCGGTGTTGGGCTGCACGTCTTGATTGACGTCACGGGCGGACGCGGGCTGGGATGGCGGGATGGCGGGATGGCGGGACGCGACTTGCCACGGGCGAAACATTGTTGATACTCCCGAAAATAGTCGATGTGCTGGCCACATTGATACACATAGCCCTACACACGCCTCACGCCTCCTCTTCTGCATTTATCCTACCTGCGATAAATTTCATCCTACTTTTCCATTGTTCAATCGCGGCTGTGGATATTTGTACACCTGATCAACAACGAAATCATGTCGATAGTATCGCAGACCCTGCAGGGCGCAGTGCTCAGCATAACTTCGAATGTGCTTGCGCAAGCCATATCGTCGTATCAAGACGGCGTACGCACAGTTGCGCAATTTGTGGTTATTTGGTGCCTGTAGCTGACACGTGCCCAGACGCCTTTTGCGCTCAATTATGCCACAGTCTTCAAGTTCGCGCTCTTCAGCGTACTCAGCACCCCGCCAAACATTGTCTGGCAAGGCTACCTAGAAGAGCAATTTCCTACCAATGTGCCCTCTGCTGCTCTACCGTCCGAGAAGCCAGGCTCGAAATCCGATCCCGCCAAGACGTCCCTCAACAAGACCAACGTCCTTATCAAGTTCCTGCTTGATCAGACCATCGGCGCAGTCGTCAACACACTCATGTTTTTGGCATATATGGGTTATGTCAATGCGCAGGGGAAACCTGGCGTCAACGCCATGGACGTGGTTACGAGCGACTGCGCGAACAAGCTATGGCCAATGATGAAGGACGGATACAAGTTTTGGCCTGCGATAAGCCTTATCAGCTTCCTGTGGGTGCCAGTAGACAAGAGGGTCCTCTTTGGCTGCTCTGTGGGTGTCGTGTGGGGCATATACTTGAGTCTGGCAGTGGGCGCATAGATGCGCGGGCGAAACAAGCGACGCGCTGTGGTCGTGGGCGTCTTGAGCGTGATATGTCCCTTCGGTGCAGCTGTTGTTTCAGAGTGCTGAGGGCGCTGACGCGCTCAAATTACGAAAGAATAAAGGTTCGGTTTCACTGATCTGTATCTCTCAACAGAAAAACCTATTTCATAACCTAGAGGTATTCGCTATTTGTTACATGATCCTGTCGTCATCTTGAGACACGACGAATGCCTGTAAGGTGCTTTCGGTGGTAGATACAACTGTCGAAAAATCGAGCCTTTTCGTGCTGAGTGGCTCATCCAATCGCCGGTTCTCAGCCGTCAATCTTTTCCACAAGTACCCACACAAGACCAACAATCACCATATCTGTCTTACGGTTCGAAGGAAACATGTTCTCTTTACTGTGGAGCCTGGCGAACGGGATCTACTCGTACCAAGGGACTCGGTCGCTCTGTCGCGTAATTGGATTGGACCGCCCATTGAACATTCAGTCGGGCTTACGCTATGCGAACATGCGCTCTGTAAGTACGTTGAAATACTGTCTACTGGCCACAGGGTTCCCGATGCGTACACGTGTGGTAGGTTTCATGTTAGGCGGATATCGAATTTGCCTGCTACAAAAAGTCTACTACTTTACATTATTCTCTCCTCCTATACTATAACACCAGCACATTATGCAGAACCTCACAGAAACTCCTGACATCATCACCCCTGTAGCCCGCTCGGGGGACCCTTCAGAGAAAGTCCACAAATCCAAAAGCACCAACAGCAAGCAAGCCTTCAAGGGCAAGCAAGCCACAGGCTCTGGCTTCCACTACGGACCCGTACCAGGTCAGTATTTCCGCTCACGACGGGTTAAGCCCGAAGATGTGCAGATGCCGTGGCTCGACAAGCCGCATCCCAGGCAGAAATGGGGCACAATTCTTCCTCTTATCGGGCTTGGACTCGGTTTCATGGTAGTGGCTATCATGATCTGGGACGGCTTCAGAGTCATAGGCAGGCACAAATACTGCGAGATCTACCATGATAATTTCACCACGCTGAACGAGAACGTCTGGACTAAGGAAGTCGAGCTGGGCGGCTATGGGTATGTTGCCTCGAACCATTGTTACACCTGGACTGATTGATGTTTGTAGCAACGGCCAATTCGAGATGACTACAGGTACAGACGAGAACGTTTTCATCAAGAACGGCGAGCTCGTTATAAAGCCAACAATCCAAGACGAAACATTCATCGGCAGCAACTACATCATCGATCTCCGTGGACAGGGATGCACTGGCTCCGATTGGACCGACTGTGTCGCCACTACCAACACGACTAACGGTACAATTGTCAATCCTGTCAAGTCTGGCCGAATAAATACCAAACTTGGTGCTTCAATCAAGTACGGCCGCGTCGAAGTCGTCGCCAAGCTGCCCACTGGTGACTGGCTGTGGCCCGCCATCTGGATGTTACCCAAGGATAACGTATATGGCGCCTGGCCTCGTTCTGGTGAGATCGATATCGCGGAGTCCCGCGGCAATGCTCCAGGTTATGCGCAAGGCGGCAATAACGTCGTCTCGAGCACGCTGCACTTCGGCCCTGACGCCAACCACAATGGTTGGTGGCGCAACAATGTCAAGCGCCAGGCGCTGCACACTACATATGCAGCCGACTACAACACCTTTGGTGTTGAGGTAATACCCCTACTTTCCTTTCCATACTATCGTGCGCGACGGTATTGACCATGCATTTAGTGGAGCGAGAAGTACATCTTCACTTATATCAATACACGCCTCCTACAAGTCATGTACACGCATTTTGATGAGCCTTTTTTCAAGTACGGTAATTTCCCTCAAGCCGATGCCAACGGCACCCGCCTTGAGAATCCATGGAAGCACACCAAAGGCAACACAGCTCCTTTCGACCAGGAGTTCTATCTTGTCGTGAACCTTGCTGTTGGCTCAACAAATGGCTGGTTTGAGGATGGTAAGAGCGGTAAGCCATGGATTGACAGGAGCCTTCGGGCAAAGCTCGACTTTTGGGAAGCCAAGGACCAGTGGCTGCCTACCTGGAAGGACGATGGGCAGATGAGGGTTAAGAGTGTTACGATGTGGCAGCAAAGTGGGCACAAAGGCTGCAAGGCTTGATAGATGGAAGCACCATTTTTGGATTCACGGGCTTCATTCGTCAGGTTCGAAAGTACTGTTAAGCACAAGCCCGTACAAAGATGCTCATTCGTTTTGAGTAGTGCTACCCAATGGAACAACCTATCCCTAAGGTATGCGCCATATCTCCTTCAGTAGGATCATGACTCAGAAGGAAAAAAAGGCGAACAACTCCGGGATTCTTTTTGAGTAGATATTAGAAGAAACGAGCTCTCACGTGCGGACTCGCAGATGACTATCGAAAATGGTTTCTAGGCTGGACTTCAGTTTTGCGAAATTGCTTGTACAGAATGAGATGAGTGCAACGTGACCGCAACCTATGTTCAACGCTCCTTGAACGTACTGAACGTAGTCTCTATTGATACACGCATGACAAAAAGGCTGATGCATACCCTCTGTGGTACCTCGCGGTTGTACGACATGAACGGTCCGTAAACCTAGAGGCTAGTGTTCAGTCAGGAAGGTGGGATGGCCGCCGGCTTACCATTTCGGGTTATCACGATCAAGCAACCCACTTTTTCACTCCTAACGCCTATCTTCAAGCGCCGTGTCCGATGTTCGCACTCCGATACGTTGTGACTAAGCCCGTAATTCTCCGGCATATATGCGTTTCGAGTCGTGGTCGAGCTGCTTTCACAATTTACCACCAACAACGTTCTGCATACCATCGGTCCTACCAGCGTCTCGTACACAACACAACCATGCCGTACTCTCCTAAGGTGGGCGACTCACTGGAATCGCTAGACACGCCATCCATGATTGTGGACTTGGACCTCATGGAGACCAACTTAAGTAAACTCATGAAACAACTCCTCCCTACTGGTGTCAATATCCGTCCACATCTCAAGACCTCAAAATCTGCGATCATTGCGAAGAAGATGGTCGCAGCGGGTGCAAAAGGTGGATGCGTGGCGAAACTCAGCGAGGCAGAAATCATGTGTGAGAAGGGTTTCACAGATCTGCTGATTACATGTGAGATTATCGGTCCTGCGAAGGTAAAGAGGTTAGTGGAATTGGTCAAGAAGTACAGAGATGTAAGAATAGTTGTCGACAGCAAAGAGGGCGCAAGCGCCATTGAACAAGCACTATCAGAAAGCGATTTCGAGGGCACAGTTATGACGCTCATCGATCTCGATGTGGGATTGCATCGTACAGGCGTGCAACCCGGGGGACCAGCTTCGGAACTAGCTCGTTTTGTCACCAGCTCAAAGCATCTCAGACTCATCGGCGTACAAGGGTACGAAGGCCACCTGCAACATGTCCATGGTCTCGAAGAGCGCAAAAGCCAGTGTCTTGAGAGCATGAAGATCCTTACGTCTACTGCCGATGCGCTAAGGAAAGAAGGTCATGCCATCGATGTAGTAACAACAGGTGGAACTGGAACTGCAGAGTTCTGTGTCACCGTCCCTGGAATCACCGAGGTACAGCCTGGCTCTTTCCTCTTCATGGACACGGATTATCGCAACGCCGTTGGTTCGACGAACTACGCTCAGAGTCTGACCATCCTCTCTACAGTTCTCAGCAAACAGGGCGCGAATATCATTACTATTGATGCAGGACTCAAGTCGCTGACGACGGACTCTGGGCTTGCAGAATGCAAGACACCGGGGTATACGTATGGGGTTCTGGGTGATGAGCATGGCAGTCTTGCCTGGGAGGAAGGCAAGGGTGAAGAGTTGAAGATAGGAGATAGGGTTGAGATGGTACCTAGCCATATCGATCCGACGGTGAACTTACATAATGTCTATTATGCGTATCGGAAGGGGGTTATCGAGGAGATCTGGCCAGTGGATAGTCGGGGGTGTGTGCAATAGCAGTCTAGATTGAAAAACGCCTCCTAGACATCGAAAACAGGAACTTGCACATATCATCGTAAACGTGTATTACACTCCGACAGATCCTATTCCTTACAACTAAGCTTTATCCAGTAGATTTTCCTTTAGATACTTCACCGGGATTTTTGCAAGGGGATCTTTCCCAGTGAACGACGTAGCTGCTCTGTCTGCCCTGGTCATCTTGGTAATGTCATACTTTTCACCACCCAATGTTTCACCTTGCCTCTCCTTGTACGCGTTGAACTTCTCATTCCAGTGCCATGGGTCTTTCTTCCCATTGTTCGTATCCTTCACGTTCTCTGCATCGCTCAAACCCCTCTTTCTCTTGCCATTTGAAGTCGGTAGCGAAGAGACAGCCTTGTCGCCTGTGGCCTCTGGATTTTCGTTCTCTTTGTTCGCGTCGTCGTCTTCAGGGATCATGACCGGATTTGCAGCAGAGCTGCCGACAGGGTTCGCGGTCGCTTTCTCAGCTTGAAGTCTCTCAGCCTGAAGTCTCTCAGAGCTCGTCATCCCAGTCATGACCTCCTCAACAAGTCCATTGGTTTCCTTGTAGTCGCCGTCGTCACCATCGAAGTTGCCTACTTTGGACAATTTCTCTATACGCAGCTTCGTTGTATAGGTTCCCTTCTCGGGATCGAGCTTGCCCTTCTTGAAGTAATTGACGGCTTCTTTGCGCCAAGCTACACATTCTCCTTCAATGCCATATGCAGGGAGATCGTGCGATAATTCCAAGTAATATGAGATACCAAGAGTCAAGTCGAGAAAGCGGGAATCTGGCTTGAGCTCGCCTGCTGCTTCAATGGTCGCAAGCACAGTCAGTAATGCGCAGCCCAGTACGCCAAAAAGCTCGCAGGTTGTCTTGCCGTCTTCATTGTTCGTGAGCGCGTCGATGTTTTCATCGCAATTCATCCAGAGGCCCACTGCACTAACCACCGACCACATCTTCTCAATGCGGTCATCGTTGGCCCGGAAGCTTTCGTCGAACTCGATCAGCTTTTCATTGTCAGCTTTAGCATACCCCGTCGATCTTCGCACATACCATGTTTTCCAAGATCTCCTGTACTCCCCATCCTTGCCAGTCTTGGTATAGCTCCATGCCGAAACCGTCAGGATCGCAATATTTGGCTTTCCTTCCTAGTAAGTCCACCTTCAGCCAAGCATCCCACATCATCACCCATTTGTGCCCCGGAAACTTGCTCGGCGGTGCTTTGAAGACACCGTCTTTTCTGAACTTATCGTCAATAGGCTTGTAGAGCTTTTCAAAAACCTCCAATTCATCTTCGATGTAGGCGTCCGGATCCAATGTCCAATTCAGCCAATTCCTGTCCTCTACGTCGAAGAAAGGATGAGGTATACAGACGTAATCATACGGCGCTGGATTTGCAGGCTTGTTTGACTGGGTCTCATCCGTGCTGTTGTTCTTGCTTTTTGCGCCTTTCTCTTTGTCGTTCTTGTGGGTGCGCACCGTCTCAAAAGCAGAATCTGAGCTCTCACTGCCCGACTCCTCCAGGAAAACGCCGGAATCGTGCACGGTCTTCTGTTTCTTCGCCTGAGGCATCTTCACGTATCAGATAGTATGAGACTGGAATTTGGTAGGATTTAACTGCTGAATTGAGATGAATGCCCATCAATCTTGATGGGTTATGATTGTAGTTGATGAGGTCGATTTGGATGTTCGTTGAATCATGACATCAACGGGTTTCGTAATCGCTTCGGAAGCCCCTGAGCAACGCGGATCTATCACGGCTGCACGTGAACACCGATTTTGCTACTGTGCGACGCGTCTGGCAAAAGAAAGATGCCTGAAACATCTATAATTCGGTATATTCAAGACCCCCGCAGCTTCCTCTAATATAGCCGGGACTATACCAGGCGTAGCTGGCGGGCGTTGCACATTCCAAGGGTGGTGAGTGTTGAGGGGACGCGTCGATGGCTAATGGCGGGAGGCATCGAGGAAAACATACATCGCTGCGTGCATGCGTGCCGTGACCATACTAGCTCACCAACACAACTCAATCAGCTAATATTGCTTTTGCGTCCATGCTTTCAATCCTACGATGTGCTCCGTCAAATCCCAATATTTGAGATGATGTTCCAACCTACTCTCGTTGTGAGAACGCGGCTGAGATTTCCAAGCCACACAGCCTTGCTGCAAAGTGAATACGAGGAAAGAACGATATCAAGTCAAAGAATACCTCGCTACTAGTTTTGCTTTGCTCCTTGCGAGTTTGTAGCTTGGAGAGCCCACGACACTTTATCGAGGATAATTCCAAAAAAAAAATACAACCTGACAAAGTTCTAGCATACGCGTGAACTTGCAAGAACGAAAAAAACAACTTGTCCCCTGCCAGACTCGAACTGGCGGCCTTGGGATATCTACTATGATAGTAGTCATATATGGTGATATGAGACCCACGTGATAACCAACTACACCAAGGAGACCGAGCTACACCAAGTGATGATGAAACTGATTCTTCGATGGGGAGGCGTCGACAATGTGGTTCTATAATTCGGTCGAGCGCCAAAGATATCGCTTTGCATTGCTTGAAAATCCCATTTTCCGCTAACGAACAAGTAAAGAACTTCGAACTTGCAGCCCCACGCAACGGCAGTATGATCTGGGGCTTCTTCTTCTTGTCACAGTCACCAAAGTCGGGCTCACGCAGGCGGCACGTCTTGCGCGTCCTCTTCTCTCTTTCGCTTGCGCTCTTGTTCCTGTGCCTTCTTCTCTTTCTTCTCTACCCAGTAGGTTTTCTTAACAATATGTTAGCTTAGGTGCAAGAGCGTGGCTACCAGTTCACCGGAGTTGAAAGAGATGGGTAATGGAACAACGTGAGAAGTGCAGTAGATGAGAAGTGCGAGAGGTAGGAAGTGGAGACGTGGAAGAGCGAAGAGGTGGAGAGCAAAAAGTTGGAAGGAGCGAGGCAGTGGAGTTGCGGTCAACTTACCCAGTCGAGAGGCGTTGGCTTCGCTGGCTTTGCGGTAGCATGAGTCTGCGATACTCGAATTAGTCTGGTCAATGGTTTACAGGTACGGCATCTCCGCTGTGCAGTCCTACTCACGTTGGTGGCCATGGTGTCAGTCAAGGGCGGTGGAGTGGTATAGCCAAAGAGCAGGAAGTCTTGCAGGAAGACGCGAAGCAGCTACGCGTCACCACTCATCGGATAACCTTAAATTTCGCTCGTCCAGTCACAAGGCGCGTGTTGCACGAGATGGCACAATGTCGAACTCGAAAGTGGGTCCATCTTGGTCTTGGAGGAAGGCACGACTTTTGCCACCTCTGCAGCTAAAGACACTCCCCGGCACGGTTCACAGCTACAACCTCTTAGATTCGCCTTTGGTGAAGTTGAGAGACATCTATTGATGGTGTCTGGTTATAGTAGTCGCCCAGCTCCACCCAGGTACGTAGAATATGCATAATCAGAATTGTTTGAAGTTTGGAAGTCTTGCTGAGTTGCTCTTTCAACGTGGGACGCACCTCCCTCTATCGCCCCTTCCTCACGCGTCGCTTCTTCCGCCAGAAGAGATCCGCGCTAGTAATGCAAGACGCGTTAGCCCTGTAAACGCGTCGAGCTTCTTGCTGTTGAAGCTCCTTTCCACTTCGTTGTTGTAAGAGAACTGTAGCGTGTGTTTTGTATGCGTGTAAGCTTCCAGCTATCGAATCACAGGCATGGTGACAAGACAAAAATGCGGATCCGTCTTGGAGGGTCTGTTTTTTTTTTATTCTGTTGTACTTCTATCCAACCCAGTCGATCTCCTTCTCGTACTGCCAGAAGCTACCCGTCTTGTTCTGAATGTCATGGATTGCAAGCAGCACCGGCGTTTGAGCTCCTTCTTCTACAGTTCGTGTTCCGTTGCCTAAAATTTGGTATGCCAAGTTAGTTAATGCTTCCTTTGAAGTCCGAACAGGGGAGATTCTCACCTTTCGTCATATCGGTATTGACGTAGCCAGGACAGCAGACGTTGATCAACACTTTGCTTCCCTTTTCCTTCTCCTGTCTGGCCAGCGCTCGTGTGCCTCCAATTATTCCCGCCTTGCTCACAGCATAACCTGCACTAGGAAATCCAGCGTCCTTCTCTTTGCCAGCCTCCACAGCAGAAACGAACTCCTTCATGATCTCTGTGACATCTTCCTCGGTCTTGGAGGCGAGGAAGCGGTTACGGACTTCTTCGGAGTACTTGTTGAGTTTACCAGCCATGCTGCCGAGGTTTACGATGCGGCCCGTGGGCTTCAGGAGGGGAAGGAAAGCGTGGCATGCCTCGAGCGTCTTGTAGTAGTTGCAGTCGAGGGTTGTCTTGACAATATCGGCGTCTGTAGCCGTTAGCATAAGCAATACGTGGTACGGGAAGCGATACGCACTAAAGCCATCCATGGCAATTCCCGCGTTGTTGATGACAAAGTCAATGCCATCTCCGTGCGCCTGCTTCAAGTGGTCTGCGAGGGTTTTGATGCTGCTGCTGCTCGTGATATCAAGCAAGTGGAATTTAATCTCCGATAGCCCTCCGTCGGCCTTCAATGCCTTTGCCTCCTTGAGCTGCGCATCTTGCTCCAGGTCCTTGACGGCAGCTTCTCCCCTGCCTTGATCACGAGCTGTCAGGTAAATCAAAAAGGGTCCGCTGTTAAGCGGCGACTTGGGATATTGGAGGGCTAGCTGCTGGACGATTGCGCGTCCAATGCCCTATAGGAATCAGTCCAGTACCTGCGAAGGGACCGTAGATGTGTATGAGTACCTTGTTCGCGCCGGTCACGACTCCTATCCTGCTGTATGACATGATTGTTGATATGCTTCAATCGATGGACGTTTGAAGAAAGGAAGCGGGGACAGTGATATGCAACAGCATCTTCCCCACATCTGTACCATTAATCATCAACGAAAGAGCTACGCTGTTCGGAGTTAACAAGGTCGATACGTCACTAATCATCGAATCATCGGTGGATCCCCTCGGTGGGTCTCTTCGGTCTCGAAACATGCCATACCCGATGTGGTTAGCACTGCCGCGGACAGATCTCTCGCCTCTCTCGCTGTCTTCCAAGATTGATTTGCGGAGGATCACAAAACTACCCATATCACGTTTAGATTAGTGATCCAAGGTCGGCGACCTGATGCGAAGCTTCTGCCTTTGCTACTTTGTATCTGCTCTTTCAAGAACATGAACTACAACAACAAGTGGCCCAGCAGTAACAATCTTCAGCACAGACACGGTAGATGTATTGTCTGGTAATTGCTGCACGTCCTTCCACTCGGAACGTCGCTTCCGGTCTGAAGGTACAAGTCGTAGTAACTTGCATCCGTCGATTTGCATACGAGGAAATTTAGCTCTACATCGCGTGTTAGCAACAAAAAGGGCGAACCGTGCCTTCTACACCTCCTGGGATGCTTACGCCGACCGTAGCTGCTACCTTGTACAGTTATAATGGTGTCACCCTCCAACCCCCATGCTGTCGTATCCCCAGTCGTCCCCCATACCAATGGCTTGTAGCTTGTCGACGTGGTCGCTATGTTCAGGTACAGACTTGTCTTCTTCGATTGAATTGTGCCACCAATAGTAAATTCGTCAGCTGCAGTTTCGGGGCCCAGGACGGGTATGGATGCTATATGTGTCAACGGCAAACTACTGGAGAAGTAGAAATAGGAAGGTTGATATATGAGGGGTGGCATACCATTTTTAGAGTTGGCCTGGAGATACAGATGGTAGATCGGATCGCGAACGCCTCGTATCTTGCCTACGGTTGCTGAGTTTCCAGCGTTCTCCACTGGCACCGCAAGTGCGCCTGAGACAATGAGCAAGACTTGAGCGAAAAAGGCGAGCATTGCAACAAGAATCCGAATTCACGGTTTGAATACACAATGAGGACAGTTACTTCGCTCTCCAGATCTCTTTATATGTGATCGCGTCTACGCATTGCTTGATCCTGGTCTGCAATATCGCGGATTGATTACAGTCGCGTCACGCGTAGACATAATTGCCACCGGATATAAAACATCCCTGACATGTTACAACTGTCGAGGAAACAACACAGAGCCACTCATGTCATCATCAAGATGATCTATCACTACCAAACAAGAGGTCCATCCTATTTCGGCTGCCGGTCAACCCTCATTTTGATCATCCGCGCTAACCCAAAGCATTAGCGCGAAACGCTAACACCGTGTACTTGGCGGTTGCCTCTCATCTCTATCTATCCGCTCACTGACAACCATTCTCGATTCGTGATCTGGTGCTAAACCGCTTAGGATTTGCGGCTGCTCCTATCGACTCCAATGGTGATACACGTTTGTGATGGTTGGACTATCATCAATTGAGTTGGCCAATCCATGGGCAGTGGCCAGACATGACCATCGAGCGACACACAAGGAAATGGATAACGCGGCTGACAAAGAGATGAACGACCGTGAAGAAGCTAGGTCTGTGTCTTCGGCGTTTGCCTCTGCAGCGACCGGAGAGTCTACGCCCGTTACTCCAGCGCTCTCACCAACCGACAACAATATCAAAAGTGCGGAGACCAAGGCACAAGACATGGATCAGTACATCGCTCTTGGCTGCCTTCACCTCGAGCAGCCTATCGATATCATATCTGCTTCACCATCGAGTGGCGATTGGATTGAACTACTGTACCGCGAACTTCCGGACGAAATCAAAACAATTATTGGCACAGAAGCATCGAGACTGTTGGAAGCCCGCTGGATTCGCTTGTTCTTCCATAATAAAACGCTCAACAGCGCGTCTCTCCGAAGTCTCATCCGCGTCTACCTGTTACCAGAAGACTGGGGTCGTCGATTTATCGACCGGAATAGCAAGAGTTTGAAGACGGCTTTGCGACAACTCCTACAAAAGATCGACATCTCATCGACTTCTTGGAACGGTGACTACGGGCAGAGTGAGATATGTTACTTTGATCCTTGGGCCAGCGCAGAACCGTCCTCGTTGTATTACCTGTTCAACAAGCTACCATCCCCTGCGCCAAATTTAGCGGCAATCAAGTGTCGTTATACACGTGCTGCCGTACAAGACGTACTAGAATCTGCAGCGGTATCTGAGTGGTCGGATCTTGGCGAACAGGCGCTGCCGGGGCTCAAAACCAGGCTTTACGCTTATCAGACACGTTCGGCGAGCTTGATGCTGCAACGAGAAGCCTCACCACAGTTGCAGCTTGATCCACGGTTGGAGATTCGCACCGCACCAAATGGGAAGAGGTTTTACTTCGGGGCTCGAGATGGATCATTTTTACAGGAGCCGCGCTACTACGAAACGAACCGTGGTGGTATTCTAGCAGAAACTATGGGCTTAGGAAAGACAGTCATCTGCCTAACTGTTATATTGGCAAGTAAAAACCATCTTCCTAAAATGCCCGCTGCATACCGGCCAGTACCTCCTTCCCGAAATCGACCTGGATCATTGGCAGATATGGCAATCTCCGCCGCGGGCCGGCATTCCATTCCAGCAAAAGCCTTTTTTGAGCAATCTGAGGCAAATGGTGCGGGAGACATGACGAGGTTCATGGAAGCCCTTGACCGAGACATCCCATTCTATGAGATACCACCAGATCTCCCACGTATGAATAGGAACACCCGCATACCACTACCGCGCCAACTGGTGCTCTCTTCCGCTACCATCATTATTGTGCCTCGGAACTTGCTGCATCAGTGGCAGTCGGAGATACAGAAGCATGTTCTTCAAGGTGGGCTGAAGATCCTCGTGGTGGATTCTGTGCCCAAGCGCTCTAGTAAGACCAAGATATTTCAACAACCTAACGAGACTATGGAGTTCCGGAGCGAACTACCAGCTCCTACCGAACTCATGAAGTTCGATGTGGTTTTGTTTACTCGCAACCGCTTCGAACAGGAGATACAGGACGGCCAAGACGAACTTGGACGACGTATGGTCTCGGGTGTCTCTCGTGTTTGCAACTGCCCTTACATAGGAGCAACCAGAATACCCGATTGTAGCTGTGTTGACACTGATAGAGTCTACGAATCGCCATTGAAGAAGATACATTGGCTACGTATCATCATTGACGAAGGCCATTCGTTCTCGAGCTCTGTTTCCAATGCTGTACTGGTTGCTAAACAGATACAGGCCGAGAGACGCTGGGTTGTGTCAGGAAGTAAGTCACAAAGAGAGTTCCTTATTTACACGCAGACTGACATTTTTTCACAGCACCTGCGAAGGATTTAGTGGGTGTGGAGGTGGATATGTCCACAGTTGACGTGGAAAGCGACCATGCTTTGCAGCGCAAGCTCGCTATCGACCAGAGGAAATCGTTCGAATTCAACCCAGATACCAAAGCTGCAAAGGCTCTAGGCATGCTCGCTTCAAACTTTCTCATGGTCCGACCTTGGTGCGACAACTCTGAAGCTAAACTCGATTGGGACGAATATATCTACCGTCACGAGCACCACTACAGAAAGACCTATTCCGGATTCTCATCGTGTTTTAGCCGAACGCTGGAAGGCCTGGTCGTGAAAACACGACCGGAAGATGTTGAGAAAGATATCATTTTGCCTCCGATGAGACACCGGGTTGTGTATCTCAAGCCATGTTGGTTTGATAAAATGATAGCCAACCTCTTCATTCAAGTCCTCCGAGCGAACGCCATTACAAGTGAAAGGACCGATGTCGACTACCTTTTTCACAAAAACAGCGTCAAAGCCCGTCATAGCCTCATCAGGAATCTACGTCAGTCCAACTTTACATGGACTGGATTCAGTCTTTCTGATGTAGTCTCCACGCTTGAGACTACTAACAAGTACCTTGCCAAAGAGGACAAAATTTGCTCCCTTGATGACGCAAAATCACTCCTGGAGAGCAGCCAAGTCGTATCAAAACTTACAGCTTCCGCTGAATGGATGGCATTGAGCACATCTCATGAGGTAGGCGTAGCTGTCGAGAGTTGGCCAAAGGAGGCCCAAGAGGCTTTCGCACTTGTTTACCCGGCGAAGCCTATCATGATCGGAGCCACACAACTCATTGAAGGCCAACTTTACGTCGATAGCAGCATACGCTCGCTAGACCCCGCCGCCGGGCTGGAGGCTGTTGGGTATGCTGCGAAAGCAAAGGCTATCGCGATGGCTGAAGAAGAAAGCAAGGCCAAAGGGTCGAGCGAGGGTATGGTCGATGGCGCGCCCTTGCAAAGGACTGGAGTTCCAACTTCGTTGGTGCAGCCACTGACTAGTCGACGGGCATCGACCATTACAAGCAAAGCTTCTCCTCCAAAACCAACAGGAGCCAAGCCCGTAAATGGCATTAAAGATCACACAGATAGTGCATCACCTATTCGCTCAAAGAAACGAAAGCTCACCTTTGATGACGAGACAGCGGAACTTGCCAAAGACTCGAGTTTGCGGAACACACGTATCGTGGGTACGACGTCAGCCAAGCTTACCTATCTCTTAGACAAGGTGATGAAACATCAGGCGGAAGATAAAATTATCATCTTCTATGACGGGGATAACGCGGCGTTCTATATTGCCCAATGCCTCGAGTCGATGTATGTCAACCACCGCATCTACGCCAGAACTCTGAACAACACTCTACGATCTGAGTACGTACGCTTGTTCAACGAGGATCCGGACGTTCGTGTCTTGCTCATCGACGTCGCGTGTGGTGCTCTGGGGTTGAATCTGAATGCGGCGAGCGTTGTGCTCATTGTGAACCCAATCAATAGGCCTAACATCGAGGCCCAAGCTATCAAACGAGCCCATCGCATCGGACAGACGAAAGAAGTGCTCGTTGAAACTCTTGTTCTTGAAAACACGATTGAGCATGCAATCTTCAATCGCGCGAAGAAGATGTCTCGTGCTGATCATCAAGAAGCCAAAGAGCTTGAGGACGATGCTGGCATCGTTGAGATTATTCAGAACGCCCAGATACTGTCTGTAGGGGACGACGAGGGCGAAGGCGTTTCAAGCTTCGCACTATTGCAGACACCGCAGCACGTTTTTGGGCGCCCGAACCGGCACAGGTACCATCGGTATGGAGTTGCAGAGAAGAAGACCGAAAATGCACCGCAGAAGAAGGCAAAGACTTCCAAGGGTGCAAGAAAAGGCAAGTTGAATAACGTGCATGATGCGCACATTGCGACGACATCCTCTGGGACCGACTCGGATCGTGGCTTGCCACTGCGAGGGCAAACTCACGATGGTAGTATGTCAGCGGCTGATGCAGCCTCATTCGCACCATCGGCTAGTATCTTCGGCAATGGTTGAGGTACGACGGCTTTTATTTCACGTTCTGCGTACAATTGCAGGCTCATCCATCTCCAGTGACGATGGAGCGTTTCTTCTTTTCATCTATACCCGTCATTCTTGGCTTCGGCTTCTGTTCTTACTGCTTCGACGCAATGCAGTATCTGAGCGTGAACATCAATGATACACTCCTCTAGATACACTTCCACTACATCTGCCTCATGCCACTTTGGTGAAATATGTACAATGCTACCTGTCTAGAACGCCGATGAACGCCATGCTAACCAGGACATGCATTATCGCATCTCCTGTTGACCATCCGTGCCCTCGACGTCATCGTGCTTGATCCATACACTCTCCATGGCCTGGCCCAGGATTTGCATGCCCTCCTCGATTTCTGCTTCGGTGATGACAAGTGGTGGGACAAACCTCAAGGTGTTTGTACCACAGGTGATGATCAGGAGACCTCTCTCACGAGCAGCAGTAACGATGGGCGTGGGATCTACATCGAGTTGAAGGCCTAGGATAAGTCCCTTGCCTCTGACTTCCTTGATCTGGCTCGAGAAGCGCTTTCGCAGAGTATCAAAGTGTTTGCGGAATGCTTGCTCTTTAGCGGGTATCGAGTCGAGAATCTCTGGCGATGACAGGCGAGAGAGGATGTATGAAGCGACACGCGATCCGAGAGGGTTGCCACCGAAGGTGGTGCCGTGGTCACCAGTCTTGATGTGTTCGCAGACAAAATCGTTTACGATAGTGGCGCCGATAGGGAAACCGTTGCCAAGTGCCTTGGCCGTGGTGACAATGTCGGGGTGGCATTCCTTGGGATAGCCTGCATGTGCCCAGAAAGTACCTGTTCGGCCCAGGCCGCATTGGATCTCGTCGAAGATGAGGACTGCGCCGACTTCTGTGCATCTCTTTCGCAGCGCGAGAAGGAACTCGGGCGTTGCGACGTTTACGCCACCCTCTCCCTGGATTGGCTCTACAATGACACCACATGTGGCATCGGTGACTAGCTCGTTGACGGCGTTGACGTCGTTGAAGGTGCCGTACTTGAAGCCGGGCACCATTGGGGAAAATGGTGTCTGGTAC
Organism: Alternaria postmessia; assembly: GCF_024291825.1. Lineage (NCBI taxonomy): Eukaryota > Fungi > Ascomycota > Dothideomycetes > Pleosporales > Pleosporaceae > Alternaria > Alternaria postmessia. The sequence goes on from NW_026260100.1 coordinate 121,499, forward strand.
TTGGGGTTTGGTGTCGCGCTCAGACTTCCCATAGTCCGGCCATGGAATGAGTTGTGGAAAGATACAAACTCATGCTTGTCCTTGTCTGGTGACATTGACTTGCCGACCTTGCGCGCGAACTTTATGGCAGCCTCGTTGGCTTCGGAACCGCTGTTGCAGATGAAGGTGCGAGTCGCGCTGGCGAAGCCCCCGGTCGCGTGTGTGAGCTGAATGAGCTGCTTGGACAGCAAGCCTGTGTGCGGGTTGTGGTAGAGATTTGAAGTGTGCATGAGTTGCTTGGCCTGTACAGTTGTCAGTTGGCTGTATCCTTGGTAGTGGTGGCAGACGCACCTGTTCTCCAATGACCTGGGCTACCCCAGCGTCGCAGTGCCCGAGCGCGTTGACGGCGATACCAGCTGTGAAGTCCAGGTACCTCCTGTTCTCGATGTCCCACATGTAGCACCCCTCTCCCTTCTCGAACATGGGCGGTGGTCGTACATAGGTTGGGACCATGTACGGTAGCTGCTGGTTGACCAGGCCGGCTGTCTTGGAGGATGAGGACGGGTCGGGCGTGGCCAGTGTAGAATCGCGCTATACCGAGTCATTATGGAAAGCTTCAAAAGGGTGCAAAGTGGCTGTTACTCACGGCTATGGCATCCTTTACATCCTGTGGTAGACTGGATCCCCTAACTGCAGAGGCTGCCGAAGCAAACCGCGCCGACGTGTAGTTGACACGCGATGTACGCAATGCAGCGCATACGCGCTTGGAAGCCATTCGTGAAGCCATTGCAATCTACAAACAAGTTCAAGGCCTCGTCCGATGCACTCCAAGTGAATGTTCGCCGTGACGCAACTTCCCAAAATTTTAGCGTGCATGATAAGATAGGCCGACGTCGGAGGGTCGGAGAGGCGCCATGACAGGGGTCCATGGCCCGGCAAGCAACATGAAGATGCTGAGAATGACCATGACACTCTGTCTACGACGACTTCACATCGCACCGCACATGCAGTGCAACAACGCTGGTCGGCTTCTTCCCGAGAACTGCAAGCAGTCGGGATAGCAACCGAAAGAGCGTCGTTGCACGAGTCATGGTGGTTGACGCTGCGGGGAAGAGTCCGTCAGACACATCTTGGATATTGTTCTCCGCATCAGCATTGACAGCACCAGACTGCTGCGAGCACAAGGGTTTTGCATATTGCAGTGTGGCTGGCTTGGGTAGTCATAGTACATTCCAAAGCGATACAGGCTAATTCAAATGTGAAAGCAAGTACATATACTAGGGTCCAGCTGATACGCGTCGCGTTCCTGTCCCCACGAGCTCTTCACTGTGCATGCTTCTCGGAGAACCTATCTTGACGTGTTTCTAGTGTCTGAACGATGAGCAACCACGCGCTTGTTTACGGCGCTTCCGGTATCTCAGGGTGGTCTATTGTTAATGCCATCCTCAACGGATATCCCTCCAAAGATGCCTTCTCCAGAGTCACAGCTATGGTCAATCGGCCACTGACACGTGAGATGGCTCTCTGGCCTGACGACCCCAGACTCCAAATCGTATCTGGTGTCGATCTAGTCAAAGGAACGCAGGAGGAGCTGGAGGAGCAAATCAAAGAGAAGGTCAAAGACGTCGAGACTGTGACACAAGTGTACTTCTACTGTAAGTTAAAGGCTCTAGGGAAATTTGCCGGGTCTAACACGACCAAGCATACAAGCAGATCGATGACCCCGACTCCGAGTGCAAGACCAATGAAGCCATGCTCGAGCGTGCCGTGACTGCGATCGATCATCTTTCATCCAAATTGTCATACGTACTTCTTCCTACGGGCACCAAAATCTACGGCTGCCAGATGCTCGACAAGTTTCCATTTGCGGATGCGCTACCACTCAAGGAGACATTGCCACCGATTCCTGAGCCATACCTCTCACAGCTTTTCTACTACAACCAGATTGATTGCTTGAAACGCATCTCCAAAGGAAAGAACTGGAGTTGGTGTGAGGTCCGACCAGACAACATCATTGGATTCGTACCAAATAACAACGCATACTGCCTCGCGCAAACGCTTGCCTTGTATCTTTCGCTCTATCAATCCATTGAGGGCGAAGGCGCAAAATGCCCGTTCCCTGGTACTGAGAAATCGTGGGTGAACAAGTACAATGAGTCTCCGCAAGACATGGTCGCGCACTTCTCTATCCATGCGTCTTTGAACCCAGAGAAAACTGCATCACAGAGCTTTAACGTGGGTGGTCAAGAAGACAGCTGGAGCGGCAAGTGGCCGATAATCTGTGATTACTTTGGTCTAAAGGGTACTGGACCTGAAGAGGGCTCACCTCAGCCTGGAGCGTACATTGACGCGCACAAGAAGGAGTGGGAGGAGCTAGAGAAGAAGCACAACCTCAAGAAGGGCAGCGTAGATAGCGATATCACGCATCCGGGATTCCAGGTAAGTGAAGAGGATTGCTGAGTGTGTCCTTCGCGGGCGTGGTAGCTAACATGCACCAGTACTTTATCATGACGATGTTTGATTTCGACCGCCAGATGAGTATGGAGGCTTCACACAAGGTTGGATATACAGAGGAAATAGCAACTAAGGAAACATGGACGACTGCGTTTGATCGCATGAGGAAAGCGAAGGTTATACCATGATGTTGTGGAGGCAAGGCTCTGCTGTTCATGTCAAAGGGTTCGTGCGTAGAAGGGTCCGACGTAACGCCTCCTGAACTCGTTATTGCCGGGCCCAGTGCCGTTTCGACTGGCGCAGCGGAAACTGAAGATGCATCCAGTTCCTGCTTATAACGCGCGTCTCCTAGTAAAAGTAGCACCGTCTATGAATAGCGCAATGCCCCTATATGACTAGAGCTATGACGTTCACCACCGACTTATAGCAAAACCCCTCACAGCTGCACGACCGCAACGCTTGCGAAGCGATTCGGATCTCCGCGACAAATGACAATTCTCAGCATTCTACGATGTATCCATCCGTTGGAGGCCCGCGATACAAGGCTATCCTGAAGGGTATAGGCCTGGTGGGCGTGATTTGCTTAGGTACGTCGCGATGCTAACGCTATGCTAATGCTATGCACGGAGTTGACTCAAATCCCCATTGAAGCATTGAGAACTCCACGACGCTGCTTGGAGAATGTAGTGAATATCCCTGTTCACTCGTGCATCAAGACAATTACATCTTGTGTATCGCTAACATCCTTGCAGTGATCCTACTCATCTTTGGCCTTCCCCACAGACAACCCGGCGCGAACCTCAACCTCCCACTACGCATACTACCACTTGGCGACGCAACAACATGGGGCTGGCAACCAAACCAAGAGAATGGAACAGACGGATATCGCGCGCGACTGCTACGTGAGCTCGTACGTGCGCGTTACCACTCGGTTGACTTTGTTGGCACACAGCACTCTGGGTTCATGGACAACAATGACAATGAGGGGCATGAGGGGCATACAATTAGCCAGCTGCAGGGCGTAATGAGAGACGGGCTACAGATGCGACCAAACTTGGTGCTGCTACACGTTGGCACGAATGATCTGGCTCGCCCTGAAAGTATGGCAGAAAGATGGTCTGATGCGCCGAATCGATTAGCAAGTTTACTGGATGAAGTGCTGGATGTATGCCCGGATGCCGTTGTGCTCGTTGCAAAGATCATACAGGCAGAGAAGATGCAGACCAGGGCAAATATCGAGGCCTTCAACGATGCAGTGCCTGTGGTGGTGAGGAAGAAGCTTGAACAGGGCTTCAAGCTCGCGGTCGTCGATCACAGCATCATCGGGCCTAGTGAGTTGGTTGATGGGTTGCATCCGTCGTACGCTGGGTATTTTCACATGGGGGAGATCTGGCTGGAGGCTATCAAGACCATCAGTGCTCAAGGGCTAATAACACCGCCTATTGCGGTACAGTACCACACATGACCACCAAAGATCTCGAACATACATCATTGGCCAGGTGTCAAGAATCATTTGGTCCGGTGAAGCTTCAAGGCGTATACTGCTATCCGACAGTACTCAGGACATGGGCTGGACGCTTCGTATCATGGATGTCTTACACGCACGCTGAACATTGGTTGAGCAATCCACATTGCTAGACCGAGCACAGCAGAAGAGCAATTTGGGTGTGGCTACAAACTCGCTACAGGCGATTCCCTCCGCTCCAGTCTTCATCGATGTCATGCAAGGCGCCTTGAATATTGTACTGCCTTTACGATTCAAGCCTCATCGTTCCGATGCGTTTCACGAGTCGCGTATCATTGACTTGCGCTTATTCGCCAGATGCAACTTTGAAATCCTGTGCGGGGTTAACATGCGGGCACGCGGGGCGTTCACGCTACATCACGCTAAAGCATATCCAAACTCCAACTTTGGAAATTCACCGTTCTCAAAGACGAGGTAATTGCTTATCCTAGGTTCGCATTACGGGCAATTACGCCTCAAGGCGACGGCATATGCTGTGGATCAGCGCAATCTTGTTTCGAGAACCTCGCTTGACGGTCAGTTCTTATGGTCTGATGCTTTTGGCAAGTCTCCCATTTTCCTTTGCATACAAAGCGTCGGAAATGCTTTGGCGAGCAGCTGCCGCTACAGATAGACCGGATGACTACACATCGCAGTACTGGTAGCGTCATGGTCACAGGGGCCTGTCAGAATTGGTATATCTCATCAATCGTTCGATTCAATTTTCTGTTTAACCTTACTTCATTCGATTCAACTTAGCCGTTGCCATCAGTCTTTCCTGGTTCTCGAATGTTGAAAAGATAGGTCAGAAGATAAAATTCGCCATGGGGTTTGTAGATGAAGATCGTCTTCGTCTGATTGCTATATGGACGCCCGTCGCGGTACGTTCTTATTGAATTCGTGTCTAAGAACTGACCTGACAGCCTTAGTTTGTCACATATGTAGTTGTGACAGCTGTGTATAACCTCACACTTCACCCGCTTGCCAAATATCCTGGACCGCTGTTATGGCGCATTTCTCCCATACCCTCCATCGTTTCTTTGCTACGTGGTCGCATTGCCTTTGAGTACAAGATTCATCACGACAAGTACGGGCCCGTCGTGCGTGTCATGCCCAACGAGCTCTCTTTCAATACAGCAAAAGCATGGGACGACATTTATGGACACCGGGTCGGACTTGCGAACATGGACAAAGATCCTATTCATGTTGGTGCGGTGGAAGCAATACCAGGTGCCACCAACCTGACAATGGCACCGGACATCCACCATGCGAGGCAGAGGAGAGCACTTGCTCATGCGTTCAGCAAGCAGGCACTGCTGGAACAACAGTCGATCTTGAAGGGATACGTAGATCTGTTTGTAGATCGATTGAGGGAGAAGGCGCACAGAGGTGAATCGGCGAACATGGTATCGTGGTTCAACTTTTGCACTTTCGATATCATTGGTGATCTTAGTTTTGGCGAGCCTTTCGGGTGTCTGCGAGAAGGTACGTTTCACCAAGACAGTAGTTAGTGCGACCTATCCCTTACTTTGTACTGACAGACTATGCACAGGCGAAGGTTCGGAATCAGCAAATTGGGTTGTATTAATCTACGAAGCCATAAAGTCCGGCGCTATTGAACAAGCTACCCGCCGCTTCGCTAGGCCCGGTTCTGTCGCCCAAAAGTTCCTCATGTGGTGCATTCCTACGGTCGTCCGCGAGCGCCGTTTCCGCCATTTACGCAACTCGACAGAGAAGACTGTGAAGAGATTGAATCAAAAAGACAACGATCATCGCGATTTCATCTGGTATATCTTGAAACAAAGAGAGAAGAAGAACGAGGTCAGTGACGACGAAGTCATCATGAACGCAGCGCTGTTCATCGTGGCAGGGAGTGAAACTACTGCAACAGAGCTTTGCGGGTTGACAAACTACCTCTTGAGGAACCCAGAAACATTCAAGAAGCTGAAAGATGAGCTAAGAGGCGCGTGTAAGACTGAAGCGGATATCAATATGGATGTCCTTGGCAACCTACCGTACATGAATGCCTGCATTGAGGAAGGTCTTCGAATCTTCCCTCCAGTACCTATCGGTCTTCTCCGCACAGTGCCCAAAGGCGGTTCGCTGATCGATGGCCATGCCGTTCCCGAAAACACATCCGTCTGTGTCAGTTCCTGGGGCGCGTCGCACTCGGCGTCCAACTTCGCAGAACCCGACTCTTTCATTCCTGAGCGCTTCCTTGACACGCCAGAGTCAAAAGGAAAGTTTGCTGGCGACTCCAAGAAAGCGGCGCAGCCCTTTTCAACCGGACCAAGAGGGTGCATTGGCAGAAACTTGACATATGTCGAGCTGCGATTGATTTTGGGCGCGCTTCTCTGGAACTTTGATATCGAGCTGGCGGATGGAGCGCCGCTTTGGCACCCAAAGAATGAGTTCGAGGGATTGAAGGCGTACAATACTTGGGAGAAGAGTCCGTTGATGGTTAAGTTGACGGACATCAGGGGGCCACCTCGGTGATACCACCCTGTAAAGTTCACGTCTCCAAATAATCCATTCACCACTATGTAAGCTAGAGGGTGGCTATCATTACCATGTTGCAGCGTGTCGTTTGGTTCTCAAAAGACCATATAGCTTGTATGCGCACGTGACCTCGTGATGACGCGAAGTGGGGCTGATGCTGTAGCTCCGAGTCTCATACGTCAGCGTCCACGCTCAATACATGTTGACAATCACTACCAATGCACGGACGCCTGGTTTGTTCCCTGGTGAAACGCATCCCGACCTCGACTCAACCCAGCCCTTGCAGCACAGTCCAATCATCCAATCAGACTGTACTCAACAGCTTCCTCCCACGCACCTTCCATACCCGTACACGACTCCGCGCAGCCTACAACATGCCGCAAGAACCAAAGATCATCAAGGTAGAAGAGCTTCCTGCAACCGAGGCCAAATGGATCGAGTTCCAGAAAATCTCATGGCAAGACCAAACGGGTAGAGATCGCGTCTGGGAAGCCGCGGCACGCAAGACACGGGGCAAGGCAGGCGTCGATGCTGTAGCCATAACAACAATCATCCGCCACCCCTCGCACCCGCCTTCCACTATTATCATCCTGCAGTACCGCCCGCCTGTCAACGCCGTCTGCGTCGAGCTTCCTGCCGGTCTAGTTGACGAGAAGGAGTCACCTAGTGAGGCCAGCGTACGAGAGCTACACGAAGAGACTGGGTACAAGGGCAAGTTGGCCTTTATCAGCCCGACTATCGTCTCGGATCCTGGTCTGAGCACGGCGAACATGCAGCTGGCCATGGTGGAGATCAACTTGAAGGAAGGTGACAAGGAGCCAGAGCAGGTGCTTGACGATGGCGAGTTCATCGAGAGGGTAGTGGTGCCGATTGATGAATTATACGATCGCCTAGTCAAGTACGACCAGGAGGGCAAGACTATCGATGCACGGCTCTGGCATTGGGCTGCAGGATGGCATGCTGCAAAGACTATGCTATGAGGAGGCTTGTCTGGGTCTGAAGCATTCATGTCGTAGGCAACATTAAAGCCTCACCCTACGTTACAATTGCGCCTTATTGCTAATTATTCGACTCACAAGCACAATGGGTGGTGGGGTGCTAAACGTCACGAAAACACCTAATACCGGAAGTGCCAAGAGACCGGTGAACTACTCACAGTATTGTTCGACTTCTTGAGCACATTAGACAAACACCCAATATCTGAGGCATTCAATTCTCCCATGACCCAACAACGTAATCTCTGATTTCAAACAACTCGATAGTCGCCATGTTCTGTTTCATGCTCTCCAATTACTGCAGCGAACGCTTTCAGTCTTCTGAGTGCCCTCATCCTCCCCGTGCGCCTACCGCCTCTTACTCCACATACGTATTTGTCGCAAAGGTGCTCACATATGTCTTCCGATCGCAATACCGGTAGGAGCACACTGGAATAGCACCATTAGCGCCAAATCAGTGGCTTATAACATGTGATCTCCCTCTTGTTCCTTCCTTCTATATCAGCCTCGACTTCCTTGATCGGCATCTCTCTCCGAAGGTTATTTTCATATAGCACTCAGTCTTACTCACTTACCTCACTTATCTCACTTATCAGATCTTTTAGAAACAACCAGATCCATTCGTCAAGTACAATATGTACTCTTCCAAATTCTTCGCTGGTGAGAGTCTCCTTGGACCTCGTTATCTTCTCTACACTAACCATGTTCAGTTGCGCTCGGCTTCCTGACTGTACTCCTAAACGCTGCACCGACTTCTCCAAATCCCAACCTTATGTCTAAGGATTGGCGCCATGTCCTCACCCCGGACAACTTCCTGGCGTCTACTATCGAACCAGGCTCATCAATGGCCTCCGTTCTGGTCCCTGGCATGGCGAGTGATCCAAATGTCCCTCAGATCCGCGGTGAAGTTAGGAACCATTGTTCTTTCTCTGTCTGGGCTCGTCTCTCAATCTCCCCAGTCAGCTCTGGACCTAGCCACGAGAAATGCGACAACCCCGGCGAAACCAGCATGGTCGAAATCAAGCCAGGCCAGAGGTACAAGGCGCCTTTTCCATGCCAGATGAATCAGCGTAGTCACGTCAGTACGTATTCTCGCACATTTTGCACTCATCCCTATGCCATTCTCAACAACACCGACTGATGAACATACAGTCAAGGTCGCCTACCACCCAGCGGATCTACGCGTCTACCAAATTGAATATTCTGCGGACGGCCATGATGGCCGCATGTGGTACAACCTTTCCGCTGAGGACGCCGCGCCTTTCCAAGATGTTGAGCGCTATCTGGGTGGCCGCGGCCCTACTTGCCCTCTCGTGCACTGTGCACCCGGCCAGTACGGTAAAGACCCGGTCCATGGATGCGATTGGCCGCTCCAACCCTTGTGTGATAGCCTGGGCAGTGTCGTCGCTGTCATCTGTGGAAGGCTTTAGGGTCGCCGAGATGAGGTCAGCATTTGACGTTGGTTATAGATCTCCAGGAGAGCATGTAAGTCATATGGATGCCATGAGGCATATGGAGCGTGTGGACTTTGGATATCAAGACGTTTCGATATACATCAATTTTGGCGATGTATGGACATATTGCAAAACATTTCGAATTGACACCTCATGTGAACACCTGAAAACGTCGCCTTCTTGTTCTTGTTTTGGTACGTAACACTGCAGGTATTACCACTCACTAATCTGTCTCGTGGTGGGGTGGTTTTCTTCCCCAAATCGATGGCTACGAATCATCCGCCATCCCAGCATCTATAATTCTTGCTCTACCGTATATCCTGCTTCCTTCTCTCTTTTGCTAATTGTTCGCCGTCTTATCATTGTAGTAATGCACAGTCTGATCAGCACACCCACTTGGCGTCTGATACAAGTAGTTACCCAAGTTGATATACAGTTTCTGCCCAGTGCACACATACCACGCACTCTTGTTCGGGCGATTGACACCAGCAACACTCCATTGGAGATCGTCCCCACCCCATGCAAACGTTCCGTATGTGTTCTTGCTCTCGGAGAAGCTAACAGCAAGAGACATGCCGTTTATAGAGCGCTCCTCGGATACCACAGCATAGAGAAGCTTGACAGGCTCACCGGGAGCGGATACTAATTCAACTAGTTGACCGTCAACGACTTGAAACTGGCCGGCTGTGGTGTAGTCGCCTAGGAGGGCTGATCCTGTCGAGTAGAGGGGTTTGGTTTGGAAGTATTTGTGGAAGTTGGGCGCGGCGACTGCACGGATCCAATAGTAGCCGCTTTGAAGTGTCTTGCCCGGCCCACTTCCCGATGGGGTGCTGCTGACAGTGGGTGCACCTGGAGAGACTGTTGTAAAGGTTGTAGGTGTTGGTTCTGGCACAGGGTCGGGTTGTGGCTCCGCAGTGGGCGCCGGGGCTGCACCGGGTTGACATTGAGAGTAGTAGTCACTTGAAGATTGTCAGATATGTGTCGTGAGAGAAGGATACAACCAGTCTCTCACTTGATCTTGACGCAGCCTGCACCTGAACTGCACGTGGTCTCACCAGACCAACTCATACCACCACCTGATCTTTCATTAGCAAAGGCCTACATACGACTTCGAGACGAGCGTACATTGCTGCCAATCTCCCACATCAGCATAAGTAGTGCTAGTTAACAAGGCTAACAGAGCCGCAGTTGAGTACTGCATGTTGAGTTTGTGATTAATGGTGCTTTAAACAGATGATGAATTTGCTGAATCTTCCCAAGAAATGACCAGCTGAAGGTATGCAACACCGATACCATATATCTTCTATGTGTATTCCAGAATGTCACCATGTGACCGCATATAGTGCATGACCCAAATATAAGTCGGACCGTGGTCGCCGCATAAAGTGGCTAAAGTGCAATATGCCTGCAAGCGAGCACCAGAACCCAGGAACGAGGCTGAACAGCAATATGCTTGTGCGACACCAAATTGCTTAATCAATATTCCGAGTCTTGAGAGGCTCAAATCCAATCCTTGTGGCAGTAGCGAATACGAAGGTTGGCAACGGAACGTGTCACAGCTCCTATCGCGTATAACGGAGGCTTATTGGACGCCCTCCCGGAAGTCTGCAATGTCGACCTAGTCATACTTTTCGCGTTTTTGGGCGTAAAGATTCGCTGGTGTGTCCCGTGAATCATGTCGTAACCTTGGAACGAGTGCTCTCGCTAATTTGCGAAGGTTGTATCGATGACTTGAGGCCTGTCATATCAGACACGATATGCAAGTGTATTTCTCATCGTTGCGCGATCGTTCGAAAGCTTTTAGACCACCAAGAGTGGTTCTCCTCAACTTCGGATTCGGGCGAAAACACGTCTTCTCTTTCCTTCCCGACTTTTCATTCCACCTCAGAAACCCCACTAATCGGCTCCGGTCGCGAAGAAAACACAATCTTGTACCTCACCACCTCTACAATCTCCAGCTCTTCCTCCTTCGCACCGTCCTCTTGTTCAAGGCCACCCATGGCTACATCTTCAACATCTGTCTTTTCTTTCTTGCGCATGACCCCATATGGCTTGGGCAACTTCTTGCACTCGCCTGTCATGCGCTGGCCTTTGCCAATGTACATGTATACGCGCTTCATCCATTTTGTGTCGCTCGGATCGTTGATGTTGGGATTGTAGTATGGAAAGACGAGCTTTCCAACTTGTGTAGAGGGCCCGGAGGATTCTGTAGGCGTTGGGAAGTGGATTGTGCCTTGAATTTCTATGAGTGCTAGGCCAGAGGGTGTGTGGAGGAGCTGTGGAAGAGGATTCTCGGCGCGAGAGGGTGTTGCCGAAGGAAGGTGAATCGGCACCGAAGGCATATTGAAGGTCCAATGGAGGAATGTAGTACTCTTGCGTTTTCTGGTGGCGAACCTAAGCGAATGTTGTGTGGTGGAGGTGGTGCTGGACGAGGGTCACGCCCGTGTCGAAAGGTACGCGACGCGTGGGATTTTGGTGGGGCGAGCGCGTAGCATGATGATGGGCCACGATCTCTGAGATAGGCTTGCGATGCATCACTAGGCACTCATGAGAGCTGTGACTGTAAGTCTGTGACACTCCAAAGAAGGCATGGAAAATTAACGTTATTGATGCATTTCGTTTGATCATAGGTATAAGTTACACCGTCATGCCGAGTCCAGCCCCTAGCACCATACCGAAAGCTCCTGCAGTACCACATCCTTTAAAATTTGCTGTGCTCATACGTCTAGCACTCTCCCTTGGACTTGCAAGCAAAATCCATAAGCATAGCTCAGACAGATTTCCTACTACGCCTCTAACTCGAATCAGGAAGCAGACCCAACATCCAATGCAATGTACATCGTACAGTCGTAACAAAGTAACTGGCAGTCGTTTACATCATACCAAGATCTTCCATGGCTTTTGAGTAGCTGTCCCAATCGGTAAGCGCACCGAGAGCACGGCGCTGGTGTGCGCTGAGGAGCGTGAGACCGTAAACGTAACTTGCGTTGACCCATCCGAAGCTGATCAATGTTAGTCGTGAATGAACAAGAATGTAAGGATTGGACATACCCTTCGCGAGGAACACCCTTGAAGTCACTGCCTTGGTTACCGTACTCGGCCTCCACCCTGTGAGGATCAATCTTCCTCGTGACATCGTATTTCTCAACAACAACGCCGTTGAAGTCAACAAATGCCTTGGTGACCATGAAGAGCCAGCGGTATGCCAGGCGTTGGGCTTCTGCATCGTACCCGTATCGCTGCATACCGACCCAAGCGAGCATCTGCTGCGGCGCCCAGCCAAATGGATAATCCCACTGACGGTTGGGGCGGTCAAGGCCGACTTTGCCGCGCGATTTCTCTGTACCCGAAACAAGCCCACCAAATGCCTCCAGCTTAGGGAGGGCTTTCTCCACAAGAATGCTAGCCTGGCGAGGAGTAGCAAGACCTGACCACATGGGCCAGAAAGTGGTGGCACTCTCGTAGCCGGTGCGTTCTTGCTTGACTGTATTGTAGTCGAAGTACATGCCAGCTTCTTCATCCCAGAGATACTTGTCCACCTGAACGCGGCGTTTTCTAGCGCGGCGCTCCCACGTGGCAGAGTTCTCAACGTGGCCAGGCTTCATGTCACCAGTGCGGAAGCCGTCTGGGATCTCAAGCTTGTCACCGAAGTGATTGCGGATGCAACGGCCAATGTCGACTTCGTACTTGTAAAGAAGCGCATTGATGTCGACAACTGCAAGATCTGCGGCGACCCTCTCTAAACGGTATGAAGTGTCGTGGCCAGATTCACGTACAGCACGGTCATGTAGGAAATAATCGTCAAGCTCAGGCTCTTCGACACGTCCGTTGTTGTATGCATCGACGAACTCCTTAAATGTCATACCATGCTTCTCAGCATACGGCATCAAAACATGGTGGAAATGGCTGGCTTCCGTCTCAGGTGGCACACCTCGTCCGCCAGGCCGGTACCTGGTGAGCCCAGTAACGGGGTCTAGGCGAGGCGCGCTCATCCAAACCGAGTGGTATTCCTTGATGGCAGCAAGGATGGCTTCGCGTAGGAAATCGAGCGCACCAGGCTCGTGCTTGATGCGTTCATAGCATCGCAGAGCCATATCGGTGAGGAAGGGAGGCTGAGATCGGCAAAGGTAGTAAGTGCGATTTGCGTTGAGGATCTTGTTGTAGTGCTTGATGCAGAAGCAGAAGTGAATGACCATGGACTTGACTAGGTCAACACGGTCGTTGACGAGGAGACCGAGCGACTCCATATAGCTGTCCCATCCGTAGAGCTCGTTGAAGCGGCCACCTGGGACGACGAACGGCAGACCCCTCAGGTCCTTCTTCTTCGTCTCTGGATCTATCCATTCTTCCATAGCAATAGCGAGCAGACCGGGTGCCTTGTTCAGATCGCGCACGTAATCGTTGTTGTCGCAATCCTTGTCCAGCCAGATGACATCCAGACGCATGTCGGGATGCTCGCGAGCAATGCGGGTGTAGTACTCGTGCTGCTCAGGTGCGCCCTGGGGGATGTATATACGCGGACGTGGGTCGTCTGTCCAGTCCTTGGGATCGACACCGACTTTGGCGATATTGGAGCCGTCGATACGGCGTGTGAGACCGTCCCAGAAGGAGAATTGGATGAGGCGACTCAGGCGGTTTACAGGGTTCTCGTTCAAGCGTGACTCGTCAAGCACGATAGTCTTGCGGCCGTAGTCTTTTGCGAGTGTGAGCTCCTGGAGCAGGTTCGAGAGCATGTAGGTGCCGCGGACATCGTGCTTCTTGAAGGCGTTGGAGCCAAGAGTACCGAGAGACAAGGTCTGTGTCTTGTCAGCCGTGTTCTCTCTAGAGATGCATCATGTCGTACCTTGGGTCCCTTGTCGTCTATTGTGATCTGGTAGTTCTGGTCCGAGTCTTCGCGGGCGAGAAGCTGCTGGAGCGTTTCTTCGACATTGATCTTGAAACGGCGAGGCTGCAGGGAGATTTCATCTGGTGTTATCAGCACATGTCGCGTCGGGAATGCTGTGGAAGGCACGCACCGTGACTGATGCGTCGGCCAGCAATGGCACCCTCGGCAATTGGGGCATTGCGCGTGGAATTGTCTACATTCTGCGCTCAATTAGTGCCGTCCCAACAGTAGAACAAGGGAGGAGCGCGGTACTCACAGCGGAGTAGGTCCTGGCTCTGGTATGCTTCCGCGAGTGACTCTCGCCATAGTATATGTGCGGTGCAGCGTACGGGTCGAGAACAGTCGAAGCTCGGCGGGGCTTGGAAGATTGCGAGCTCATGCTACGGGGGAGTTGGGGCGAAGACACCAGTCAATGGGTGCAGGGTTGGGTGTTGTGGGTGGTGAAGATGGTGCTATGGCGTAGGTAGGTACTTCTCTGGGGTTAGCTGGAACGGTGGTCGAGGGCTGGGGTGGGGGTGGGGCGGGACCTTTGTATGAAGATGCTTCAGACTATAGGGACGGAGAAGCAGCGGTCACACGACGATATGTTGTAAGTGTTAGTACGGGTGGCGTATGCGGTGTAGGACTGGAGAGAAAAGACGGGTTTCCAATGGGCGGGAGGTAGTAGTTTTGAGGGATTCAAGGCCGGCAGGTCCGCCGATGGCTATAGAAATGCATAGCAGCAGGCGTCAGTGGTGGGTCTGCTATCACGATAGGCAATGACAGACCAGGCGGTGAAGAAGCTGCATTGTGCCAGAACCAAGCGGCGTGACTGCTATCAATGCTTCATCCAGGCGGCATGATGCTGAGCGAGCGAACACGTCCAGAGGATCCCGTGCACCTCGGAACCCCTGGGCGTACCTGCCTCATCACCATCACCACCTGCACCCTCGCGACTTCCACGCGGGCGCCGAGCTTTTTGCCGCTCCCTCGCAGCGCCCCACCGGTACGTCATTGCCCGGCCTCGTGCTCCAACAATCGAGCAATCGAGTCGTCTTTTGTTCTTCGCACCCGGCAATCCATCTTGTTGAGCTTCAATGCCTTGCTGTCTGCGGAAATTTTGTTTTTGTCCTGGCTAACTCTGGACGCACCTTCAAAAGGGTTGCGCGTACTGTGACTGGCTCGGTTGCTTGGTCAGGCGGTGCTTGTCCGTCAGCCTGCAGGACGTCCCCCACGGCATGCATGGACGAGTCCGCAGTACATCCGCAACACCATCGTGACCTCCGAACAAGACGGCTCTTACTCATGGCCCAGACGTGGGCTGAGCTTGTCGCCTGAGATTTCCTCATCAGGTCGTCGAGTCTAGATGTCCGTCGGCCCTTGATGCATCTCCTGATGGTCCTCTCCACATCTCAACCAATGCGAGACGATTATCCTCTCATGTTTCATATCCGGCTCTCCAAGCTTGGCCGTCTGGACTCCGGTCTTCGGGTACTGTAGGGTCACACTGCACAAGTTGCAAGGTACATGTAGCTCATGTTTGTCGAAAAAGGCTTATCAAGGCCGTCTTTTCTTGGTATAATATGTACATTAAACACTACAAAGTCGTGCTTTTTCCGTCAAGTTTTGAGTGGCTCTGCCATTGGCTTCGTGACAAAAGAGATGATTCCGCAGTCTTCCATGGTATCCGTGATCCCCCAACGCCTTCGCTAATAAACATATACACAAGAAAAATGTAGAGACCGACAGGCCAGCCAATAAATAACTTTTTTTTTAAACTTCAATCTTCTTCGCAGCTTGCTTTCGACTCCTCCTCATGCTTCGCCAGCTCCATTTTCCACTTTTGCTTTCCGGTACTGGTGCGCCCAATGTAGACGAATCTGGCCGGGGCACGTCGACGTTGCTGCTCCAGCTGCTTGAGGCTGTCTCGAGTGATGTGGCGTTGGAAGCCGTTCTTGACATGTCGACGCTGTATGCGCTCTCGTATGACCTGAGTTTGGATTTTGGCCTTGATGGGAGGGGCTCTTGTAGTGCGAGGAAGCCAGAGGCGAAGCACCCGCCGTACGCCTTCAAGACCTCCAACGATGCTGCTCTTCTCAAGGCGATGGTCTCTCTTTGGCTTTCCACGTTTCCATCGTCTGACTCAGCAAAGTCACCGTCATATCGGTAGTAAAGTTGGTCATCCATTTCACAAGCACTATCGAGCTGTTGTACTGTTAGCAGTGACCTGATAAAGACGTCATCCAAGGTCAAAGCATACCTTCTTGTGGGTGGCAGTATGTGTTCGCAAGTTCTCCTCGGTGAGTTGGGTTTGCTTGAAGCAGGTTTCCCAGTTGGGTGTGCGTCCAAGGTTCTGGTACATGTTGGCTGGTGGTTGGTAGAATGCTCCGATGTATGTTGATGATTGATTGTATTGGTGGTGGAGGGTCTCGATGTAAGGCTAGTAGTTGTTGCTGTGCTGGGCTTTGAGTTTGACTGAACCAAAAGGCTAGGGCGATCAAGTGTTATATACCGAGCGTGACTTGGGTAAGGAATCAGGATGGCATCCACCCCAGCATGCGCCATAGCGCCGCGCTCGCCGATTGACCCCAGGGATCGCGCCCAAAAACGTGGTACATGGCTGCGGCTCTACCGTTTCCGTCATTTCACGCTCTGACCAGATCAGCGTTCGTTGCTTTTAGTTGCCGTCTGCGCAGGGGTCCCATGGCAGATGCTAGTGTGCTGAGCCTAGGGGCTGGCTGTTCAGGCCTGCACAAACTCCACAATCTCGAGAAGCGTGGCGCCTCTACACGACGAACCTATCACAAGCGTCAGACATGGCATAATTCAAGCCTCAACCCCTCCTGCTGCAATCTGATCGCGGACGCCGATCAGCCACGGATTGGGAACTTGCACCAGACGCCTCAGCCGCACCTTCTGGTCAGTCTGCTGTCAATCTTCCTTACACGCAAGCATGCAGCCCTCAACGCCAGCATGATAGTCCAGACTGACAGCTCACCTGACGTAGATAGCGCAATGTCTGTATCTGGGGTGGGTAAGCGAGAGATTCTGTAACGAAAAGCACAGTGGGCATCTGGCCTTCTCGCACGTTCAACATTTCGAAACAACAGCAGCTCATGGCCAAATCTCACCGCCCGCCCTGTCATCGTGGTACAACGCGTCTGGGAGACGTGTACCCCTCCACCTCACGGACGCTGGGCTAACTGCATGTTTCGAGGCGCCAAGGGCGGTGAGAGTAGTATTTGACAGCTGTAGCAAAAAGCACCAAACTGCCTAGCGCAGCGCGCCCCATGCGCCGAACGATGGATCCGCTACCATGTCGAGATCATGGTCCTGTGATGCTGTAGCCTGTTCCTGAGAAGATGCATGGAAGTCGTGGTGCGATGCCTGATCGGGATGCGACGCAGGAACAAACTTCTGGGCCGTCTGTCGGCGGGGCTCTCCACCAATCCACTCTCGCACGCTGCCTGGCGATCATTGCCAAGTGTCAGCCTGAATCATGGCCATATGCTCGTCATGATTGCCAGCTCACAACTTCGGTCTTTCTGCAAACTATCTTGACCCCTCTGCTCAAAGCGATAGACGATGGGGGTGGGGATCATTCTGTTCAATATTCACGCGCTGGAATGTGCCGTCTTCTCAACCACAAGCCACTTTCTCGGAGTCAGCGACCACCTCAGCTAGCCAGAGTCGTACCCCTGCCCAGGTTTGCTAGCGTGAAGCTCCTCCCAGTGGCTGGCTCCCATCTGAGAGGCCGAACAGTTGCTGTAGATACCTATCGCTCCGGATCGCGGCCGAACGAATGAGCCCTCTCCCTTGGGCGCTGGGTCCAGTCAAGCAATCTGATCTCTGATCTCCCGCGAACCAGGCACCCATTTGGCCATGTACCTCGCATTCGGGACTAATGCACCCTTGTGCGAGAAACAGTCAATCGGACAGCAACGTTTATGAGACATCAACACCAACGCTCGTCTCACTTCTCTCGGGACATGGTAGGACGGTAGACAACACCTGCCTTTCCTGAACAGACCTGCCATGCATCGCGCGCACTGCGACAGCAGCCCAATGCCATCATCACACATTCTGCCCGATTCGCGTTCGCATCGTGACGATGCCCCATCAATGATTACTCTGTACCCTGCTGCCAACACTGCAGCATCTTGGAGTTGCCTTCTGCGGAATACTGTGCGAACCCACAGATCCAATATGCGCAGCCTCGCCGAACTGTCAGGCATCATTTCCAAATCAATGAACCCCAGTCCCGTTTTCTGTCCAATGACGCTTTCACCCTTTTAACCCCGGTACATATCCAGCAAGCCGGCGACCTAATCCTCGTACAACAGTTATACCCATGATGCAAATCTTCACAAATGTCCATGTTCACGATCGCGATTTCCCATCTCAACTGACTCGATACCCCAGTCCGGATCATCCAACTCCGCGGACTTCTAGATCGCCGACGACAGATCAGGAGCGGATTATAGTGGGATGCAGGATTCCACCCCCAGTCCAATACACAGATATCGTGATGAGAATAGCCGCCCTGCCTCTTGACCCGCCTGCCTGGTCGCCGGCCAGATCCACCGGTAGCGCAAATCTATGTGTGACGTCGTACCCGTCTGTAAAGAGAAAGAGTTTGGGCCCCCTTAGAGGAGTAGAGTGGAGATTTGTGCGACTGTACATATGTTTCGGCTCTTCTCCCACTGCATGCCTTCTGCCCGATGATGAGGCTCGGTGGATCTACGGATCGAAGCCTGGGTCTTAGGAACAAAAAGTATAATGGGAGCTGTGGCGCATGCTACCACCACCGCCATTCGCGACTCGGTGAGTATTCGGTGGACGGTTGTTTTTCTTCCACTTTCCTTCGGCAGTCTGGATTCTGCCGCTGCGCTCTCATCGGACCTTTTTTCTTCTCTGTCGAGTAATTCCATTTGAGCGCACAAGGTGAGTTGGGCCTAGATGCTATGCGTTCGATCCCAACATCTTCATGTTTCCTGTTAAAATCGGTGCCTTGTGCGCTGTTTGAAATCGCGAGATGAGCTGACAAGAAAGCAAGGTCGGGTGAATCTAGAGCCGGTCTTTACATTCGCAAATATCAAATCTTGTCAACATGGATATAGATTCAAACTACCCAGTTTAGCCAGGTTATCCCAAGAACTGAACTCCATACGCCAGTCCTCGCTTCATTAACAACACACAACCTTACATCTCCCGTCTCACTTCTATCGCGAGAAATTAGTACGTGTCGCAGCTACATGAGAGTTTTACTTATTACCTACCTGCCTTGCGCATTACCTCGGTTTCGCTGCTGCTCTGGTTGTTCAAGCAGCACGGCCGTACACTTCGGCGACATCAGCTAGCCACCTATCCAAGTGTTGTCTAATATGCAGATGTGCATGTGGTATGCGTAAGTGCGGATGTGGAATGTGGAAGTGGTACTGCATCGTGTCTGTGCTGAACTTGAAAGATTGGTACGGTATTGTGTAGAGCAACGAGTTTGTATTGACTTCTTGTTAGCAGATTGAAGACCAGATGAGATTAGATGCATGACAAGGTAAATTTATATGTCAAGTCTGAAAACGTGGAAAACATTTTATCAGGATTACTTGTATCCCCATGGGGAGATGTGTGAGCCATATGTGAGGTGGCGTTACCATGGTGTTGAGTGGAGTGACTCTTGGGATCACAACCATGAAGTAGGCCAATATGACATTTAGCCGGGAGACCATGGTCACGCCACGTCGACCAACTTCGGAATCCTGCGACACTATTCAGCTTGCGTCCACGAAAATTCGCAAAGACCACGCTTGATCTTTTCGCTCACCTTCTTCTGTCCCTTCTTCAGTTCTTCTTCGGCGGACTGCACATCGCGCATTTACTGCCAAAGTTCTGCCGTAATAGTCAGGTTTGGTATCTAGGTAGGTTCGCAACAGCGGGAGTAGGTGCGCGCTAATTTGAGTTCATACTATCCGTTTGGAACATGAATTCAACACCGCTTCGACTATCTTCGTGCGCCTGCCTGCTGATTGAGCAGGATAAGTCGATTCTGTAGTACAACAAAGAAAAGTAGCTCATTGAACATCACACCTAGGTAGTCCCGTATCTCATTTTCACCGGTGTAGTTAATTCTGTGCACATCCTCAAATCATACACTCGGTTACCTGACATATTGCCCATTCCGCACCATGGTTCGCTTTCCCTCGTCTATTTTACCACTCCTGTATAGTCTCGGATACTCGGTATGCGCTCTGGTAATCTTTCTGGACCGGGTCCCATACATAGACAGGCTCGGGCCAAGTAGCTTCGTGGTCAAGGTGGGTTACGTACGAGACGAGGAAGAATAGTAGGTGGTGGGAGGAGAGCTTGGGCCGTAAGCGAGGGAAAATGGACCGGGAATGCATGGCGAGACTAGGTTGGACTGCACGTGCGGAGTGGTCGCGGGGTGGTTTCAGCGGAAGGGATGAAGATAGAGACGGGAAGGCAAGGTGCTGAGGGTCGGTGATTGTCGGCTGAGGCATGGGACTACTAGTGGTAACAGGTATTGAAACTGAACTCTATGGCGAAGCCCTGAGTATAGTAGCAGTAGCTAGGGTCCAGGGTCATTGATGCGGCCATCTGTTTCACAAGTATACTTGCTATCGTCGCTGTGGGGAGAGGTTGAGTTCGCCTTGCATTCATACTCGCCCGATCTTCAGGTTAGCATATTCAGGGTTCGAGATCGGAATAAAAAACGGTGAAGACCGTGAGGCTGGACTTACTGTTGTTTCGTGTGTTGAAACATTCGCTGCGAACGACTTACCTCGCACTGCCCTCTTGCGTCCCCGTTGCAAGCCATCGGCTGTTGTTCTTTTCTTTTCGGCACATCCATGGTACGACGTTTAATTCAGGGTAAAACTGTAAAATTTCGTTCTAGGCTTGGAGGAGGCTCTTGCGGTGTCTGTCTTCTTTTTTCCTCTAGAACGCATGGTACTGTGCGCTGCAGTTAGCGAATGATGGTGGATGTTTTCGATTCCGGTGGTATGACTTTCAGATGAACTGTGTGTGACTCGCATGGAGCACATGTATACACGTAGCGAATGCTCGCTAACCCCGAGTTCTCTTCAGCTCAGGGTCTATTTTGACCTTTTTTTCACGTTGTTGTTCAGACAAGCAAACATGACCTGCGCCTCGGTACCTGAAAATGAAGCTCGCGATATAGAGACAAGTGTGTGACCTCTAGAGATCGTGGAGTTTATGTTTCCAAGACTGAAACTACAGTTAAAGTAGAGACGAGAAGATACTGAGGCATGAGTAAGCGTACAAATTTGAGTAGTAAGGCCCACAAGAATGAGCCATGTCCTCACGAAGTTTGACAGACATGAAAATAAACTTGGTGATATGAAAATAAACTTGGTGACCTGAACACGCGTGGCTTTCGCAACACTGCCAACTTCTGCACGCTGGAGACACGATGGCGGGTACCATCCCTTGAAAACAACCCTTAGCTGGCCGTTTGGCATTCGTTTTGCAAAGCGGTAGTTCTTAGGGGCTTCATACTTCGGTTCGGCAGTACCATACCACCCTCCCTCGCACCTAAGCACTTCTTTTCTTCGGAGATAATGTATCCGCCAAATGACGGAGGATGACGAGAGTTGCTCGTCGTGTTAACCTCGCTGATAAGACCCCTTAGGAAGCTTCTAAATGTGGAGTTAGAGCTGTTGTTCATCCAAGTCAGTGGTCAGCAAGAAACATGCATTTCAGGCAACCTAAGAGCGAGTCTAGGAATACTAGGACGAACTCCATCACTACGGTCTTGCCTGAAAGCGGTGTACGCGCAACGCAGCAGTATGAATAAGGATGAGCGAAGTGCATACACCGTCGTGAGCTTTGTCACACCTTAGCGCCATGACGCACATGCACACTCGCCATTGTTTTCCTTTTCCACAACTAGGGTCCACACCAACTTTAGTAGACCCTCGAACACTATTTACCCCAACACGAGCTGACTTGCCTCAAACATGCTAGCGTTGAAGCGAAGACGTCGATCAGATTACCTTAGACGCAAGGCTACATACTTTCTTCTTACGTCCCCACAAGGTTCCATGCCAGTTTACTTTTTCTGAGGATCACTGCATTCTGCAATTTCTCCTCCTGCACGAAACTGACCCTTAGGCCTCCTTTACGACAGCTGCATCTAAACTTTGACCACGAATACGTTTAGATGTCGGTCCCAGCCTCATTCGGCATATGAGCACTTGGGTTAGGAAGAGGATGGCTGCGAAGGGCTAGTACGACCTACTAAAACTATGCTTGGTTGAAACCTCTTAAGATAGTCTCGGATCACGGCTAATGTGTTGACATCGTCGTCAGCGAGGGTGGCTTCTGTCTGGATAATGTGCTGATCGTCCTGAGCCTACGATGAACATGCTGCACTGATCAGTGAAGGCGTGAGCCGCTCTTTGCAGCGATTGTCAGCCTCCTCACCCTCGCCCTCTCCGTCGTTGACCTACTCATGATCGTTTCTAGTCTCTTGACTATTCTCATGATCATCGTTCTTTGTAACACCCGCCCCATCGGTAGCTGAGTTGGTTGCCCCTTTGCTTGCCAACTGATGATTCGTATTGATATACTTGATCTAATGCTTTAAGAAATATACCATGTTTTATAGGCTATCGAAAGGACCTTTTTTCGAATCCATACATATGGTTCCTGCTTCGACGCTCTTGATGACCTCACGTGCTCTCTTAGGGCTAGGGCTTGGAGCATTCACATGTTTCTTCTACTCTTCACATGTGTCGTACAGACTATGACATGCTGATATCTGTTTTGCGGGAGTCTCGTTGGAGTCGATTATTGATTCCAAGTATGACCAATGACAATTATTATACGACCACTATGACATAAGAGCGATTGTAAGCTGAATTGTTGATCAAGATATCAGACTTGGATGCTGTAGGTCTGACTAAAACGAATCTACGAGTACTCCATATCACACAGATGTCTGGGTTGCTATCAAGATTGGGACACGGTGATGAATTGCTGTATGTTAGCTGGTGACAATGACGAGGGCAAGACGATACTTGAGGCGGTGAAAGTACAGAACAGGTCTCCTAACATCTGGCACAGAACGGGAACAGCGACGAAGACAGAAGACACATGTGAGAAGATATGCAATCTAACAAAGTTGGATATACGAACCGTACCCTAACGCCAGCCAAGATATTCCTTACTTGGACCCAAACATGCTATTACTACAATAATGCGTACACCTAGAAGACGCTGATGTAGTTACCAATGCGCTCCTTCTGGTTCTGCGCAATGCACTCGGCTATCCATGTGATGTTACGGATTTCCTGTAGATCATGTTAGTCGACATGTTCTCTTCATGGTGAGATTTGGCAACATACCTGCTCGCGCAGCTTTACCCATGCGTAGACAATGGCGTGGGTGAATTGGTGGGTGAATGCGAGCTTGGAGATCTCCATCTCCTTCTGGTAAAAGAGGTCCTCTAAACTCCTCGTCTCACCACCAACACCACCAGCCATGTTGCCTACGCCGCCACCGCCACCTCCACTGAGACCGGTCTGGTCGAAGAACATCTTGTAGTCGGCGACGCTCTCAACGGCAATACGCACACCCTCGACATCATCTGCTCTCGATAGCATCAAAGTACCTTCTGGGTACAGCTTGCCAAAAGCTGGGTACAACTTCTTCCTGTCTGCCTTGGAAAGCTCGGTGCCGAACGAGTTCAGGGAGATGTTGATGCTCCTGCGGTCGGCCTCGAACTCCAAGACCTCGGACATGACGTCTGAAGTGGGTGTTCCGGCGATGTCAGAGCAAGAGTTGATCCACTGGTGGAAGTCCTCGAGGTAGTTCTTGTACAGGGTGTTGCGGATAATCTCAATGTTGAGTTCATCGAGATCCTGGTGGCTGAGCGAGCCCTTGAAGTAGGGTGCGAGCGGTGTCTCGATCAGAACCGAGTTGTACAGTTCCTCGATGTTGGTCGCCACGCACAGCACCGGCATGGTCTCGAACCAGCCGAGTGGGTGACACCTCTCGAGCAGCTCTCGGGTATCCCTCTCGTGCAGCGTGCCGGTAATCAGCAGCGCGACGTTGTCGATCATGTAGCCGTACGTGAGGTATTCCATGAACTTGGAGAGCGAGCCGGTAGCGTTGGCCTGGAGATAGCGGAACTCGGCCACGAGCTTGTCGGTGGTCTTTGCGGCGAGGGCAGACGTCGACGGGTTCGGGGGCAATGAGTTGAGGAAGTCGCCGTACGCGGGCGAGAGCTGCAGCTTGACATCTACATCATAGTTAGAGAGGGTGCCAGGGCAGCGGCGACTGGATGTGATGTACCGTCGATGGTTTCGCACTGGGTCAAGTTGCTGTAGTTCTGGCTGGTGAGCAGTGCATTGCGGTAACCGCGCACGATGCCCTCGATGTAGCTGCGGCAACTGGTTAGACGTGGACAGGAACAGGTCAGCGGCGTGTCTCGTACCCGTATTTGACGTTGTAGTAAAGGCCCTCCATGATGCTGATGCTGGCTGCTGTCGACTGTCGCAGGCAAAGAGCTCCAGCTTGGTCGTCATGCCAAGGCATGGCCCGTGTCGCGCCTGATTCGAGCCGGGGTGACGCGCTAGCCCCAATGGCCGGAGGTGCAGTGACAACTTTCTTAACTCCATTGCAACTTCCTCTGCCAACACACACCCCAATACCACAACCATCCCAACTCCCCCACGCAGTCGCATCTGGCATCAGATCATCTACTGCTTCCTGGCAATTGCATCGCAACTGCCCCGTACGTCCCCGCTGCTGCTGCGCATCGCTCTTGCTGACCCCATCCAGGCACAATGTCTACCACTACACGGCGCACTACGCGTCGCACCGCCGCCGCCGCAGTTACCGAGTCCTCGCAGTCCGCATCAAGGCAAAGCTCACAGTCGGCATCGCCTGCTCCAGAGACGGCACCCAAGAAGAAGCCGGGCCGCAAGCCCAAGGCTGCCAAGGTCGAGTCGCAGACCGTGACGGAGTCGCAGCAGACAGTCACAAAGAGTCGCGCTACGTCACGCGCAAATGCCGCGCCCCAAGTCACTGCCACAACAACCACATCATCCACAACCACCACCACGGCAAAAGCTCCCGTCGTGGCCAAGAAGCTCACCAGAGCCGCTCGCGCAGAATTGAAAGCAGCAGGCGTAGAGGCCTCACCACAGCGCAGTCTAGAACAGACAAAACCTGCGAAGCAGGCTCGCGGTACAGCCCGGCAGAAGGCCACCAGTCAGAAGCGAAAAGCAGTTGCTGCCAAGCTGGCGGCTACGACTGTTGAGAGCAGCGAAGACGAGGCTGCTGCCGATAACGAAGATGGCGTGGGCCTCTGCTTCACCAAAAGTAAGCACCGTTTTCTCTACAGCAACCCACCCCCAGAACACGCAATCGACAATGAGATTCTCAAAGAGGAGAACGCGGAGCAGCTCAGGGAGATTTACCACCTCCGCGCGCGTGTGACAGACCTTGAGGCTCGCAACCAGAATCTTGCCGAGATGTTGCATCAGAAAGATCAGCAGATGGCCGAGTATGAGAGCGAGAACCTTCGTCTGCGCATGGAAAATACGCATCTGCATACAAGTTTGGGAAACCTCTCACGTCATAGCTACGGATCCCCGGCTAACGTTAACTACGCAGAATTCGACAGTGAACTAGTAGGAATCAGCGAGTCATCTCCAGCACAGGGTGTGTTTGTAAACGGCAATGAGGAAGCTCTGGCACTCCTCCACAAGATCGAGAGCAACGCCAAGGAGACCCGACGTATCGAGCCACCAAGCAACGACAGTGAAACATTTGAAGACAATGACGTTGCTATGGAACCTTCACCACAACAGTCGGTTAAGAGAACCTTTCGGGAGGTCTCAGCAACTCCTGATCGCCCCGTCGCGACACCATCCAATATCTTCAGCAGGTCATTCTCCGCCTTAAAATCCAAACTCTTCTCCTCGACCCCCAAACCACCCCCAACCCCCGAGGTCGCTTCACCCACCGTCACAAAACCTCTACCACCTCAGGACACAATTACTGAGACCCTATCACTCCCACCCACACCCGTTGGCGAGCGCGTCAAGACACCAAGAAAGAGGCGTATGCCCACCAACCCGTTGATGAATCTTCTACTTAGAGGCATCGACCGTGAGGACAAACAGAAAGCAGAAGAGTGGGCCAAGCAAATCATCCCCACATTGAGGAACGATCCCGCTTTCCGCGAGAAGCGTAAGCGTCTCGAGACACCAGTCCTATGCAAGGACCTGTCAAACTTCCCTTCAGCCAAGCCTTGGGAGACTGGCTTTGGCGACCCCCTTGGCGATCTGGACGATGAAGATGAAGTACCAGTCTGGGCCGTCTACATGGACATTGTAGCCGAGGAAGAAGAGCATGCCGCCAAAAAGCACAAGAAGACTCACGATGTCACTATTACGGATGACGAAGTTCCCACTATTGACGAGCAGTTCGCCGCCAGCAACAGCGCGCGTGCTTCGCCTAATCTCTTTGATAGCCATGGCCAGTCTGCCTCCATCCGCGACTTCCACCCCCGTCGTTCAATCGACCCCTCACCCATGTTCTCCAACTCCATGTCACACAACACCGGCGGTAACATCTTCAGCGAATTGCAAGGACACGATACCGCGGCAGAGATCCGTGAGAAAGACCGCGAGATTCTCAAAGTTGCGACCAAGGAGACTACTGAAGGCGCCCACACTCATAACCCTAACATGGGTTCATTCAGCGTTCCTGATGACTCTGATGAAGAAGATTCAACAATGGGCAGCGAGACATCTGATACCGAGGCTACTCCAGTCTGGACCCAACCACCACCACCAGCCCCCGTTCCTGCGCACGCCCCACTACCAGGAGGGTCTACAGACGATGCGCCTCCCACCCCAACCCGTCAGCAGCCAGGAGATGAGATTGAGCGCCAGCGCCAGAGACTCATGAAGCACACACCTGCTAAGCCTTCTCGTCTCCGAGAGGCGACCTACCCTTCACCAAGCGTTCTTTCTGAAGCTGGTAATGAGTCGCTTCTTGCCGCCACTCCCGCACAGATGGCTGCTTCTGCGGCTACCATGGCCAACATACTGGACGACATGCCTGTAGCGGAGATGATTGAACTTGACGATGAATGCCAAGCCGCTTTCGACGAGCTCATTAACAGTCAAGAGTACCAACAAAAGCTCACCGTCGAATGGCAAACTCCTATCATCACCTACGAATCAGATGAGGAGGAGCCGAGCCCTACCTCCCCTTAAAAATATCGTTCTTATTGCATTGTCACGGCGCTTCTTATCCTTTCTATGAATCCAATACGATTGGCTGGAGTCAGACTCCTCGCCTACGGGCAACCTTCATCACTGTATTGCGTTCTCTTGTGTTTGCATAACTATGCGTTGTTTTCTTCGGTGTTAGAACCACTGATGGGATGGAAGATGCATTTTCTTGTTGGCGTTCTCCAGGGGCACAAAAAATGGATGATTCACGATTGCTGTATACCCCTCACGGCCCTTGTGGTCGGACTAGGCGCGCATTTGAGTTTGGTAATTGCGTTGCTCGCTTGTTTTTAACGGTAGCGTGTTTTGAAATAGTCTTAATAGTGATTGAGAAACTCGTATGCGTTTTCGATTTAAGCATGCGTTCGATGGTGATGTCAGTCCAACATCTTGACATCGAGGCTAAAAAGCAGGTGATGAAAAGAAAAAGTCTGAAGCACCAGGGTACCTTGAATGTTTCCATGACATCATTTTGCATGTCCTGGGATCCCACATCGTTCTAAACAGTTGTTTGGGCTAGGCAACCAAAGTGTTCCTGTGTCACGATCTAGTACTCAAGTCAGAACATACGATAGAGATGCCGGTCTGGTGCCATCATAACGCACCAACATCACATTATACGTCAAGACAATGAGGCCGATATTCTTCAATCTGCCGTACATGGTAAGCTACGTCTACCTGGATCACGCCCTTTGACTCTAATTTACCGGCGCGCGCAAGCACCAACATATCGTCCAACACGACATGCTGCACAGGCTGCGCGAAATGTCTTTCAGGACCGACATCTACAAGACAGTCGTGTCCAGGATATGGCAACGTGGTGCCTCATTACAGCTTAATGCAGGCGAGGTTTCCTGAGGCCGCATAGGATATGCTCTGTGAGTTGGACAATGAGGGCAGGGTTCTGGAGGGCACCGAATTCGCCATGGAAGTTGTCGACAGAAACAAGGTGGCCAAATTGTCCTGGCTGATGATAACACCTTTCCTGGTCCAAACTTTGTTGAGGAAGAAGAGGAAGAGATGGACATGTATAGCAGCAACAACTCAGACTTAAGAGAAATGAACGACAATCTCGTGTATACTTTAGGAAAAACCAAACATGACCCTGAAGGCCCCCTATGCTAAGAATGTTGCAAGCCTATCCGAAACCGACAGGATGTTGACAACGGAAGGGCTACTTGAGGGTCACGATGAACCCATGGTAGTCGACAAGCGCAAGGCCGAAGAGGATCTTAAGGATGAGATCGATGGTACCAATATCGTTGCCGAAAATAAGTCTGCCGACAATAAGGCAAAAGTGATGGTGAGGCGGGGAGGAGACTAGCTACCAGCACAGGGCAGATGTCCGCTTCGTCAAGATCCACAGCATTCATCGCTGTGCCAGCTGCTGCTTCGAGAGAACCCAGAGGTCCGATAAGAGCCCTACAGCTACTCAGCCTGCTGTTTTGTCTTGGTTGAAGCATAGCCAATCTGGTGTGGACACATCGTTCGTATCGCTTCGACCGCCTTGCATCTTCTAGATAGTTGTATAAACTACACGCTTCCCCCGTGTATGCTGGGAATAATCGGTGGCCCTTTGGACCATTCGATGAACGGCGTATTTTCGCCGTGTTTGCGAGATTGCAAACTGCTGTGGCGACTAATTGCGATTTATAACATGGCTCGTTTTGAGGACGTTGGGACAACGAGGTTGTCTTCATCGATGAAGAGGCTTATCGAGTCCAAGTCAGTACGAGTCTTTTGTGCTCAGATCGGATGCGAAGAAGGCTGTTTCAGTATCGTGCAGTTTATTGATCGTTAGAAGTGATGCAATGTACGATCTCATAGTACAATACCTTTACGTCCCATGGGAACCGGGAAAGGGAACGTTATCATCCGTACCCCTCATGGACCCATGAAGACCAAGTAAGCTTGGAAAAACGGTGCGGAGAAGGTTGACATGTCAAGCGTAGTACTATCTCATCTAGAGAATGTCAGTACAACATCCAAGACAGAGTGTCTCCATCTTTGCATGTTTCTTGTTCGAGTATAGAAATGCCACCTTTGAAAATTGGAAAGAGGTCGGGTCAGCTCCACATCGTGATGTCTAAGGAGCTTGCCGAGGTTTTTGTGAGGCTCACATGTCCGACGCCGCAACAAGCAAAGTGAAGTGGGTCGGTTCGCCAATCTCTAAAGATCGACACTCAGAATGCTTGACTATTCACCGCGACAGCTATTGGTCGCCCTGCTTCGAGAACAATCAATTACACACATTTATTCAATTTTGTCGTCTCTACAGAGACACGTTGTTCGGCTCGGGAGCGTAGCCGCGTGTTGAAGCGATTCGTGCCCTGGGCGTAATCGGATCGGCAAACATGAATACATTTTCGGAAATTGTAAAGCCTCACTTTTCAGATAGCGCTCGTTGTGAAGAACTGCTCACAGAAGATTCTGGAGACCATTGGCTAGGCAGTGGATCCTAGGCAGAGTCGCGAACGATGTGCCGTATGCATTACATCGGGGATTAGCAAAGGTAACCGCGCATCAACCAGAGTAGTTGACGTGGCACACGAGATCAACGGTTCACGCTCAACATACCGTTACTGGATCCATAAATGATGTTCTTTTCGGGGGTCGCGAACTAAACCTGTGTAGCTCGATGAGGCGGACGCGAACGGTATTGCCGTCTTGTTGTCTCCCTATCGACACGAACGGATGAACCCCGTGTCTACTACCAAGCCCCCTAAGTCTTGTGGACTTAGCAGCCCTTTGTTAGTCAACGATAGACCAGTCGTATTCACTCCCAGGATGAAGCGTATGTCATGCGTAGGCCTTTGCGGCTGTGGGATCTCGGTCTCCGAATTAGGGCAGCGGTGTGGAGGTATGAATGAAGCTGACGTGAGTGACTGTCCTGAAACAGTTCTCGTTTGAAAGGATTCCCTTGCTCAAAGAAGGTCTAGATGACAGCACATTCAAGACGGTGGCACAAGTGATGCCAAAAGTTCCACCTGCAGTCTTGCTGACTTGTGTACTGGTGGCTGTCTCTAACAAGTCGAACAGAGGATGATTGCACATCATTAGACTAGGTTGAGTGTTGCTTTGACAGTGTGTTGTCCCATGCATATTGCATTTCCGACTTCACTGGATTGTACTTTGTATGTTGATCTGAAAATTGGTGTCAGGAAGGTCGCAGATGGCGATGGCTAATGGCCCTCCGTCTCCAGTGCGCGGGCAGCCGATAGGAGTGCTCCTTTCGAAGGACCATCAGCCGATCTAGTAGCGCTCCGGTGAGAGTCATGGACTTCAGCCAGCACATGCTTGTACAGTGGCTAGCTGGCTACAGGGAGATAGATGATGTTGCCAAGGGTATCATCTCCAACAACCACAAAGAGATTGAGCCTTGTCGATATCCGGTGAGCAAGCTCTTCGTACCGACTGCCACACAGCTGCTCGAGGCCAATCGCATTATGACCAAGAGATAGCAAGACGGCTTCTCAGAATTGTGCTTTCAAAGTCTATGACGAGTCGTTGAGTCTGAGGAAACTAACACCTGGATACAAACGTAGTTCCTGGCTGAAAGTGGTCGCCGTACCTTGCATGTAGAGTCCTACAACGATCTTCCGTACCTGACTGTGCTTTCCCTTGACACTAGTTGCAGCACTCGCAGGCCGCTTGAAAGTCCCCTGTGCGCTTCTGAATAGTTATGGTAGGTAGACGCTTTCCAATATTGTATTAGGTGCGGAGTACCTCGGGCTGCGCCATCTTCCGCTTTCTTCCAATGAGGTCGGTGAAATGGGGGCACCGACTCAACTATGGCGTGATTACGCATTCGTGGTCGCAAGGGTACCTTGTGTGCCCGCAGAGAGGCCGGAAACCAGGTTCTCCTTCCCAAATCACAGCCCACACTGCATCGTTTTGTCTCATTCATCGAAGGACATGACGTAGGATAAGGTATTGTGATGGCGTTCTCTTGACGACGGATGCAAGGTGAGCTGGCGTATGGGGGGGACTGCATGATACAATCTGCGGGGTAGTCCGGTGCATAGTTTGTTGTAGTGTAGCTAGGCTTGCTATAAGAATGCGATGCTTATTGTTGTAATCGAACCTGGACGCTTGGATGTTGGGCATTGGGCACATGTTCGTGTAGTCGCACACGTGTACACGACTCATGCGGCGGTTTCAGAGCCGAGACCGCCGTTACGATGGAGCTCAGAAGACGATCCCATGTTTTCGAGGAATGATTCGCGCTCGACTTAGGTTTGTTGGGTGTGAGAGATGATCTATGCCGAAGTGAACAAAGCCCATGAACACCTCAGACAGGACAGCTTCACATTCGAGGCGATAACGAAGGGCATTGTCGACCACGTCCCTCTCACCATTGATGGTACATGCCGTAATCTATCCGCCCTTCCAGTAGCACCAAAGTAGGTCATTGATGACAAGCGGGGTAGACCAGGCTTGCCTCACAGTTAGTTATAGTATACTCGCCACATCGTGCTGGCGCTTAGTCCGTCTGCGATAGAAGAAGCCCAATTGCTCGGGTACCGTCGTTGCGTCAACTAAGATACATAGGGTGAGTTCTGTGGGGTCTCGGCTCGGATCTTGGAATATATGGAACTTGGGACATGCTCGTAGCTTGATGCATTCATACCCAGTGCGTCGCGTGCCTGGAGGGATCTCCCTGACGCGATCGCATCCTTCGCTTAACGGATCTAGCGGTGAAGCTACTTTGACCCAACTTTAGACACCGAGATACTTTTTTTCATGCAGTGCGATTACCGTGGGGTGACTGGGTGTCACCTATCGTGGAAGCTCAGCCGGGGTATGGATCGGCATTGGGGGTCTCCGCCAGGGTGTCTCTCGTGTGAAGTCCGTTGCACTTGAAGGAACAATATCAGCCGGCTGACTTGGATCTCTGCGGAAGGGTGTAGAGGAAATGACCCATTACAGAACTCGCCAGAGAGTATGGTGGCAAAGAGATCGTCTTTAAACATCCGTAGTCGTCCTGACAGAACACCACTCTGTAGACGTGGCAGCTGTGTTGGCCGCTTCAGATATTAGCGCCGAGATGTGAAGCATATCGAAACGGCCATAGTCCTTCCAAGAGTAGCAGATATACCAAACAATGCAGCGGAAATATTATGAATGGTCAACCTTGAAGGGTGTTGTGTGACCCGGCCTTCGTCGCTGCCCAATGGCGGTGATTGGGCTTCTGAGGCGAACAATGAGGCGAACGTCAGTGCGCGTCCACGCCCAACGGAGGGACTTAATCGCAGCCGATGCATCGCATCCTCATCCGGACTGGAACCGGTGTAGACAGAATGTATGCAACCGATTAGCCAGTCGCAAGGCTGTCGGTCAGATGTATAAGTTTTCTGCGTGCCCAACCTTACGATCATCTCCCAGCGCACGAACACATAATCCACCTAACAGATACCCTGTCGACGTGATTGCTCCAACATAAACATCATGGCTGTTCCCAACTCGTACTTTGTTCCAGGCTTCGGCATCTCGAGAGCTGTTATCCAGAGCGAAATACGCTACCATTGCGGCCCGGATGCAATCGTTCGACCATACACCTTCCAGGGACGCGACGGGTTTCTGATAACCACTATTGGACCACCATTGACCAAGGTAGCTTGACTCTACTATGACACTATGCTTGGAGGCTAACTCAGCAGGCACAAATCGACGACCTAAAGTTGTCTTCTTTAGAATACGAAGAGAAACAGTCTCGCATCGCCGACGAGTCTAATGTCTTCGTAAACGCACCTATCCCAATAAATCAACGGATACGACGGAGTACATGACCGCGGCAGAGAACACAGCTGTGGATTTCGCTTCAGTTCCCGGTCTAGGAGTTCGAAGAGCATTCGCCCTATACCCATAGTTCCACGTATTATACGTTCAATCTCTTTTCGTCAAGTATTTTTTTTAGCGTGCATGTCTTCCCAGGGCGGAAACGAGTCGACGAGTTTATGGTATACGGATTTATATGAAGTCTCGGTATTTCGGTTTGGCGTCTTCGGTCTTGTCAGAATGGATAACACACTAGCCACCACTTTACTGTTGGAGGAGCGCAGCAAAATGTATTCTAGTCCCAACACAAAAGGGTCTTTTTGTTCATCGTATTTGCCAATGCGTCCACAAATGAGTGTGTATCCGTCTAAAGTTGAACTTTCTTTGGGGTAAAACAGCCATTTTGCAGGATAGACGAGGTCTGAAGGCTATCGCTCTGGGCGTATGGGGGTATAGCGATATCTTCTTACAGGGAGGCGGTCTGGGGGCTATTTCTGATGTGATTTCAGTCTTGTTGTATTGATCTTGGCGGTTGATTATCCGCGTCTTGTCTTCTTGCCTCGCCAGACGACCAGGATGAGGGAGTTTGGTGAGCGGAAATGTGAACTAAGAGTGTTGCCCAGCACTTGGGCACCCGGTCCGTCATGTATGCAACGACTATCTTGGCGAAAGGAAGCTGGAGGAACGGATTGGTGCCACGTCGCACATCTGACTCTTCACGTACACACCGCAATGAAAGAAAACAAGGACAAACCAGGTGTTGTTGAACTGTTGAGTTGTAGTGATGAGGCGGAGCGTGAGCCGCTTCCAGGACGCAGGGACGAGGGGCGTGTGATTGGTCTGCATGTAAGCGAGCCAGAGGCTGGTGAAGTGTCGTCACAAAACAACGCAGCATCCGTCACATCACGACCTGAAACAGCGCATAGGTATGTCTAGCTGAGATCGCCTACGCCAGTACAGATCTCAAGATCTGGCCCTGGCTCATGATTGCACGAGGCTACTCCTGGATGCGGTCCCTACGCATAACACTACTCAGAGTGATTTGAGAGTGACTACGTCGAGGAAACCCGGTCTGACCGCTTGCGACATTGCAAAAATCTGAAAATTGTCTGGTTGATCTTTTCGTTGGTGTCTCGCCGAAAACCTACAACCTTGGTTTTTTGCAATGGTCCTAACGCACTAAGGCCTAGTCTATCCCAGCGGCACTGAGAGAGCAGTAACCAATTTTTCACCTCGTCTCTCACAGTGTAACTTATCGCACGTACGACATGGGCGCCAGGAGGAAGTTGTCGCATTCTGAATTTGAGTCGCGTGCCGGAGTTGTAGCGTTGCTGCCAGACATCCACATACCCCACATACCCACTTTCTCGCATCTCGCACCCACGCAGGATCACGGCACCACAACATCGTTATGCCGGATAATAAGCTACAAATTCTTCGATTTGTCATCAAGCGGCTCAACAGCTGTAAGTCTTGGCACTTTGGCGGAGTGGTTAACGCGCTGGCCTGCTAGTCCTTCACAGGAAAGTCAGCCAGTTCCTTCGGGAGCGTGTGTTCGAATCACACAGGTGTCGCACCAACCAACTTTTTTGCACATTCTCGTAGATCGTGAGTAGTTATTTTTTGGACATCAGAAGTACGGGAAGAGCATCAAGGCAATAATAACGCAGACGATTTTGCAGCGTTTCACATAAAGGTTGTGCTCTCATACACACAACCACATCCACACTCTTCCATAATCTGAAATGTTTTTGCATTGTGCTGGGTATAATATATAAAATGTAGAATGCAATCTCCATTATGGCTT
This sequence comes from Alternaria postmessia, assembly GCF_024291825.1. Classification (NCBI taxonomy): domain Eukaryota; kingdom Fungi; phylum Ascomycota; class Dothideomycetes; order Pleosporales; family Pleosporaceae; genus Alternaria; species Alternaria postmessia. The sequence continues at coordinate 156,125 of NW_026260100.1, forward strand.
TTAGCCGTTCCGAATCACCTCAACGCCGTCCCAATGCTATTCCGGTCCATCCATCGACTCTTAAACTGAGCTGGGATACATCATAACCCTTAGGCTAGCACCAAACGACTTTGGCGGGAGGTTGTTCGCGAAAGAAGCGCGGACGACACCCGAATTGCCTGTTCTTGACTCAACATTTGTGACTTTGGCATGACAAGATGTACAAACCATGTGTCCTGCGGATCTTGCCCCAGATCACGCGAGGACCATCCTCTTTGCTACCTGCAACGCGGTAGACGTACGCGACGCGCTTGCCGAGGTACCACTGCGCGTCTTGCGTGTTGTCGACACCTTCAAGCGTGAGGAGGCTCACGTTGGGGTTCGTGTTGCGTTTGCCGCGCTGGTAGCTGACATGGCGGGCTTTGACGTATACTGCACACATTGTTACTATGTGCACGACATCATTGCAGCCGTTCTTACTTACGGCGGTGGCTCTTTTCTGAAGACATTGCGAATATTGTACTTGTTTGTGTTGTGCTGGAGATTTTCGATCAATTGGTGCGCGTTCGGTAAAATGCTTACTTAGCGTTTACTATGGGTCGTCGAAGTTCAGACTACCACAACAGCTTATATCACAATCTGTATCCTCTCGCTCAAAATTAGCGCTTCTTGGATCGTGAGAGTCAATGAATCGTTCCCACGGAAGATTGCTCTACGTAGTGTGAATGAGCGTTGCCAAGCACAAGCTGGGGACGCAGCATTCTGGTCATGCTGTGATTTAGAGGAGCGAAGTAAGCATGACAAACAGCGAACATTAGAAGCCAAGGGTAGCAAGAAATCCCAAAATGATTCTGCTCAATCACGAGGAACTTGTCACGACAAAAGCGCAAGATGGAGGTGACGCGGCAATATCGACTTCAAAATCCCATACATACCCAAACAAGTGGACGTCTTCGCACCTGATATGCCGGTTCACGTCGTTTGCCGCGCCTACGCCGACACCTTCAAGTGCCCCTCTTCTGAATATCGACCCCGCCTTCTAGTAATAGGCAGCTTAGCATCGTGCATCGGCGTCGCAACACCTATCGCACATGATATTCGTCCACTCGGTAGCGAAGCGTGGCTTGACACGCTAAGCCCACTGTCTTCGGGAACCCCGACGATCCCCTAGTCTTGTTCAAGCTCTGGCGTGCGGGAAGACGACGTAAGCGAACAGTATATCCGGAATCCTTGTTTGATAAGGCGATGCCGAATGCATGGAGCTTGGAACGGTGGATATGATGCTGGGCGGTGCATGATCGTGCATGGCGTCTCTGATGATGGTAGCTTTGTGCGATCGATGAGGAGTTTCTAGTAGCAACTACAGCGTTGTTGCATTTTGGCTTGAGAGGGTTGCATCGTTGTGAAGCGCATTGGCACACAGTCATCGTTACTGCTCAGCCCTACTACTACGACGTAATGTAGCAGACGTCATACGCTAAGCATCTGCCCTACGACCAGCCGTTTGGTAGAAGCTCCGTTGCATGTCGTCCACGTGCATGACCGGTCGGCTCCGCTGTATGGGATTCGATGGTACGAGCTCGACTCGCAGGTGCCTGTCAAGCTGAAGGTTAGTGCGTAACGCTAAAGACAGTTGGTTCGAGTTACCCAAGTCGCCCTTGCTTCGGCTTCTGACTCTTGGTGAGGGGTTGGTTAGTATGGGTGTGTGTCTTTATGAGGTGGTGTCAAACGTGCTGGGCTACCAATAGAAATTATAATATTGACATGAAAAGAAGCAAAGAGGCGAATAGAATAGAAGAACTCGAGAGAGACTAGGACATGGAATGCAGCCTAAAAGCAGCAACTGATAGCAAATGGGTAAGAACAAAAGAAAGACTCCAATAAAGACCCATCGGTCATATATCCCCGAAGATTCCCATGCTTTTGCTATGCCATTCTTCGCATACCTGTTGACTTGCTGACCAGTCGCTTGGACTTCCCAGAAGAGAGGAACTTGTTCCATGCACCAAAAACTCCAGACGCCAACGCCAACGCTAAAGCAGGCTATCGTCCCAGGCTACCCCAAAGAAACAAGTGTGTGCTTTCCGAACAATGTGACCAGCACTGGAAATGGAGGAGTGATCGAGTAACCCGGACATACAAGAAGAACGCGCAAGCATAACCTGCCACAGGAGGGCTGTCCGACGAGAAATGTATGGAAAACGACGTAGAGGTGACTGGGTTCACCGCGGTATGGAGAGATTGAGGTAGTCGTGAAGCGTTCCAGTAAAACGATCGTACCGTACAGTCGGGCCCGTTTCACGATCGAGTAGTGTCGTCGATGTCTGGATGCTCATCGTCGGGACATGAGTATCTGTTGAATCTGCGCCAGCGAAGGATCCTCGTTCAACCACTTGCCTTGTGCGGCATCCGCAGCACGCAGCGTGTTTTCTACGTAGGCATCGCTGATTGCGAGTAGTTCCTATGAATCGACTGTCAGTGGGGATCCTGTCAAGACTCGCAAGGCTCATCTAACGTACATTCCTCATCGTAGCATCAGCCTGCTGAAGCGCACCCAAATGGCTCGCATTGGGCTTCTGGCCTCGTAGGATGCTGTTGCGGCTGTTCATCCACCGGAGGCCAGCGTGAGCTCGTAAGTAAGCGCGTTGGCATTGAAAGCGTCGTACAGCCGCGTCTGTGATGATACTGCAGAACTCTGTCAGCTCTTCTTCCACACAGTGCAAAACCTCTCTCTACACTCTCTCAACTTGACATGGTATAGAAAGGAGTGACTCACGCCCTCAATTGCTGCTTCTCGGACTCGGGGTCCCCTGAACCCGAGCTGGCACTGCCAGAGAAAGGTGTCTGGAGGATAGTCTGTGCCTCGCTGGTGCACTGTCTGAGCAGGGAGTAACCTTCAAGGTAATACTCTTCCGCAGTGGGTGTGGCGCGTAACTGAACGAGGTAGTGTTGTAGGTTGCGGAAGTCGGTCATGATCTCGGCAACGCGCATGGCACGGGCATCGTTGACTGTGATGGTGTCAGTCTGCGCAGTCTTGATGGTAGTATGGTTTGGTGATGTTGAAAAGATGAGAATCTCGTGCGGGAGCAGGATGGAACTTACGACCGTCAGACATTATGGCTCTGGTGTTTCGAAATGAAGATCGGCTAGCGACAGATTGTTGAAGTGGCTAATAAGAAGTAACTTGTAGATGATGGAAAGAAACTGAGGCTTGCTGCTGTGGATGGATGGTGAAGGGTGGCGGCGTGGCAAGTATTATATAGCATGTAGAAGACATGTATTCACGATGATGATGGTGGTAGTGTCCATGAGCAAGGCTCTCGATAGCGTAGGGTAGGAATAGCCATACCTGCAGGGCTGCTCCCGCCGCTACCATAAGGACGAGCTCCACTTTGGGACCGCGAGTAGCTCCCAGCTGTACTAGGGCCCTACCTCGATACACCACTCACAAACTGGCATCCCGCACTTGGAGGCTTGTGGAGAGGTGTGAGAATCGGCATAGTAACATGACCATCTGTATCAGTCTCCACTACAACGGGATAGCCAAACATGCAGGAACCGTGCGTCTGCGTCTAACCATGCCTATTTTCGACCCTCCGCTACCATTGCTCTCCAGCTGGAATGGACAGCGTTGTGCTGGACCTTTTCAGCAGCCCTAGAAGCGCCACATCGCGCAATGTAGTTTAGCGAGCAAGCCCTGGTAGCCTGCATCGGGTAAGGCAGCCAAGCCAAGGCGTGTATCTCAGCCGCAGTACTCGCTCTGATTGGCTGATGCTTATAATTAGCGGTGCGGCCTTCGCGTGGTCGTCCGCTGAGTGTGAACGTGAAAAGTGCGTGCCCGCGTAGGGTTGAACCTGTGCGTTCAAACGAACAACGCTCGCGAAAGCCACGATCAGCCACGCGACGGCTGTGCTGGGCACTCCGACGACTAGGAGCCAGTAGTATGACGTCGATGGGACAGTTCCTGAGTTGTTGCAGACCGTTGCAGCTGAGGTGGTATGGAAATCTGGTGTCATGGGCAAGTTGAGTCATGGCTGAACTTACGACATCTTCTGGTCCCCGTTTCGGCTGCTTCGTTCACAGTTGCGCTTATGCAGGAGAGTACAGTCTAACGTCTTCATTCATGGTGCTGCTGGAGCACTTTTGACGTCTGAGAGGTCGTATCATGCTACCTGTTGTTATCGTCATGGTTCACGTCTCGGTCATACTCCAGCGACCCACATCCTCCTTGCAGCCCCACGGCCGTGGCTCCTTAGTCCTTGTCTGCGATTGACTGCAGTCGCTCATCGATTTCTTCCTCGGTCAGCGCCCTGAAGGTTGGGTCTGTGCCCTCCTGTCCATTGGTCTTGGGTCCTCCTACGATACCAATCTCCAATTCGTTCTTCTTGAAATCGACCGACAGGACAGTGCTCAATGCGGTGATTGCCAGCTCGACAACCTCCTCCCAGTTACCCTCAGCGTGCTCCTTGTTCTTCAGCTTCTTCTCGAGGAAGTTGAGCGCCTCTTGCGTCTTTGGGCCAGAGGCTGTTGCCTTGTATCCTACGTAGTAGCCAGCTGGATCGCACTTGTACAGTTGGGGGCCAAATTCCGAGTCGAGGGAGATGAGGGTCGTGGCCACACCGAGCGGCCGCATATAAGCCTGCACTTGCTTAGCATTCACTCGCACCTTGCTTCCATGTCATGACTTACGCGCTGTGTGTAGACCTGGCTGATGTTGGCTATCCTCTTGGCCAGCACGTCGCAGGGCATCTCGTAGCCGTACTTGTAGCGGAACTCGGCAGCCTCACCCCGCGCTCTGCTCACTGAAGCTCTCGCGTCGGCGATGGATCCGGTCATGACACAGCCAACTGAGGGTGACAGGCGGAAGATGTGGGACACGGAGGACGGGTCGATGAGCTTGTCCTGTGTGCAAGTGTCAGTACCATGTGCAGCCCTCGGCACCTGCCATACGTACGGGCACCTTCTTCTGCGAGATGACTACTGCACAGTCCTTGCCCCGCACGCCCAGTGATGTGATGTTTGCTGCCGTAATCGCTTTGAACGCATACTCTGGTGCATGTGTCAGTGGTGCTCGATGGGTGAAGCCGCGGGGCTATGTGTGTATGTGTGTGCGAGAGTGTGCGTACCGACTTGGTATAGACGACCTTGGTCCGAGAAGATGGTAATGTGTCGGTCGTAGCCTGCGCTTCCTGTATGACGAGGGCAGCTGTTAGCATGAATGCGGCAAACACCAGGTTATAGCTTCCAACGCACCAGACATGATGGCAGGTCGTGGGGTTGGGTATTTGTAATGGACGTCTTCAGCTTCAGCACGAGGTTGCGGTAATCTGCGTAAGCTCTGCGGGCGGGTGCGGTCTCTGGGTCGAAGGCGAGGTTGTCGGCGTTGGCTGTCACTACACGCGTTGCTTGTGGCCTGGAGCTCTGGGATCGCCGTCACTTGGTCTGTGCCTTCCTAGCATCAGCCCCGAAATTCTCTGCCTGCGACCTCTCATTCGACCTTTCCATACTGGCAAGACGTTGTACTTCAGCTGATTCGGTCATGCGCGATGCGATTTAACCTCTGCATCTAATGTTACAGATATCCATATTCCCCATCTGATCATGGCTCAAGACGGCGCCAGAGTTCCCGCTTGGAAGCGACTAGGTCTCGCCCTGAAGAACCAAACCTCGTCCGGAGTCGCCGTACCTGAACAACAAACATCTTCTGCCGACCCACAACCATCTACAGCCTATAGTGCGCATGAGACGTCTCATGAGCCATCTGTTCCATCCGATGAGCCTGCCGTAAATGGCAAATCCTCAAAGCTTGGCAAGCGGAAACACCAACATGAGCCAGCCGACGACCATCAACAGGATGCTAAGAAGAGCCGGAACCATGCTGCCGAGAGCGAGGTGAACGGAGCCGTCAGCCACAGCCTTCCCGTTGTTCCAATCCTTCAAGGTGCTGAGGGAGATGCTGTCATGGAGGAAGCACCAGCATCAGGCAAGCCAATCAAAGGAGATTCGAATTATCGAAAGAAGAAAGAGAAGCCAGTCAAACGCCGGAGAGAGAAACATGATTCTCAGGATGGTGATTCTCAACCTCAGGCGCGTCCAAAGCACGGATCCGCTACCTCACCAGATGAGCCGGCGTACGCGACAGCGCACCCAACTTTACTTGCTTCCACAGAGCTGGATCACACCGACACCACCGCAACCCTGACACCGCAGAAGCCTACCAAGAAATCCAATCGAAAAGACGCTTCAGGTTCACCCCCATTAACGGACCGAAGAAAGTCTGTCGCCTTTACTCCGGACACCAAAAAGTCTGACGGCAATACTGGTCAGGACTATTTTAAAGCCTGGGTTGCTGAGCAGAAAGGAACTGGAGCCGTCTCTCAGCCACCAGAAGTCTCTAACTTTGTTCTACACTCGCTGATCGCTGAGGAAGAGAAGACTGCTAGAAGGAACGGACAATTGGACAAGAAGCAGGCGACGACAGAAGCAGAAGCAGAAGCAGAAGAAGCCCCTAAACCGAAAACAGCAGACACTACATCTGAAGAGAAACCAACACCAAAGCCTTCACACAAGCCTGTCGAAGCAAGCACAACTTCAACGCCAGCGCCAGCGCCAGCGCCAGCGCCAAAGGGCAAAAAGAAGGATCCTTCCGTATATATTGCCTACCTTACACAGTACTACAACGATCGCGACAACTGGAAGTTCAACAAAGCGAAACAGAACGACGTTGTTGACAACGCCTTGAACATCTTCCGCATTCCTAACGAACACACTGACGCCTTAGTTGAATATGTCGCTGGTCTAAAGGGAGCTGGTGTAATCGATCGCTTACGTGAACGCTGCAGAGCAACAGTCAAAGATCTTGAGGAGCAAGACGCTCAGATGAACGAAGCTGATGCTAAGAAGGTTGCTCAGGAGGACGCAGAGCATGAGCGGATTCTTAAGGAGCGGAAACGGAGGAAGACAGAGGGCGACATGACAGACCTCGCGAACCATGAGTACAGCCCTGGCTTTGTTCGACGACTACAAAGGCGACGAGCGGAAGCGCTCCTTAACGCTTTGGGTCGCGCTGCGCCTGTGTCACCTGCCGTGAATCCGAAGTCAAGCATCAATCCGCTGGTGGAGCATGTTGAGCCAGCGAAACCGATCGCGCGAAAGAGAAAGCGTAGGACAGAAGTCTCTAGTGATGAGAGCAGCTCGGACAGTAGCGATGATGATAGCTCTGACTCTGAAGCTAGCAGCGACTCAGAGTCAGGATCTGACAACGAACTTCCTGCGAAGAGCACAACTAGCTCCGGAAGCTCGTCAGAGAGCAGCAACAGCGACAGTGACAGCGACAGCGATAGCGATGGAGACAGCGATTAGGTGAAGATGTGGATGATGGAAACGAACGAAGATAGTACCATCAATGTTGTCTTTTCGATTATTGTGGGAGACAGGCGCGAAGCTGACATGACATTGTGCTGCTTATGCTGCTGCACATGTACATACCAAATGTGCTCGGAAGTTAGCCTCTCTTCCGAGTTTTCAATACCAAAGGCATCTGACAGTACTGGCCTGAAGTTCAGTAGCATTTCCTATAGTACATTGTGCATACCCAATCGATGCATGTACGAGACCCAACATGGTTAGTGCATCGTCAACGTGCATCGGGATCCCCGCCTATTTGCCTCCACATACTACACGAACGTTCGTTGATTGCTTCACTATCAGTACCAGACCTATTACAACAAGCAGTACCCCAATCCATGGCATTACCACATCTTCCCACCGAACTGATCGAGCACATAACCTCCTATCTTGACCTCCCAACCAGTTGTTCCCTCCGTCTCACCAGCTCATCTCTCAGCGAACAAACCTCACATGTATTCAAAGACCGCTTCTTCTACCAACACACTTTACAATGGACTCAAGAAGCATTCTCTAGATTACAGGAGATGACTTCACACTCACACTTTGGCAACGGCCTGCGACATCTCATCGTAGACGCCACACCTCGCCACTCGATTCATCTCTGGCAAACACAAACACACATCTCAAATACCCAGGGTATATCCACGCCCTACGGAGTCGTATCAGCCACCCGTGGTCTGGAAGAAAAGTGGGCAGCTGATAGCAAGATAGCAGATGATATAGCTACCTTCTTCAGCGAAACGAGGTTCGATCGGAAGTGCCTAGTAAGCCTCTTCGAGAGATTGGAGCAGCTAGAGTCCATTACCTTTGCGTACGAAGGCATGGATGATAGGTACGCCAAATTTGCAACACGATACTGTAAGAGCAGCCAGCATGAGATGTCTCGGCCCTTCGTATCCACCATGTCTGCTATCGCGACGTCCAAGATACAAGTTTGCAGCATCAAACTTGATAGCGTGCAAACATTTGGTGCTGTGGGTATCGGAAGACTTGAGAATATAGCACCCTCGCTTCGCCATTTCGACTACGCTTTCGAGAAGCTAGGTACGCTGCAGTTGCATTTGAGGGATCTGCGGTCTTCACACTCGGGTTTCGAATTGGAGGCTCCACGCGCACCTTTTGTAGTACGGTTCCTGGCCAAGGCGCGGAATGTGAAGAGACTGGAACTCAGCTGCTATAGCAGTTTGGATGGCGATGTCTTTGGGGAGATGGCACGACATTGTCGGTTTGAGAAGTTGGAGATGTGCAAACTGTCGACTATGCGTATACAGGCGGCGGAAGATCTTCTCGCTTTTCTTCAGCCATCCGAGAAGACGCTTGCTACTCTTAGTCTGGTCAACATTCGTCTCTCTGATGAGGTTACTACGTGGATGGATCTTCTCAGCACTATCGCTTCGTCAGAGGATGTTCTACCAAAGCTGGATAATTTTTCTCTAGGCAACATGTTCACCCTAAACAGGTTCAACATTTGGTTGAAAGGAAAGAGAGGGTTGTGCTGTGTTGGCGAGGACTGGCGGGGCCAGTTGTTCGACGCCATTAGCGAAATCGAGGAGCGACCCCCGGAACTACCATGGGGTATGGTCGCTGTTGTATATCCATTTGTTGGGTTTAGCGTGTAAAATACATCAGACAATAGGTAAAACTTCTAACAGATACTGCACTGAGGCTGTGAACCTTCTAGGTAGAGTTGATGAAGATTCGAATATACGTCTTCTTCTCTCATATTTGCTTACTGGCATCGGGTGTATGACGTGCAATAACCAGACAGGTGCACAAGTACGTCTATTCTAAATAGCTAGCGTCTGACTAGAACAGAAACCCTCTATCAAATTGGCTTGCTTCTCATGTATATCATCTGGGCCAAAGAGAAATCGTCAGCGATGCAGTGGAGCAACTTTGAGAAACTTTGATATCAACACACTTTGCCAACCTATATGTCGAACCAGAATGACACCAACATGGAAAGAAGTATGGCAGGTGCGACCTTAAGACAAATGACGAAGGTGGCCGTGCAAGTAGTACATCCCCGAGGATCGCGAGCGATGTGTGATAACCTTTGGCTGTGGCCCGATAGCCGTTTCGCATTGCGAACCAGTGACGGACCGCCTCGGCCGTTACTGCGAAGTGGGTCAGATCGCAGAGCCGATCAGCTCAGTTCCCTGCAAAGCATGAAGTAGTTCAAAAGTAAGTCGTCCACTGTCAGAGCCCAATCTAGGAACCCATGGGTACAAACAACTTTGTGCGGCACCGGTATGGTAGTATTCGGGTAATGTACGTGTTACATGACGGACAGCTCAAAGGGAGATTACTGTGGTGATAAAATTTCAGCAAGACTGTTATTACTTCACACCTATATCATGGTCGAGCAAATCTCGGATGTCAGCAACGGCAAAGCTGCCATGAGTGTTCAGCGTCACATCGTAGCGGTCTCGACCGTTCGCGATCAGCAAGCGTTGAACGGGAGATAATCACCGATGGGTAGTGCAAGGGATACCCCATAACACAGCCATTACAATAGCAGAAGACTGTGGTACAAAAGTTTCGCACCCCTTGGTCTGACTGGTTGGCGAAGGGAAATGAAAGGGCGGATGCGGAATAACCCCACAGAAAAGGATAAAAATGGACGGCCGTGGTTGGTCGTGTTTCGCATGCATGTTAGCAGTCCGACAAGCCTGCCGAGCAACATGGGCGGGCAGCATTCTTGCGGTACCTGCGGCTGCAATGGGCTTGACAGGTGCTCAACCAGAGGAAGTGTTGCAGACGGGTGGAGCTTTCGGCCAGCTGGGTGGATATGTTTGTGGGAAAGGATACATGCATCCTGAGGCTTGAAAGTGGCTTGCGCGGAATCTGAGGTGTCGCCGTGAATGGGTCAGCAAATGCCATTAGTATCCAGTAGCATGAGTTGGTGAAGGCGTTGCACGTGTGTGGGAGATAAGGTGGATGCTCGATATATTGGCCCTGCGGAGAGACGAATCTAGACGCACAGGTTGGCTATTTACCCAAGAACGAAGGGCCAATAAGGGCTGGGGGAGGCTCTGCTAGCGGCAGCGACCGCGTACCTCGCCAGCAGCGACGTCCCGGTCAGCACCGGCTGCAGATGGGGTGCAAGTGTGTGCAGCATTCTGCAAGACGTGGTGAAAGAAGTGAGAGGCGCACGAGTACGGGTGATGTGGTGCAAAGTGGTGATATGGGCCTTTGATGCTGGGGCAGGCGTTCGCAGGCACGGCTAAGGCTGCAAAAAATAGATTAAGGTTATGCACCACGAGGGCGGCTTGACCAAGAATGGCCGTGGCTCTGGTGCCAGTCAGCTGCATCAAAGAGAGCAGGTAGATATCGTCGTGTTCCCCTCCGCAACGCTTCGAGTCGGCGGCAACACCATCGCTACCCTGAGGCAACGACAAAAAGAAGAGCGTTTCGGACATTTTGCTGTGCACATCGACATTGTCGCCCGCCTGCACACCTCATCCTCTGGCCCCAGCGGGAAGGGACGAAACACGCGCGGCTTCCTCAGCGAGCCAGGCCCTGACCCACCCCCAACACGCAACCCGACCAAAGGCGCCGGCCGGCACACGCTCATCTTACCACGCTACTGCGCCCTCGTCCTCAGGTTTCCTCACCACCTTTGCGCCGCATCACGCCTTTTGCTTCTTTGTTGCGTCGCCCGCAGCCCGTCTTTGTTCCTAGTCACTCGTTATACACCCTTCTGCTCGCCTTATTCCTGTCCGCCTCGCCGTTGTTGCCGCCACTCGCACCCGGCTCGCTCGTCCTTATTACCGCCGTCCGCTGCATCGCTCTTTCCTTATCCCCCGTCACCAGACACACGCAAAACACCCAGAAGCGTCGCACCGTGCTCTTTTCCCGCAGTACGACACAGACAGAGCCCGACAGCGTCGCACATTGCTTCTTAACCTGGGGCTGCTGATCCCCTAACCACCCCAACCACCGTTGCCATGTCTATCCGTGCGCTCAGAGGTACGATCTGCGACCCTGCAGCGACATGACAGCATCTGACAGAAAACTAACATGATGCCAGACGCGGAAAACGTCTTCCGGATAGAAAAGCGATGCGTTGCATGTGAACAGGCACCGCTCTCGTGCGAGGGCATCAAATGTCCTGCCAACCAGGTCTGCGTACAAAACTCACGAACATGCGACCAGTGCGCCTCCGTAGGCTGCCAGTTCGACCCCACTGCAGGCGATGCTGCCCCTAGCAAACCAAACGTCGGCGCCATAGCCGGAGGTGTCATTGGAGGCGTCGCCTTCATCGCCATTCTCACATTCGTCGTATGGAAGTACTGTCTGAAGGGCAAGAGGAGGCCAATGTCACAACAGAGTGAATGGCAAGATGTGGACATGTCACAGCAGGAGAAGGTGGACAACGACTTCCAGTCACGGCGGAGCGCGCGCGCATCTACACACACCGTTGCCTCGATGGCCTCGTCCGTCCTTACCCGTGCCTCCAACATCATCCAAATCGCCTACATTCCCGGTGTCACGAACCGCTCAGGACCCGGATCGCCCGACCTGCTCGTTCCGCCCGTTCCTCCGATTCCTGCCATGTCGCCTTCGTCTGGCATGAGCACCCCGTACTCGACCGCCGACCAGCACTTCTTCGTTCCTGACTTCCGCGACTCGATGATGTCCTCCAGCACCGCCGGCCGCACAAGTATCGCCCCAAGTCTCGCTCAACGAGGCAGCGTTGCATCGACCATGTACCGACAAAACGCCATCGTATCTCCACTCCCTGCTCAGACCATCGTACGCGGAAAGGCAGCTGTCGTCAGCGTCAAGTCGACTGCGACCAATAGTCCCGCAGAGACTCCAAGCATGGAAACACCACCCGTACCTCAAATCGATCCCAAGCACACTGTAAAGCCCATCCGAATCCACATGCCTGGTATCAGCCCCGCAAACTCCGTCCGAAGTACCGCACAACTTGGCCCTGTCCGAGCACTGAACATCACCAAGAAGAAGAGCACCGACATCACACCACCCAAGAGCTCCTCGAACTCGACAAACAGCGCAGACCGAACCCTCGTCAACACTCCCGAAGTCCTCGTACCCTCTGCGCGACCACTCACCGGCTACTCAACAGCCTCATCAGATGACGGCGCTGCGCACTCGCGTGCACGCAGGGGAAGCTTAGCATCCGACTCCGGCGACGACTCCGACGATGATCACAAGCGTGCGCGACAGACCCTTCTTCGCAGTAACTCGGGCAGTGACCGTGATTCAGAATACACTGAGTTCCAGGATAGCACACCTACCAAGGACCGAAGTCCTTTCACAGACAGCTCGTCGCTCGAACCGCCACGACCGATGATGTCGCAGCGTATCACCTCGTACGATACTGAGCGAGGCTTGCGCACACCGATGACGCCTATTGTAGAGGAAGCGTCAGCATCGAAACGCGGCAGCACCGTCTCAAATAGGAGGGACCAGAGTCCTTTCTCTGATAACAACAAGAGCGAGTTGTAAATGAGGTTCTTTGTTCAATCTGCAAAGACATCTAGCCATTGCGGCAATCACAGTTTCCTTACAATTCTCTTCTATCGAAGATCTGGGCATTACGACTCCCGAGATCTGGCATCTCGGATGCATTACTCTAACTTTCGTTTTTTTCATTCATTGATATCCAAGCATCTTTCTGTCATGATCTGATTGATCTTCAACTTAACGTCTAGCTTTGACGGACGTAGTGCGATGACCACCGCACGGTTTTATATTCCTGTATGTATGTATTTCGAGCGCTGAGCGAGCAAGCGAAGCGACGTGGATGGAAAGGATTGGGATAAGCAGGATGGGAGATAGGCTGAAATGAAGATATCGATACCACCCCATTACCATCAAACTCCTTTGACTTGCTTCAGTGACATGATTGTAGAAATGATAACCATAGAGCTTGGACTGATGAGATGTTTCAACGTGTTCTAGATATAGCGTCTGAAGTGCATCGGAAGCACAGACAGCCGCATTGTGAGACGGCTGTATCTGCGGCACTGGTACATGTGTTCTACACAGCTGTCTTCTATTATACATTGTCGCATGTTGCGCTACCTGTACACTGGTGGCATAGAACTGTTGTATAATGCAAGCTACCGCTGTAATTCACCTAGAGCACGACGACGAGATAGAGATGAGACAGGTGCTACTAACGGCCGGACACGTATGTGGAGCATGTCGAGAATAAGGTGGATCTGTATGCGGGACGCGGTTCTGGTCAGGTACGCGGCGTCCGGCGTATACAGAAACGGGCGTTGAACAGCATCGGGGAGCTCCGAAGTGGGCTGGAGGGGTAGCTAGCTGTAGGTAGCTACCGCGACGGGAGCAACAGCAGAAAGATACAACAAGTCTTTCTTTTCGTAATCGTCGCTTCTATTGTTATTACTCGCTCTACTCTTCCACAGTATTCAGGTTTCGAATCGTCTTCTGAATATTTACGTCCACATCCTCTCACATACCCGATCAGCTGCATAGCTTCACGACCAACGCATGTCCACCACCAGCGCATCGGCCCGCATCAAAGCCCTCTCAAACCACCTTTCCGTGCCACCTCAGCATTCGACGTCTACTCCAAGCATGTCTACAGAAAAGAAACCCCCGATTACCTGCCATGTCCTCGATACGACCCTGGGTCGCCCCGGCCCAAACATACCCGTCACCCTCACCTTACATCCCGCTACAGCAGCAAACGCAGAAAGCCCTACAAAATTCAGCGGCCTGACAAACACCGACGGTCGCGTCGTCTCCTGGACACCCTCCTCACCATTCTCCTCCGCCAGCTTAGAAGAAGTCTTCAAACAAGAAGGCGACCAGAAGTACACACTGTCGTTTGATACCGAGGCATATTTCGGGGAGAGGGGAGTGAAGACTTTCTTTCCGGAGGTAGAGGTCAAATTCTTGGTTAGGCAGGAGGCAAAAGGGGAGCATTATCATGTGCCGGTGCTGTTAGGGCCGTTTGGATATACTACGTATCGGGGAAGTTGAGAGGTAGCTATATCAGGGATATGACTTTCGCCTTCACTTGGGAGGGTTTTAGATGGCCAAAGACAGAGTTAGGGGCCGACGTTGCTCGAATTGAATCGAGGGGACCATTAGTACTCTTGGAGAGTTGTCTTTCATCACTCCACTTGATGAACATAGTGGATTGACGTTATTACGTTTTGATACTGAGACGTAGGCGCAACGCTGTTTGGGAACTCGGACGATGATTGCAATACAGGTATATACCACAAACACGTACGTTGATTGACAGGTGACTGAGCAGATCCATTTGATTCATCGATTGTAGCAAATGCCACAGCAAGCATAGTCTATCTGTTTTATCTTACATCGTTACAGTCTTTTCTACCTTCATATCTCATACTTTGGTTGGTTAATATACCTACGTATACTTGAAAATTGCTTGATTTGCTCGAAAAGCTATTGTTAGCACGTTGTTTTTGACTGAAGTCAAGAGAAGAGCACATCTCATGCTTCACCACACCGCTTTTTCTCTAGACTTTGAGAAGCGCTACTGCTTCACACCGGCATCTTCTCAGATCACTCCAAGACTACCCATTGGTTCCCGGTCACTTGCATCGGTCGATGGTAAAAGGATATCGAAGTAATGCAAAGGTGTATTTGGTAGAATCTGATGCCGCGACGTTTCGCATAGTATTGGAAAGTAAAAGTAAAAGCATGTGGTGTATGGAGATGGGTCCGGTTGGTGTAGTAGCACCTATCAAAAGCATCGATGTGTAGGTTTCAGGCAAAGCTAGACCATGACACACTTGCTCCGTACGGAACAAGCACATGTGTATCGATCAATACGCAAGTATAGCGAGACTCGATGGCTACACCGTCGTCGCTATGCAGCAGGAGAGATCGGTTATCAACAATTACGTCACAATTAAGCTTTGCCGTACACACTGCTGCACGCTCGACGCGCTACGTGCGGACGGTTGTTCGCTCGCATGAGCCAGATGTATGAAATCAAGAAGCAATAGGGTACGGGGAAGCGGAAAAGCCGTCCTCCCTAACGTCCATGATACACGTCTGCATGTCGTAGACTGGCATCGCCCTGTCAATGGCTCACTTTTCAGTGACGGATTTCTAAACATGCGACTTTTCGATTCCACGCAGTTGGGTTTGTCGAGACCCGTCCGTCGACATCAGGATCTCGATGAGCATCGGGAAAAGGAAGACGATGAAACTTTGCCATGATGTGATTGGGACGGCGGTGTCAAGGTCCGCGCGATGGCTGATACTTTGAGCCGATACAATTAGAGGATGTGTCGATCGGCGAAACATGTGTGCATCGAGGTCTGGAACGGGACCGGCATCTGGCAGAATCCAAGCCGTTGGCCGTCGTGCTGGGTTCGATGGCTTATCTGGGTGGGGGAATGGGACATGGGGAGAGTTGGGAGAGAGAGAGTCGCATACACGTGTCAGTTGAAACTCTGCTGGCTTTTGGTCGAGGGCCATCGGGAAGGATGATGGGAAGGCATGCAGAAATGCGGTGGGCGGGAATAGGCCAACAGTGAATGGAAGGCTGGCGTGATTCCGCGGGCCAGTGCCGGAGAGGCGTCTCGTGGCAAGCGAGCCAAAAGGGGCTGCGGATCGGCGGTCCATGGACGGCGGTGGGGCCTCGGCTGCAGTGATTGGTTCTAACGCCTGGCTAGTGGCACCTAGCGGCAGACTTTGATTACGAACCCAAGAAATCACGTTATGCGCTTGGCAAAGCTGCGTCACTCCCAGAAATTGCTCGCTCGTCCTGTCCTCTGACCTCATCGCGAACGCCTCACTGTCATCGTCACCACGAGCACAATCCCCGTCAACGCCGGTTTTGAGCCTCATTGAGAAGCAGGAACATCCATCACGCGCAACCACAGCCCCGGATTGCCCTAAGAGTCGTGTAGACCAGCGCGACCGTAAGTGTAGAGATTGCGACGGCTGCGAGCGTCACCACAGGGGCTTGACGTCACTATTGGATTTCGACAAGCAGACACCAGCATCGCGACCAGAGAGCCGGCGGTCAACAATATCGATATTCATCGGATTGAGACGGCCGTACCCCGCATCTGCCGCCTTCGCTTCGATTCCTTTTGCTGAGGTACGTAGTAGTTGTGTCGTTGCCGCTGCCCGTCGCGCTGTTGTTATCGCTCGCTGCCGACTTTGCGACGTTCTCAGCGTCCTGCGACAGCCCTTTGCGCCCGTGTCTGTCTGCTCCCAGCCCGTCGCATCGAGTGCCTGCACTTTTAATTTACGTGCGCTGACATATCCGCCCTCCAGCACAGGTGAATTGCTGTTCGAGTCGCCAGTGTTTCCGTCCCTGAACGTCGAGACATCGAGACAAGCCAGATCGCGTGGGTGTGAGCGAACGAGCGAAGAGAGGACAAGGCCCGAGTACCACAAGCGATCGACCAGGACACCACCCCTACGTCACCACCCCAAAGTATGGCAGCCGCAACCCAAACCGCCCATACCTCTCCCCCGACCTCCAAGATGTCCTCTCCCAAGGACAGTAAAAGTAGTCTTCCTACCGTGACCAAAACTGAAGGTATGTATGACCCCGTCGCTGCCGCCGTCGCGGTACCTCACCGCTACTGCGTCACCATGTCTCCCCTTTAGCTGCCTGCATTGCGCGCGCATACTTCGTCGTCATCCTCCCCTTTGCGTCGTCGCACCGAAGCATTACTAACCACCACGCTGCAGCGGAGCCAGTAAAGTCCGAGTCGTCTCCCAAGGTACAGCGTAAGTAGCTCCCTGCCCCGAGACTGTCAACTGTCGTTGTGCACCTCGTCCATCGTCAGTCTACGATGCTAACCCACCGCCAGCTGCGACCACGGAAGCGGCCACCAACGCAGACACAGCAAAGCCCCCAACCTCAAATGCCCAGCCGCTTGCACCTCCACCAAAGCCAGCACCCGCGACCACTGGAGATACACCAGACTACTTCAACACCGTACACAACCCATTCTCCCTCGAGCCCAACGTCTTTGAGCAGTCCTTTGGCGGCGAGTCTGGAAACTTGCAGACACCTGGAGGCCGCCCTATTCTTCCACCCGTTGCGAACATTACGTCACCGGCACCCCTACCGGGCATCACACCAGGGTGGCAGGGCTTACGCGCAGGACCCTTGAGCCCTGCTATGCTGAGCGGCCCGACTGGACAGACAGATTATTTCAGCGAGTCATTCCGAGGCTTCCCAACACCAAACGAATCCTCTCTCCGCACCGGCCTTACTCCTGGCGGCGGTGGTTCCATGTTCCCAGCCCCTAGCCCGAACACCCAAGCCATCTTCAACCTCCAGAGCGCTGGCGTAACACCCGGCACTGCCGACTTCCAGCAATCTGCCTTGCGCGCAGCTGCTCAACACCAAGCTGCTAACAACAACAAGTCCACGTCTAACGCACCTACGTCGCAGCCAGAAGGCGTGACCGCAGGCATGGACCGTCCTAACAACAACTACCAGCAGGTGCAGCAGTCACAACAGCGCGCCCAGAACGACCCATATCCAAACCATGACGTCAGCAGTGCAGCTAACGATCTATTGTCCTTTGCCAGTCAAAATGGTGCTGCACGCAACAACCAACCACCTTACTCCATGGCTCCACAACAGCAATCGATGAACGCTGGGCATATGCCTGTCCAGCCTGTCAACGCCAACCATGGTCGCCGTGATACCAAGGGTTCTATTAATAGCGTTCAATCTGCAGAGACCGGTGACTTCTCAGAGAGCGGCCAGAGTGAGCAAAACAAGACTGGTACACGGTCGCGCGCTAAGAAGGGTGCCGCTAACGGCAAACAAGCTGCCGGAAACAAGCGCAAAGCCGAAGATGGCCCCAAGAACTCAAGAAAGAAGAGCAACGCCAACCAATCCATGGGCGACGACATGGACGACGGCGACTCCGATGACGAGAACAACATCAAAGAAGAGGAATACGATAGCAAGGGTCGCAAGATGACCGATGAGGAGAAGCGTAAGAACTTCCTCGAGCGCAACAGGTATGTCTGCTTCCTATTACTCACACTGTCAATCACTAACATGTATAGGGTCGCTGCTCTCAAGTGCCGACAGCGCAAGAAGCAGTGGTTGGCAAATCTTCAAGCCAAGGTTGAACTATTCAGTACAGAGAACGACGCGCTCTCTGCCACTGTCACACAGCTTCGCGAAGAGATTGTCAACCTCAAGACACTGCTTCTTGCTCACAAGGACTGCCCCGTATCGCAGGCTCAGGGCCTACATGGAGCTGCCATGAATAACTTCCTCGGAAGCGACATCAGCCATCAAAACCCATATGGCATCGCTCAACTGCAACCCAATGGCGTCCACATGATGCCGATGCAGCAAGGCCAGATGATGAACCGGTTCGTATACCAATCCCAAAGGAACCAGAGCCCTGATGAACAGGAAGACGGCCGGTATCCATCAAAGTATTGAGACAGTCGCTCACTTGTTTCAGGTAATTGGGAGTAAACAAGCTGCCTGACCAATCCACACGTGCACACCGCTAGTGTCATGACTCTCTATCATGGCAATGACGCAAAAGCGTGGGGCATCAGCAGCTTCGACGATCACGATGCGCTACCTCGTACGACCTTGTAATCTATCTACCCAATCTTCTCCTTCCTCTCCTTCTCCTAGGACGCATCGTCGTCACTCTCAACGCATGGACGGCGCTTGGCGTTACGTCATTGTTGCATCCTTCTCACATCAAGGAAAATGCAACAACCCGGACTACCAAAACATCATTTTACCATTTCCTTCTCGGGCCGGACGGCTGGAACGGCAGGGATTCATGGGGCTGGCTACGTACCTCGTGCACGCGAACACGAATCTTCCTAGTCGGTGATGACTTTCTTCATCCGTTTCCTTCAGTAATCTGTCCATCGTTGGCGTGTATATATGGAGGTGTGCTCAGGTAACATTTCACTGGCGTTACAGAGGCGATTATACACCGGAATGTTACTTCCTCTTGTTTTCTGAAATTAGTGTAGCGCACCAGTCTAGAGTTGCGCTCGGCGTTTGGGGGTCTTTTGGCTTCTAGTCTTCCTTCCTTCTCGGTGGTGTATTCTGAAAGAAAGAGCTCTATCCCAACATTTGTTTCTCGAGTCTACGGTAACAATAGGGATTATGGCGTAGAGAAAGGAATGGGAATAACTGATACGTTTGGCATACGTGTTGGTGTTTAGGCATGAAGCTATGTAGCGTGGAATGTATGTATACCGCGAGCAATTCAAGCCTTTTTAAATTCAAAGCTGTCTACAAATGATTTGTATGTGTATTCAAGTTCGGCTCTCATGTTCAAAAATCGTGTACCTTTCACTCTGCCTGTTTGCTGCTTCCCTATCGCATCATTCGCTACCTTCATAGCCTTCTTGGTTCAAAAGTTCGGCAATCTCTTCCCCGTGTCTCCTAAGCAATTCCTCCCCCTCCTCCTGATGCCTCCTCACCACACGCATCAGTTCATCAACCCTCGTCTCTCGCGCTATGAGGTCTACCTCGCGTCTTGCCAGTATCGTCTGTCGCATGGTCATAGCTTGCTCCCGCCGATTCAGATTACCTTCGCGAAGATCAAGTTGCCGGCTACGGACCGCTCCATGCGCAGGGAGTGGTTGGTTAGCCGACAGATCAATGAGTTCGTCTGCTGTCATGTCAATGTCTATAGGGGTCTCTGGAGTGTTGGGGCCGGAAAGATGGGCGTGCGGGATGTTTGTTCGACGGGAGCCTGCATTTGGCTGATGGGGCGGCGGTGACTCGAAACCCGGAGTATGTTGCTGATTACTTGCTTGTTGTTCTTCTGTCAGTCTGCACCGGTTTGCGAATTCTTGAGGCGGACTAGATCCTGCTGTGCGCAGGTGCTGGTCCTCGCGGTATTGTTCATCCTCACGTTCGGTTTCACGCCGGCGCCCGCCTAGAGTGTTGCCAGTGAGAGCAGAGGGCGTAGTAATGTTGTTTTCTGTAGTAGGTCGGAAAGGGTTGAGAGCTCGGCGATTGTTCAAGAAGCGGTTGAACGCACCTGCAGCGATAACGTCGGTAACTCCTCGAGTACTCGTGTTCACCCTCCTGAGACCACGAGGAACAGGGGCGTTGTCACTGTTACTGTTCGAGTTGGCACCCTCGTTCGAACTGCCGTTTATGTTCCTGTCGTTACCAGTCCTGTCTGCAACCCGTCGCCTCCTACTACTCCTAGACACCTGCCTGTACGGAGCCCGGTTCCTTATATCAGCGAGATCTCTTCTGAAGTCCTCGAAGTTCTGAACGTGCGTATAGTAATCCGCGTCATCGGAGTCCGAGTCAATCACAATGGGAGCACGTTGCTGCTCCTCCCTTAGGGCCCTCGATCCGTAACGATCAGCTGGGCTTAGGAGTTCGCGGCGAAGTCGTCGGGCGTGCTGTTGTGGTATATCATCATCATTCCCAAAGTCGCGTCGGGTGCCAAGTTGCTGACTGGTGATATCCGCGCCGATTCCATCGAGACCTGCGAACATGCCTGCCATGCGCTGTGATGCGCTTAGGTTTTGTGCGTCTGGAGGAATGGCAAGAGACCGTGCAGGGATCCAGACTGCGCGACACAGAGGACATCGCTTTTCTTCATGGGAGTGGCTGCGGAGCATGTCGTCAAGACAGTTGGCGCCGATATGGTGGCTACATTCGGGAATATTGGTGATGCGTAAGCATTGCTCACTAGTGTAGTCATCGAGACAAATCGGGCATTCATCTTGGTGTGGGAGGTCGTTATCATGCGTAGTATGATTGCGGACGAAGGTAGCCGCGTTCATTGCGTGCAATTACTGGGTACAACGGGTTGACGTGTAGTAGTTTGTGATCGGTCAGAGTCGGATGAGCGTAGAGTCCAAAGTAAATGAATCAAGTAGAGACATCCTGCCTTGTGCTGTGATAGAATTCTCAGTAAGTGAAGTTGAAGGGGAAAGGAAGTGCGATTGGCGTGTACTCCTTTGTGGTGGCAACGTAACAAATGAGGGTGGTTTAGGTAGTGAAGAACCGAATCTAAATGTCGAGAGCGAGAATGTGTGAGTACAGTACGTCATCTTAGGCAGATGCGTCGCTGTAGTGAAAGTGAGTTGAGCTCAGGGTTCAATAGATCACGCACGAGTGCGATGAACACGGGGTTGAAAACAAAGATGCGACAAGATCTAGGGAGCTGCAGCATATTGATGCTACGCAGCCAGTAATTCAACAGCTAGCTCCAGAGGCAAACAAGTAACTGGGATAAAACCGACTTCAACCAATGAATCGGATTGCTTCTCTGAGAACATTTACAAGACATCTTCAGCCACTTGCTGGGCTTTACATCCTTCTAGGCAGCGCATCGAGCCATTCGAAACCTATAAGAGATACTAAAAGTCTCCCAACCCGGACCGAGACTTGTACGGTATGTTATCTGTGGTCAGTCTCATTGGCTCATTACATCATTGAGACTTATACGAGGTTGGGGCTAACCTCGAGACAGCTGTGTAGGCGTGTGTACTAGCAATACGTTGTTGAGATACAGATGTGTAGTTGAGATTGTATCTTGTGGCACTGCTTAGTTGGCCAGACGTTTATAGCGTTCTTAGGGTGTAACATTCGAGGTATGAATACGAGTCGTGGTAGTAGTGACGTCCTCTTCGGTGAACCTATGATCCGAGGTATGCTGACGGTCTCTTGCTCCTAATACACGCGCGAAACCCGAACCATTTGCAGAGGATTCTGAAGACTCTCGTAATCTAGGTAGGTCATCATTTGAGATCATGTCTCCACCCCACCGCAGATACTCTGCATAGTGACCAGGACTGATCGGATCTTCTGGAGGCGGAGATGGAGATTCCCGATGAATATCGAAGGTACTGTCTGAAGAGGTGTTGATTCTCGCTGAAATTTGTTCCAACGTTGGAGTGGCACGTGGCACTGCATCTGTGTTGTGATTTGCGATGCTCATTAGGGAGTAAGGGTTATGGTCAAGCTCGAGCGAATTTGTTTCCATCAAGCGTCTCCTTCCTAGACGACTGTCTTGACCAGAAGTGCCCAGGTCTCGTGTTGGCTCTTGCGTACGCACCCCTGCACTTGAAGGCGCCTGATATGCTGCGTTGTCTTCATATGCTCTTTGAAGCTCCTGGTCAAGCCTTCGGGCACGGCGCTCAACTGCTTGAAGACGCACGCGGGTATCTGCACTCGAAGTGTGTTGCTCATCGCTAATGTTCTGGATTAAATCCAGTCGCCTGAAGATCTCATCCATATGACTATTGATGAGACTGTTGTTTGTAGCCCGGTCATATGCCCAAGTACGCTGCGCTCGATGCGTCCTCGCCCGTCGCTCGAATCGAGCCGGCTCTCGCGGCAAACTGAAAGCTATTAAACTCTCTGTTGTGCTTATGTCCCTTGTTGCCATCCAAGCAGCTTGTCGTGTATACCATTCTCTCCGACATTGAGGACATGTGTTGTTACGAGGACTATCACTGTTGAGATAGTCATCAAGAAATTGTTGACCAAAGCGATGGTAGCAGTCTTTGATGAGCACAGTGACGGCTTTGTGCGAAGGACCATATACATCCAAGCATATGCAGCACGTTTCATCGTGTGATGCGGTGGGGAGTGGTACTATGTTCGATCGTTTGAGTGCTCGGAGGCTACCGACCGCATGGCTCGTATTGCTAAGTTACATCAGTGGTGTGTTCGACTATAGAAGTAGATAAAGACCTACTCTGACAAGGATAGTACAGATCTTGTTGACATGCTTTTAACTTATCAACCGCCCAGTATAGAAAGAGCAGTACCGCGTTACGGATACTAATAATCAGCGTGAAGAATTGTCACTCTGTGGAAGGGTAGTGTTCTTGCTATAGCTGCTAGACTTCGCGTCATGACCGCTGTAGCTGGTACCTCGAGTGGATCTTGTTTGCGTATACATACAAATGTTGGCAATGGCTGGCGAGTGATCGATAGAAGGCGCAATATTCACGAACCATGGAACTGATGGTCTCTTGACGCGTCCTGGTACCTGTATCATGCAAACGCGTGTTGTAGTAAATATGAGCCTGTGTAAGACCCCCCCAAAGATTGACTGGACTGTCGTGAGTCAATCAACATAGAAGAACGCAGTCTTTCGACTACACGCAGATGACTTGGACAGAGAATTCGACGAGCTGATCGTGAAGACCACAACAACGATATTGTCGGGGTCACCGGTACCCAAGTACTGGAAGGGCAATGGGACGTACTTGCAGTTCCGTGGCTCCACTCAACCCTGAACCAAAATCCATGATCAAGTCTGGCTGTGCCTAGATCTAGCAAGTCACAACATAAGTACAGTACACTAGATCTCCGGATCGCATTCACATTTGCGAAAATTTCCCCCAACTCTTGATCGGGATCTGACACAAGTACGCATTGCTATGAGGTGTACACTTTAGCTTCGTAGCAATTAGTCGATATTCTGTATGACGGTCTAGAAATCGAAACCGGCTTGGATGCCGAACACTATCCGCGTGCGACTCATAACATGGTGGACGCATGTTTAAGTGGAGACATGACCGGAAATAGAAGGCCAATAGCAGATACTCGCGCTTGATTCAATGCATGGCTGGGCATGACGGATAGCCGGATACCAATACCCCTAATCTCCTCCTTTTCAGGTGCCGGCGTCGTTTTCGGGCCTTAGATAGAATCCTTCGATGTGAAACGTTCGAGTCCATCCTGGAGATAAAAAGTGGCGTAGCCCGTGGCTGTGGAGGCGAGTGTGGCTCACTCCACTTGGCGTGGCTTTAATTATGGCTTTATCTCGACGACAATATATCTCTTGTTGGTTGTGAAGAAGCGAATAAGAAGATGCAGCTTCGCGTATTGAGATTCCAAGGTAGAAGAATGCTGATGGGATTTATTGTTTCCCAGTTTAGCCCCTAGCCAAGAGCACGCCTGCGCCACTTGCTGAGCCACTATAACCTTTGTGCCACCCCATTCCATAACTTCCGAAGAATAGAGCGAGTGCACTTCGGATAATCATTGTCTGCTCAGATTCTGCATTGTGGTAGAGGTGTTTCTATCCAAGAACAACTGGTGTACCGCTGTGTTGTACAAGGCAGAGGGGCATAACGCTGATTCGTGGAATTGATGACACGAACGCCTGCTATATTGTCCCGTAATCTTGTATACACTCTCTTATTTCCTCACAGATGCCGTCTTTTCTCCGAAATCTGGGGTTTTGAAGCCGTTGCATTGCCGACGCACTCTGCATGCACGCCACCATGTACTCCATCATGTACCCCATATTGATGGATTTAAGACACTCCACCAGTCAAAGCATAGCTGTAACCTGGCTCAAAACGGTGCCAATCGCCTTGCCATGTTAGGTGCCTTGCCGCTTTCACGTGAACCATTGAATGAAATGTTGGATTGATCATTCCCATGCTTTTGGTGTTCTGTGGCTAGGTAGCGCATGAACCTCCTGGTCTCGAATTTCACCTATGTTTACTGATCAGTACCCGCAAGGCGAGAAACATTATTGTGTGGTATCCACTTGAGTCCTGCGCCCTCGCAGAACAATCTGCACACCCTAATTCCGCACGATAATGCTACACGCCAGGTCGCACTCGTGTGAGGTGGGTTCGGAGAATATCTGCGATATTGAAAAGCGTATTTTTAATCTATTGAGAGCCCGGATCCTTCTCAGTGTCTCCATAACTGACTCTTGTAGCAGCCTCGTGCATACCGACACACCGTTCTAGACGGTAGTTCCTAGTTTTCGTGAGGCCGCCGCAAGCGGTATGCCCGCTGCCAATCCTTTTCTATGGGCTGCATCCGTGTCGCCCTTCTTGGCGGAAAGAACGCAGACCAGATTAACTATGCATTTATTTCTTCTGGACGAGATAAGATAGTGTAGATACTGGTAGGGTACATTGCCGGTTGCCCACTAAGTGCCTGACCCAGTGACTAGCGATCAGCTCCATTAGGACCTGAGCGCAGAGACTAGAAGATCGCTGTTTGCTGGCATCGGCAACCAGGACTCTCCGCATTACCTTCCGACTCTTTCTATCGCCGTGCGCGTGGCGCAACCCCTCAAAAACCGACGTCGTGTAGTCTCCACTATCGATACTATCCGAGTAGTCCAAGAGCGGGCATACAGGATAGACACCGGCGAAATACCGGTTGGCGGAAGCAATGGTCGAAGAGGAAATGAGAGGAGGTTTGCAGCGCTAAGCCTTGCGCTACAGCATGTCACTCTCCTAAACATACAAGCGCCAACACACAGTGGAGGCTACTAGGCGTTTCACGTGTACTATCACCATGCCAAAACCACATGGTACCGTCCGATATTCGCCTTCAAGCGCATCCTTCCAGTACCAAGCTTTCACAGCAGCTCTTGGCCCTGCTGTGACTCGGGCGGAAAGACCGTCGCCAAGATCTATGTCGAGGTCCGCGAATGAGAGGAGGAAGAACAAGGAGGGCAACCCTAATGCGGTAAGATGAGATGAGTTGAGGGTGCGAGGTCAGCAGTGCAGGAGGCATGGCAAAGATACCTGAGCGTGCTAGGGAAGGAGGTGAGAGAGAGGATGTACAGGTCCCTATAAGTATGGCTGGATATCCCACCGGTTAAGGTTCTATCCAACAGCCAGGAGCATTCTGATATTCAATCCTTCGATTACATTCTTTCTACCATCACTTCCATTTCATCTTCCGCTCTCGATCACCATCTTTCACCATGAAGTTCGCTGGACTTTTCGCTGCCGCCACGGCCCTCCTTCCTACTGCTCTTGCATGCAACGGCTACACTGGTGGCGTCCCTAAGGCTGTTGGTACTAAGACCAACAGCAAGGTCATCGAGGTCGCTGCTGGCCAGACCTATGATGGTCAGTGGTACCGATTTGATCGCGGTAGCGGCGCTTGCTCTGGTCAGTCTGAGGGAGGTGCTGCCGACGCCGTCTTCCTACTCAAGGAGGGTGCTACCCTTCGTAATGTGATCATTGGCAAGAACCAGGTAAGCATCAGTTGTGATCACGCGAGAGACAAACACTAAAGACATGCTAGGCCGAAGGTGTACACTGCCAGGGTCACTGCACTCTCGAGTTCGTCTGGTTCGAGGATGTCTGCGAGGACGCTATCTCTATCAAAGAGGACAAGGCTGGAAAGCAGTCCTGGATCATTGGTGGCGGTGCTTATCACGCCTCAGACAAGGTCGTCCAGCACAATGGCTGCGGAACTGTCAACATCATCAACTTCTACGTCAACGATTACGGCAAGCTCTACCGCTCCTGCGGAAACGTAAGTGATTCATACTATGACAGGGTTCTCGCCAGAATATTCGCTTACCAACTCTGTAGTGCTCCAAGCAATGCGCCCGTAACGTTTACATCGAGGGCGTCACCGCTGTCAACGGTGGCGAGCTCGCTGGTATTAACAGCAACTACAAGGACACTGCCACACTCAAGAACGTCTGTGCTGATGCGAAGACCAAGTGCCAGATGTACACTGGCTGCGCTGGTGGCTGCGAGCCCAAGAAGGCTGGTACCTGCTCTGGTTAAGCTGATGGCCTCGTCAAATAGTAGATCCGGTTGATCCCGGATCTAACAATCGACTATGGATGGGAGTAACGATGAGAGACGGCGAAAGCGATGATACTTTCTTGTGAATAACTTTCTTTGCAAATTTCTGTACATACCTTCACTTCATCGTAAATAAATTCTTGCGCACCGCTCTATCAAATGGCGCTTGCTTTTGATTCAGTGAGCTGCTTGTACTTTGAGGTGGCTTTCTCGTCGTTAATCAACCCAGCATTACTGCCTGGTAGCTATGCAAGGCCGTGACGTCATCTCGTGTTTGCGCAAACATTTGAGTCGAGAGCTTAGCGTGGCGCGTTCAGTGTGCGGTGGACCCCTTCATGAAGCCTAATAACAGAAATATCTCGTACAAAAATGTAGTCGGTGTTCGTGCGGGAGAATGAGTACGAGATATCTGAATAAGAACAGCGCGGATCATTTTGCTTTAAGCTGTTGACCCAAATTGGAACGCGCTAAACCCTTCCAGGCTTACGCGGCCTCGTCCCAAACGTGTTCGGACCCCTTGCGAACGATTTCACCCAACGCGTTGTCGACCCAGTCTATCAATGCTGTCGCGGAACCTGAACCATTCTCGTAAGAATAATTTGTAGCATTACTCCTTCCTCTCTTTGTCAATTATCAGCCATCCCAAGGACTTGTCTGAGTGGCGCATGAAGCGAGCAGAAGCAACTAAGCAATTGGTACTGCAGATGCGGCTTGCGGACACACGCTTGTCACACTCGCTCGAAAGATACGTCATTCACTATCCTGTACAAGACAACATTCGACATCAGGGCTTCATCCTGTCGCACAGTTGCTACTGAAACCGGCGATTTGCATCGCACGCCGTGCCTCGGTTGTGCGAGAACGATTATCTGCGATCCCTCCTGAGTTCCACAGCGTCTAGAACAAGCAGCACATGAGATCTGCATCGTCCAATATTTAGAGCGCGCGATCGTTCAGCATGGCGGCGAACGAGTCAACATATCAATTCGCTTTGACAGCAGAAGAATGTGCGATTATACAAGCTATACGGGCTGTTGAGCGAAGCATCACGCCCACCAAGCAGATGACGTTGTAGGTGTTTATCATTACGGTTCACACCAGAGCTAACCTGAACAGACATCAAAAGCTGGAACTCCACCTCACAGACCAAGACGGAGACTCATTGGGCAGCTGTGAGGTCAACCCCGAGAACATGGTGATGGAGTTTGTCAGCGCAGCAGCCGGGTTTCTGAATGAGTTAGTGGGGAAATCTGTTCAAAAAAAGAAAGCGCTGGTTGAGACCGACAATGGTGTTCACATTGACGACTGCGACTCTGTTCTGGGCTCAGAGACCCAGGACTCCCCTACCCAGGACTCGCCTGACAACTTGCCGCCTGAGCAGGATGCTGGAGGAAAGACCGCGTCATGGGAGGCGATAAGAGAGGCCAATATCCCACCTTGTGTTAAGGAAATCAGTTTCATTATTAATGACGAGGATCTGGTTCCAGAACTCCGCGAAAAACTGGAGTCTAGCTATTCCGGTGTTACTATCGTATCATCAGGCATAGTAGCCGAGAAAGAAAGGGCCTGGAAGGCTCTGACGGCAGAGAGACCCGACGGGATCAAGCAAATGATCATCGAGCTCGACGAGACAGAGATTGCCCAAACCCCGGAGCTAGAAAGCAACCTGCGGAAAATGTACCCATGGGCGATGATCGAAGCAAGGCCCGGTCCAAACATATCCCGAAAGCGTGCAAGAAGGATGACGGACAGCAATGTTGCGACACCACATAGGCCAGACCCAGTCAAACACATCGAAGACTTCGCCGCTTACGTTATAGAGCCACCCTCTGAGGACGAGTTTGGCTACAAGTATCCCATAGGCGAAGGCTGGGATCGTCTTCCGTACTCGCGGAAATTTGAGATTGCCCATGCGCGGGCGATCCAACACTATCACGGCAAGGTAGTTGATGGCAAAGGATGCGGCTACTGTGAAGCCCATGGTTATCACTGTAAAGTCTATCTGCCACAACTCGGCAACTTGTCTCATATAACGTTTGGTCATTCTTGCCAACACTGCCGGCTCAGGCAAATACAATGTGACCTTCCCGCTGCCATGAAAGATCACCCGAACACGCCTAGAGCACCGAACATGCTCAGGCTTGATACACAGAACACACATCACCACGGAGAAGCAGTCAATACCCCACCTACGACGACCACATCCAGATCCCTGGCATCAAGAATAACGGCGCCCGATAGAATACGACCTGACGCCGGAGAAGAGGAGGATGACAACGATGATACTCCAATAAGAGTATCCCCTACAATGGATATTCTGGAACTGCCAGACATGCTCCAACTCCTCACGAGTTCAAATTACAAGGTGAGAAATATTATCTATTCGATGTACAAATTCTTGAGGGAAACAGACAAAGTTGAGCCATTCGGAAAGTACCCCTCAACTCTCGCTCAGTATTACGAGAACCTGATCACTCTTTACATACTCACGTATCTGCGTGAAGAGTACGACTTGGCCTTTGTCGTTTTGCTTCGTTTCCAGAGCACAAACTGCCAGGAGACGACACAACTACCCACCATAGACACCGTCGTACGCGCTTTTGAGCACCTTCCAACCCATGCTCCGCTTTGCCGTTGGATAGCAA
Organism: Alternaria postmessia; assembly: GCF_024291825.1. Lineage (NCBI taxonomy): Eukaryota > Fungi > Ascomycota > Dothideomycetes > Pleosporales > Pleosporaceae > Alternaria > Alternaria postmessia. The sequence goes on from NW_026260100.1 coordinate 185,683, forward strand.
TATCTTACAGTTTTCTCTGGGATACCCAAGCACAGGGTGAATGGGGCGTGTTTATCAACACAAACCCAGATGTTAAGCCAAAATTCCGCTCACTCGCCAAGCTTCTCCATGGAATCTGCTACATACGTGATCCATTCACTACTGGAGGCGATATCGCAGTGCGGAAGCGATGGTGTGAGGTTCACAACCATCTGGCGGAGGCACCTCACCAGAAAAGGGCTTGCGAAAGGGTGACGGCAGAGTTTGGGGACTCCGCCGAAGAGGCAGAGAAAAGGTGGAAACAGCACGAGATACAGCAGGCAAAGGAGAAGCTGGCACTTTTGGAGAACGACAACAGATGGGGTGATACCATAGGCTCTAGTACACCACGTGTTGGCGAAAAGAGAAGAGCTGAAAGTTCCCCAATGTCGAGACCCTTTAGAGTCGGCAGGGGAGGGCGAGGTAGAGGGCGAGGGCGGGGCCCAAGCAGATGAGGCAATTTACTCGTCGTATTTGAAGCGCCTTGAGACTCTGGTAGATTTTGCATGGCAATTCAATTGAAAAGCGTGCTCAATGTATTTATGCTTTTGTTTTCTGTCTAGGTTTCTTGTTATCTGATCTATATTCTTAGCATACTTTAGTGTCTCGGTCTGTGGTAGAAGGATTGATTCGAAAATGTATGAATGTGAGTTATATTTCACACTCACAAATGAGTGGTATTAGCTACTAAGCCTCTCTAGTTCCCATATTAAGGGCGAAGGAATGTGTATAACGGTAAACAAGAAAAGAAGAACACCAGAATCGCTATGCAAATGTACCAAAGATCAAAGGAACGTCCTCGCAAATCATTACTATCCGTCTGCCACCCTCACTTCACTCCCCTGTTGACCCGTTTAGATGGCCGTTTACAACTGGCACTCAATAGTGAAGTAGGTTACGTCGGTGGGAGTAGCAACGTTGACGTTTCCATCAAGGTCGATGAAAGTGTTCCAGGCATTGAGCGCAATGGCCTGTCCGGGGTAGTTGGGGTCCTTGACCACGCACTGTACGTTGTTGCCACCAGCACCGGGGCTGACAGCCTGGAGCGAAGTGGCCAAGACCTGGGGGCCGAAGGCACCACCGAAGAGCTGGCCGAAAGTTACGGCGGCGTTGTTGACGATGACATCGGCGTTGGCGTTTTTGCCGCTCTTGTCATTGGCGAGCTGGACGGTGAAGACGAGGGGCGCATCACGGGTGATGGCTGGAGCCGCAAGTGCGGAGGTGAAGAGAGCAGCGGCAGAAGCAATGATCATGGAGGCCTTCATATTGAAAATTGGTGTATGGTTGGAAGGTTGTCTGAGTGAGTGTTGGAAGGAGATGATTAAGTGAAGATAGAAAGTAGGAGATAATAGAAAGTTGTTGTTGGTTTGTTGTTGTGTAATGAGATGATCTTCCATACAGTGAAGATAGATCTTGTTCTTATACATCTGAACATCCTCCAGCCTTGCCATTGTAGCTTGCGATGTTTGTCATGGATGGCCTTCAGCAATGCCTCCACGTAGCACCGTACCAGTGCGCTTTGGGAGACCTGACGTCCGTGAGACGGTACTGCGCTCAGCCCACGTTGTTTTTCTCAAGTAATTTGGGAAGCAGATTCCGCTATTCTCTCGTGAGGTCTCAGCTTGGTGGAGGCGGTTCGTCCGCCGAGAAGCAAAGAGCTCGGGGTGCGGTCAGGCAAGCGTCCACGCGAACAGCCGATGCTATGACAAAGCATAAGCATTTCGATGTCACATCCTACGATAAGCTTGGTTTCTCCAGCTTCTCGCTTAGCATAGCGACAGTATGATGGAGCTAACCTTGGAAGGTTGCATCAGCCACCACCTCAGCTGTCAGCTTGCGATTGATTCGCTAGAGAGCCGAAATCGCGTCGCTATTTTCGTCTGGATGCTGATGCTCTTGTGATGGGTGAATTACGCCCAACCTACACGGTAGTTGTAGGGGCCGGTTTGGAGTGAGGTAAGACTCTAGTAAGTTGCGGGGAAAATACCTAGGTAACGTGGAGGCTGAGTGCTCAGCCGCAACTCTTCCGATGTTACTTGACATGTCCATCGCATTCGGTATGACTAATTTGGAGTCTTGACTCTTTTTTCTATAATGCGGATGTGCTGCGTACTATTCGTATGATAACGCAGCTTGTGAATGACGTTGCTTCTGAGGTTGAACTACCTAAGATCGCATATGCTGCTCATAGGGTCAGCACGCGCTGCGCAACGTAACTGGCACACAAATGTTTCTAGTAATACTGGTAAGGTGATGTGAGAGAAGTTTCGAGAGTTCTATGCTTGTTGGATCATCTAGCTGTCGCGTGGAGTTTCTTGTTGAAGCTGACGAGTATACCTCTACGCCTTGGAAGCCTTACTTTTTGCGCTCACGTGAATCTCATGGCATCGTGTTTGGTAAGAAACGGATCATACCGAAGAACTTTGCGTTTGCTGAGTATGTGAGATCTCAGCCTTGTCTAGCATGCCTGGCTTCGTTTGACCTTGCCTTAACAACCCTCTTCCTACCGTCTCATATCCTCGGAATTGTACAATGTTTCCGTGTCGACACTATCGACTCTGCAGAATGATTCACGAAGATTAGGGCCGACGCTACCTAGGTATTGCCAGCTTCGTTCACCCGTCAGCGCAGACCCACTGCTTAGCCTTCACTACGAACCTCCCGAACCCCACTGCACCCGCATATTCGAGCTCCAGCCGGGTCAATGATCAGAATCTTTCCAGGGAAAACTCATCATGACAGGTGTTGACAGCGACTTCAAGTATATCGCGCTGTTGGTATATATGGGGTGATATCACACAGGACGATCGCATTGTTGTTGATCGCACTGCTATACCGGTAGCTTTGAATCTAATCAGACATTGGAATACATACGCGACTTTAGGCGAGCGGAGCCACCTTTATATTCAGCCAAGATAAAAGGTCGGCGAATGGACCATCGAGGCTATCGAGCTGGAGTAATTGGCGTGCGCTGCGATATGACAGTAGGATGTGCAGCACACAGTAAAGGACTCATACAAGGAGAAGATATCTCAAGGACTGCCAAGATGTTCCATTCAAAGTATATACACAGTGGGTATTATATCACGTCCCCGTCTGATCGAGCCGTCCCAGCTACTATCGCTATCAGGAGGACTAGGCTGGAGGACCGATGGGAGTAGGCACAGGTGCTACTAGAGATCAGCATAACGTTTTCTTCTACGCGAGACAATAAGCCACTTACCGGAGCCTGGTCTAGTAGGCCTTGGTCGTGGACCGCCGCTGGGAAGACCGGGGAAACCTCCAGTTGGGAGCGGAGGAGCGCCGCTTGCAAAACCGGGGAAGCCGCCGGTGGGGAATGGAGGTGCTCCACTAGGGAAGCCTGGAAAACCACCAGTGGGGAATGGTGGTGGGCCAGATGGAAAGCCTCCAGTAGGCAACGGCGGGAAGCCTCCAGAGGGCGTTGGGAAAGGACCGGTAGGGAAGGGTGGGATGCCAACTGGGGGTGTACCAGAGACCTGACGCTCGACGATTGGAGCGGCGAAGGCACTAAAGCGTGTTAGCTATGTTGTTGAGGAATAGGCTTGGTTGGCATACCCAGCGGCCATGATGAGAATAGCAGTGAACTTCATGATGAGTGGTAGATCGAGTACGAATGTTTGAGTTGGTCAGTGAGTGGAGTGAATGCTGTTTGCTGATGTCGACTTAGACTTCTGACATGAGGTTGTCTTATACTTCTGATCATCCATGGCTCAATGTCCTCAAAGCGTACGCGTACCCGACTAGTAGACGTCAGTGTAGATTACCGCTGTAGCGCACCCCTCTGAACACAAGCCTACGTAGATGAACCCCAATATCGCATGTAACATGTTAGCAACGCAATGATTGCCCGGCTATCAAAGCCCAGATGTCGGAGAATTCTTTCACTCGCGGAGCTTTGGGGCCGGCATGTTGTTGAGCAGAGATGACGTTGCGTGGGTATTACACAAGGAGGGTTTTGCTAGGTTGTAGCGGAGAGTGGGTAATCTATCACAGGCTGTTGCCAGGTCTGTTGTCTAATTAAGCTTTCCTTTGGAGGTGCAGACGATCTGTACAACCGCTGCAAAGGTATGGCTTGAAACGGTTCATCTATACTATCCAATAGAAATAGTCTAATCGACTGTGTGGCCTAAAGCCTCCGACTTCGCATTGAATCGGAGTTTCAGAAAAGTCGGCAGATATGGCAGTATGTGGGTGACTATACCCAAGGTCCGACTGATGCTGCTTGAAGTCGGACAGGGACTAAGTCCAGATTGTCCGCTTTGGGTACCAAGATCGTGGACGTGTCTCTCTTAGAGAGAAGCTACTGGGCTGTTTAGCCGGCTCCTTCTCTGCTCTGAATCAGAAACAACGAGGGATCTGCCGTTCTGAGGGCTCAGAGGCTGGCATTGGTTGCGGCTCGGGTCTCCTCCGCCATGGCCAGTGGTGAGCTCATGAAGTACTCAGCAGTACTTTTTGTGGGTCTTGAGGCGTAAGCAGCTCTGAGCGCGTCGGCAAGTCGGCGTTTTCAAGAATACGTGTTATGCAGGTCCAACAAACTTGCCTCTTGGGCAAGACACAAGGAGCTTTACAAGGTCTGCCGGTATCAATCAAGGTTGAATTCCAGGCAAATTGGTATTTGAGGGGCGGCTTTTAACCCGGCATTCTTGCGCCTCATCGGAATTTGACTGCGGTAATGCCTTGAACACCCAGCCCTCATGGCGCAGTCACTTCGATTGGCAGATCGAAGATGAAGTAAATGGTTTTTTGTCGAGAGTAGATGAAATAAGGTTGCAATGAGCCAGACATATGACGCTGGCAAGGTACTGCGATAGACAGTGGGTGTGGTTGGTTGGAATGTAAAAAGCCGCCAACTTTACCGGGCCGCACCTGCATAATTCTCCTGTCGTACTGCTGATCACTGAAAAGCAACAGAGCTTTGATTGCTCATGCGTGACGCGAATCGAGCGCAAGTTGCAACGAGTTGATGACGCCAGTCGCCAAGCAATTTGCGAAGGGGTTGCGACTGTTGATCAGGAAATTGCGCAAGGCAGAGGACAGTGTGACTATTGGCATGAGATGACAACTGTAAGGACTCTTTTTGCACCTAAGGTCAGCACTGAATTTCTTGAGTAAAACATGTCACCGCACCTTCTGGTCCAGATATGTGACGGGTATCTCCATCAGCTCTTGACGAAGCTTTGCTGGATTGAAATTACTATTCTTCCCCCCAGGCAACCACTTCATGATTATGCGCCTATGTCTCTCAATCGTCGTCTTCGATGACCAAGCCAATCTCTTCGGCATTCTTGACCTCTCCACCTTGGTTGTTTGTATCCGTGTCCTCTTCTGTACCAGTCTTTGGTGCGTTCGCATTCGGCGCCAACTTCTTCTTCGTCTTACTGTCCTCTGCGGTCGGCGTGCCATCCCTGTCGCCGCCCTTTCCACCCTTCTTAGCCTTCTCTTTCCTCTGTCGCGCCTTCTCCCTCTTCAGTCGGTTCTTCTCGGTCTTCTCTTTGTCCTTCTTCTCTAGTTCTTCTTTCCGCTTTGCAAACTCCTTTTCATCCTCCTCCTTTTTCACTTCGTCATCCATCATCCTCAGCCTCTCGTATTCGCGTCTCCGACTCGCCTTGTAGACGTGGAACTCGCCACTTCCAGCACCTGCGCTAGATCCTTGTACATTGGCAACAATTTCTGGGGGCAGAGAGGATTTGGCTAGTGCGCTGGAGCCTGGGATGTGGATGTCGCGGTCGGGTTTTGCGAAGAGGGCCTCGACCTGTGAGGCTTGTGCTGAGCGTGGAGTGAGGGCGCGCTTCTTTGTCGGGCGATGAGAGCGCGAGTCGGCGGATGTGGGTATCGACTCGGGGATGGGTTCAGACATGATGGGTGTTGAGTACCCAGTTGACTGAAGGCGGAGGTTTGTTTGGCGAGTCAGATGCGATTAGGCAGTGTGATGCGACGTGAAATAGATAGTTTGGCGCAATGTAGAAAAGTTGTGAGGACTAGGAAGCAGTCGCGAGGGATGACGCGCTAGCATTTGCGGCGAATGCCCGCTACGGCCGGCGAGACGAGCCATTTGCGCCAGCGAAGTCGCCATCCGCCGCTATCGTCGGGCTTGCAGCAACACATGAAACGCCCTTGATCGCACTTTCCCTGCACCTCTGTACATAACTCCTTGGTGCCTTGCAAACCTCTCTGTATCTTGTCATAGCAGCAACTGCCCACACACAAGCCTCCAAAAGTCTCTCCGCCCACACATCCCACCTACTCCAACATGGGGAAACCCCGCGTAGGTCCACTTTATTAATACCACCAAGGTCAATGGCTGATTGCTACGCAGATGATCATATTGATCCGCCATGCCCAATCCGAGGGAAACAAGAATCGCGACATCCACCAGTTCATCCCCGACCACCGAGTGAAACTGACCCAGCATGGTTGGACACAGGTACGCTCACTGTGCCCCGAAGCTTGAGACGAGACACGACTGACTCAGGCCACCATAGGCAGAAGAAGCGGGGCGACAACTGCGCTCTCTCCTCAAGCCAGACGATACACTCCAGTTCTACACTTCACCTTACCGCCGAACGCGCGAAACGACAGAAGGCATCCTCCGCACGCTGACCTCGGACGACCCCACGCCATCGCCTTTTCCTCGCAACAAGATAACCGTATACGAAGAGCCACGGATACGAGAACAGGACTTCGGCAACTTCCAGCCATGTTCCGCCGAGATGGAGCGCATGTGGCAGGAGAGGGCCGACTATGGTCACTTCTTCTACCGCATACCTGATGGCGAGAGCGCGGCAGACGCGTACGATCGTGTCAGTGGCTTCAACGAGAGCCTATGGAGATCCTTCCAAGACGACAACTTTCCCAGTGTCTGCGTCCTGGTTACTCACGGGCTAATGTCGCGTGTCTTTCTCATGAAATGGTGAGCTGCATTGGAGCTCGAGGTCCTCGTTCAGAGTGCTAACACAATCAGGTACCATTGGTCGGTTGAGTATTTCGAAGACCTCCGTAACGTTAACCACTGCGAGTTCATCATCATGAAGCGAAGCGAGAATAACGGCCGATACATCCTCCAGAACGAGCTACGGACATGGTCAGAACTCAAGCGCCGCGCTGCCAAGGAGAAAGAAGAGACCAAGAGCGCTACCTCATCTACACCGAGCAGAGCTACACCCTTGACTGGATTAGGTCAAACAGGAGCCACATCGTCCCCTACCATACCTACGCGCCGATGGGGAGGATGCGTCAACGGCTGTGACCATGACAAGATCAACTACCCCCGCCGACCAATGCGCAAGAACACCATGGAGTACATGGGACATCAATCCCAGCAGCTGCCTCCCCCCGCAGTCACACATATGGAGCCAGTAGAAAGCGAACAGGAAGATCACCCCGTCGCAGCGCCGCAGACTGAACATGCTCCCATCATCAATGAACCCTCACCGGCGAAGCTATCGCGAAAACAGAGCACTAAGAATATCCCGGAAATGCCACCAACACCAGCATCTCCAAACGATGCGTCCAACGATGCTACGAGCAGTGAGGGCGAGGAAGCAGCTTCTTCCATGTCGCGATCGGGTAACCATGCGCAACCGCGAACCGCTGCCGTCCTACGCCACTTGCAGCCCCATAAGACACCAGGCGAGGGCTTCTCTGACGATTCAGACTATTTCCCAGGTATGCAACAGGTTCACCACCGCAAGTTCCTCCGGGCAAGTTCAACACAGCGCAAGCAGTCCAAGGAACGCAAATTGCAACGCAAGCAGACAGAGCAGAGCTGGAAGGAGGAATCAGGCATGGGCAACGGTGCCAGAACTGACAGACTAGGTGACGGCGATGCCACTAGTGACGACGCTGCGTTCGCCAAGGAGAAGGAAGGAGAACCGATCCTCGTGGAAGCGCTCAAGGGTAACATGATTGTCGAGAAGAGCGAGGAGGAGCGAGAAGCAAATCACGAGTTTGGTAATACCGAGACCAAGATTGGAGAGACGGAGATTGACAAGATGCAAGATGCGGAAAGAAAGGGCTTTGGTGAGGTGTATTGAAGCTTCCTGGAAGAACGACATGTCGAATATGAACCTGAAAATAATGCTGCTGTAGCATCGCAGACCCTTGGACGTTTCGGAAAGGGCTTTGCTCATCGAGCTGGCCTCGTAGACCTCCATTTCTGTCCGAACTATTGTACTTGAGAAGGAACAAGCGATGAAACAATGTATCAAAGATATCGGTCTTGAATTTCTTGAGCATGTGGTTAGACCTTGAGTATATGTGGTTCGACTACTAGCCTAATATGTGAACATAAGGCTGATGCTCCCATTTTCAGTTCAGCTTGTTTTCAGCCTCGCACCTAATCGATCAAGGACTAATCCATCTTAGGGATGTAAGCTGTGGCTGTGCACAACACTACGTGCGAAAGAGTCATACCAGTAGACATGACTAGGTCAAATCTTTGTTATAAATGCCGTCAAGATGTTTTTGAATATACTGCTTAGTCTTTTTGTAGCAGGACTTTTGTGACCGCAACCGTTTACAAAAACTTTGGGTGATCGAACCCCCGAAACGAAAAACGTTACAATATCGCAAACCAGCAAGATGGATATATCAATTCGCGTAGAACCTGATGCATCCAGTAGGCTCAAAAGCAACCATAAAATTGGTTTCTTGGATCTGCCGGGCGGTACGTTCATCATCGTGAATCTCTATGCAGTATCCCAACTCTCTAATACTGACCCCTAGAACTCCGCGATATCATCTACCTGTTCGTAGCAGCTTGTTCAAAAGACGGTCCATGCTCGAATCCGAATACGAGAGTCAAACTAAAGCACATCAAAGACTACCACAATAACGTAGAGTGGCACCGTCTCCAACGTCAGGACCTAGGCCTTGCACAAACTTGTCGCCAAGTACGCTCAGAGTACCTCCCTATATATGCAGCACACACGAATCTGTACTTATGCATGCGCAACTTTGCTCTTGCTGTCGAAGACCTCAATATAACCAAACGCGGCATTGTCATGCCAGTCGGCGACGTAGTGATCGGAGTGCAAAACTGGGATGGTGAGGATGCATGGCGAACGAATCGATCATGCGTTGACATAGCGCCGCTTCTTACTCTCCAACTTCGTCAACCCGAGCTTCTATTCAGGTTTGATGACGCTGAGTGTATGCGCGAGAGGCTGAGGCGCAACGAGCAATTGGATACCAGCACCTACTTCGCAACCCTCTTCTCTCTACACACGAACCCGCTTTGGCGCTCCTTCTTTACCATGGCTGTGAGGGAGGTGTTCGTGTATCCTGATCTGGATTGGATTTGCGCGAGACATGTCAAGGTGCATATCGAGATCGAGAAAGAGTTCGGTGAGATTTGGATGCGAAGTCATACGGCCAGACGGAATAGGAGGCGGGGGAAGATGGATGGGTGGCTGGCAGCGGTTGGGTTGGAGGGCTTGATGGGGTGGAATGGGTTGAGGGTTTATTGGGCGAGAGGGTGGTTCGAGGAGTTGTTTGGGAATTAAAGGCTGGCATTAACCCAGGATGCAAAGATATTCGCAGCGTGTCTTCGCGGGCGTCAACGGTGTATCGCAAATCGTTGGGCAATTTGGCATGCTTGCTCATATTTGAGAAGTATTTCTTTGCTTCCACAACAGGCCTTCTGGTCGGCGAGGTCGCTTCGACTTGCAGATCAACCACGGAGAATAATGTAGATAAGCGGGTCCTATATGCGGTCGATCCGCGGCGGTGTGAAGAATTTCGAGAACTCGTGTTTGAGATTGTTTACTGGAAGACAAGCGACGCGTCTTGTAGAGAGGCCACCCGCGGCTGTGGTAGACGTCATTGATGGAAGTTGCGCCAGTGGCTGTTACCCGACAGCGCCTTCCACTTGTCGCACAAAGTCCTTCTAGAAACCTTCTGGACACCGACCGGTACCTTTCGGATCATCTTAGTAATTCATACCGTATTGCAGTGACTCCGTGGTATTCCCGATGTTACGTGTTGCGAAGAAGAAGTCGCCGACCATCCTCGAGGACACCGAACACATCTGGACAGGGACAACTTCCATCCGTCATTACGACGCAGCAATCATAAGACATGTCAAGTCGTGACACGTCTCATCGACTCGGCCAAACGTCGTCCTCAAAGCCATCAGCCTTGCCATGCGGTCGTGCAAGCCATAACCCGCGTAATGTTCCCTTGTCTTATCCTTTGGGTCCATTCTCGTCGCCGAAGACCCGCGCACCTGCCACGCGCGAGCCACGTTTAAGGGCCACGCTAGGCAACTTAGGGGAATGTGCATATCTGCTGCCGGCGCGCCACCAGTCCGTCCTCCACGATATTACCATCGTCAGAATAGCCACATCTCGGCTAATTCCACATTTGCATCTCGAGGTCGCCGACTAGGAGGATGTTTACACGGCGATTGGCACGTGTGCCGCTTTGGGCCGTTAGCGAGGAAGATCTAGGACTGATTAGTATCTAGGGGTTCATAATGAGGTGTCTACAAACGGCTTGCTGGCCTGTATTGGCTGTGGCTTTCTTTGATTTGGCTACTTTCGTTCTGCTGCACCATCCGTTAGGGAGACCCCTTGATGGAAGTCAAGCCTTGAAAGTAAAGACTATCGACGATACGACAATACCTTACCAAGAGAATGTTCACGCCTATCGAGACCACCATCGGCGCATTGCTGCTGCATCAAGCAACTAGCAACCTCCTTTATCAGAATGGAGATGTTCTGGGTGCCAGCGGCTATCTACGCAAATTCTTCTCAGCGCCCACGAAAGAACTGCTCGCCTTCTTTACTGGCATGGCCGCCAGCTACGTGCCATTGAAGGCATTAGCACCACAGTTGATCACTGAGTACCCTGCTTTACAGATCAGTTCTCAAGTTGTCGTTGCAACAGTAGCAACTGGTGCCCTCATAGGATGGGGAACTAAGGTGAGAGATTCTCAATAGAGGAATCTTACAGGACTGACTCGAACGGCCAGATGTCGAATGGATGCACTTCCGGACACATGTTGTGTGGTCTTTCCAGACTGAGTGGCCGCTCAGCCGTCGCCGTCGCTACGTTCTTTCCCACGGCAGTTATAACCCATCATTTCGCTCACCCAAGTTTATCGACGTCGGTATGCCCTAGCAGTACACCATGCTATGCACCCGTATATCCGTCTACAGAGACGACTGTGTCACTTCTTGTGTTGGCAGCGCTGAGCATAATCGCTACTCGAACGATACCCGGAATTGTGGCTCAAGTCACAGTTTCGCCCACCACCACCACCACCACCAAGGACACCAAAGAAGAGTCTGCTGCGCGTGTTACCACGCAAGCCTTGTCAGGTTTACTCTTTGCTCTTGGTCTCCATATTTCGCAAATGGCACACCCAGACAAAGTTGCAGCCTTCCTCTCTTTCCCAAACTTGCAACACTGGGATCCATCCCTTGCTCTGGTCATAGTCTTCGGCGTGTTACCCAATCTGATCGAGAATCAGGTGAAAGGTCTTCACGGCTCACCATCGTTCGCTGACAAGTTCTCGCTGCCTACGAAGACTTTGCAAGATGTGGATAAAAGATTCGTGATGGGAGCTGTGGCTTTTGGTATTGGTTGGGGCTTGACAGGAACGTGTCCCGGCCCGGCGGTGCTTCGAGCTTTCTCTCAGCCAGTTTGGGGTGCCCTGTGGATTGGCGGATTCTGGCTTGGAGGGAAACTGAACATATGAAATGGTTGGTGCTTGTACGTGCAGTACGTGGCTGTCTGTGTTACGTGATACCCAACATAGATCTCTGTTTCATTCATGGCTGTGGACCTAAAATGGTAATGCTGAAGCATATAATGTTAATGTAATGATTGTAAAGACATACTTATAAGTTGGAGGGAAGCTATGCGCTTTCGCTAGAATGCCACTTGGTGGTGCGTGGCCCCCTTGATTGTGAGCACGCGTCTCGAGTCGAGAGGAGACGTTGTCATGTTGTTGGTAGGCATGCTGTTCTTCTCGATATTTGAAGGCCCAGCGGCGTATATATCGTCTTGTTCTAATGAGTGAGTACTAGCTAGCGGGCTAGAGTTGAAGAAGTGACACTTGTGGACCCTGGAAGTTCAGCCCTGCCAAAAATGTTCGCCCCGCCACATCATCCCACCCGATCCCCGCGACGCGCTCAACCACGAACCACACACAATGGAGGACGATAGAGCTGCAACCAACCTGGGTCCCGATGCGGACCAGGGTATGCCAGAAGAGGTCGCGCCCGTGCAGAAACAGCCGAAAAGGCGCTTCGTAGGGAGAAAGGCGGGAGAGAAAGCGGGCGAGCAGCAAGCAGACCCCAATGCCAATATTGAAGATTCGAGCGCGATACAAGGTGTGAGGAGCCCACAGAAGAGCTTTCTAATGCACCGAGGACCTAACATGTACCCAAGTTGCCCAGCCTCGGCGTACAGCTCGTGTCCTGAATGCGATCCCCGACGAGATTCTGCACGACCAAGAAATCAACGACGCCATCGCGCTCCTACCGCCCAACTACAACTTCGAGATCCACAAATGTATACACCGCATACGGACATCAGGAGCCAAGTCGATAGCTTTGCAGTTTCCCGAGGGACTGCTGCTATTCGCAACCACCATATCCGACATTCTGACGCGATTCTGCCCTGGTACTTCGACGTTGATAATGGGTGATGTCACCTACGGGGCGTGTTGCATAGACGACTACACAGCGCGAGCGCTCGGCTGCGACCTTTTGATACATTACGCGCACAGTTGTCTGATACCGGTAGCAGTGACCAAGATCGCGACGTTGTACATCTTCGTCTCCATCAGTATCGACACACAGCACTTGATCAATACCATCACAGAAAACTTCGCTGCCGGAAAGACTATCGCTTTGGTTGGTACTATTCAGTTCAACGCTACAATACACGGCATCGTGCCGATACTGCGCAAGGAAGGCTATAATCCATTTGTGCCGCAGATTGCACCTTTGTCCAAGGGTGAAATTCTCGGCTGCACGTCACCGTCAATGGCCATCAAGCCAGGTCAGCTCAATGCGAGAGGCAAAGAGGAGGAGGTGCCCGACATGATACTATATCTTGGCGATGGACGTTTTCATCTTGAGAGCGCCATGATCGCCAATCCACATATACCTGCATACCGCTACGATCCATACTCGAGGCGACTTACACACGAGACTTATGAACATGATTCTCTCTACGACTTGAGGCGCACTGCCATCCTCACAGCCCGGAAAGCACGCACTTGGGGTGTTATTCTTGGCTCGCTAGGCCGACAGGGAAACCCACACACCCTGACGCTCATTGAGAACGAGTTGGCGCGACAAGGTATCAAGTGTGTCAACTTGCTCATGTCGGAGATCTTCCCTGGAAAGTTGGCAATGATGTCAGATGTAGAGGCTTGGGTACAAATCGCATGTCCCAGGTTGAGCATCGATTGGGGCTACGCCTTCCCAAGGCCGCTGTTGAGCCCTTACGAGGCACTCGTTACGCTCGGCGTGAGAGACGCGCCATGGCTAGAGGAAGACGACACAGTGAGGAGAGCTGAAGCGAAGGAGAGAAAGAATCTCTATCCCATGGACTTTTACGCCAAAGAGGGCCTAGGGCGGACTACTATAGACCATGTGAAGGCCGCGGAGGTACCAGTTGGAGCGTGAATATTGATGGATCCTACATGACGACGGCTTTCGCTTCCGCTCAAATGGATATCATTTATGTTTTTGCATGGCGCCTACAGATTTTGCGATTCTTTGGGACTTTTTACATCTTTCCCTCCGGCTTTCCAGGTTGTCTTCGTGGCAAATCGGTGCAGGGAGACAGTGGCCCCAATCAAAAGTCTCGAGGCCCTGAGCCAATGCTCTCACTGGACTAGAATGCTTTTCGCTTGTTCCGGGCTTTCATCGCAACACCATCAAAGAAACATCTTTCTGTAGTGATACCCACAAACACGGACGTATACAAATTCACTTCTAAGCACTCGCCTTGTTTCGGCAGCTCACTGCATTACAGTCAACATTTGCTCTGATATTCGTCCACTCCCCACTCCCCACTGACCCAACTCTAATTTGTCTTGTGATTTTGGAAGGAGACATCTTAACATCTTCTGGTCCGCAATACTGTCATTTTCAACAGCTCTTTCTCCCATCTCCGAGACCGAGATTGCCGAGCCCGACATGAGTCTAATGGCACCTGCCGCTACTCCTGAGAAGCGGAAGCGATCAGTGACTTCCGCAATCGCTCCCCAGCGCTCTTCGAAGATGGCGCGACTAGATTCCCTTACATCTACCGCTGATGAGTCTCCGGATTCTGCCATTCACTACGGCGTCTACATGCACGATCTTCTCAAAAAGTCAGGCAGCGCAGTGTCACGACTCATTACTGTGTCTGAGGACTTCACCAGTGCCTATGAAGCCATGCGTAAGCATGCTGCTGGGGAAATTGAGGCAAACGTACACTGGGGCGCGACAACAGAGCTAAACACTAATAACCTTTACGAGATACTGGACAGTAGAAACCGTGTTCTTCTGCGCTACGAGTTGGACGCAGTCTGCTCTGTCCGTCAAGACGTCAACGGTGATCGTATCTGGCAGCGTGCCAGCGCATCGCCTGCTCTGCCTGTACATTATGGTATGTACATCGACCTGCACTGCGATGCCAGGGATAAAGAAGAGCATCTCTTCATTGGTGGCTTCAAGAGCCTTGGTGAAGCCAATCATGCGATGAAGCAATCAGCGGCCATGTACCTCCACGGCCATGGCGAAACCAAGTTGTACGAGAAGAGCATCGAGGTAATGAATGAGAAGGGACAACTCCAGCGACGCTTCACAATCGAGAAGGGTAAGCTGAGTAAGAATGGAAGCTTCCTTAGGGTACAAGGTTGGCCCTTAGAGCAAGGTAGTACCGATTCGAAGGTTCCAGTCCTCCGTCTACCTATACCCGAGACATCGAAGTTGTCCGAACCGCCAACTGCTCAAACGGCTGTTCCGCAAATCGTAACCGAAGTTGTAGTGCAAGGTAGGCCACAGACTGTACAGAATGTTCCTGCTCCTGTCATTTCCGAACCACAAGCTGTCCAGAGCATACGCCGTCAATCTCAGCGATACCAAACCCCCATCCCGCCTGCCGATGAAACAAGACAGAAGCAGCCCAAGACCAGACCTCAAGCAAAGCTTAAGGCTCCAGCCAAGTCCGAGACCGCAGCAAAACGTAAATCGCAACCAAAAACCCAAGTTCAGACTGCGCACGACCCCAATCCCTATTGTTCGTGTCGCCTTCCTGACGACGGCAGTCTCATGATTTGCTGCGACAACGAACAATGCCCAATCGGCTGGTATCATGATCGTTGCATTAACATCCGCAAGGCGATCCCAGAAGAAGAAGAGTGGTATTGCGAAATGTGTGCGCGGGAGCGGGAGAATGAGAAAGCTCGGGGTATGAATACGCTGGCTGGGACACCCGTAAAGACATCTGGAAAGAAAGCAGGATGTGGTGATGCAAAGGCGAAGGGAAAGGCGAAGAAGGGGAAATCAAGTTAAACCGAGAGACTGGGAGACCGTGTCGTACGTTGGTCACCTTGGTTGTTCTGAGTTCGTTAGAATTATATGCTTGGTAGCGTCTCACGGAGTGGTCTTACTGTCTGTCTAGAATAAGTTACCAAGACCTTGCATCTCACTGAATAGTCGCTGTTTCTATCCATGACATGCTATACTCACTTCCTTCATCTACCGTCGCTACTTTCGGCCTCTCGTACTGCGCCGGGGTCTTGATAACGCGATGAAGAAGGATATGACCAAGGTAAGAGCTAACAATGAAGAAAATGATGATGCCGATTGTACCGTTATCCATCTTGCCCTGACAGACCGACCAAGATATCGACTCAGGTGGTTTGGAATAGTAAACTATCGCACTTCGCATCCGCATGTATGGCTTGGCCTAGAGATAGAAGTGGTATCGCAGTATGGAGACGATGTGAACGATAGGAAAGAGCATTGAGTTCGAGGATGAGGGGTGGATGAGCACTACAAGGGATGTTGCTGTCAGCAAACGCCCTTCGCGGGGGGACGTAAGACATATCGAGTGGGCGCCCACGTATCGCATATCAAGGCACACAGCACCTGAAACAGACCTTCTGCATATCGCGACTAGCTGTTTTGTTTAGAGAATCCAAGATTTGTAGGTAAGTCGACTGAACACATTCACCACTCGCGTATGACCGACATAGGATGAATCGCGTGATGGGTATCATATTTGCTATGCCAGACTCCGAAATAATGCTGAGTAGATGCAACTAATTCGAGTCAACGCTATCCAAATCTTGCGTTCAGTCAATCTCAGGCATCAACTCGTCGTCTTCGATGAGATCGGGATCAACCTTGCTTCCCAAATCAGTGTCTTCTAAGAACGAACGGCCTCGCAGTGCTTCGGGCAAGTACTCCTGCTTCACCTTGCCGTCTAGATAGTCCGGGTTGTATTTGTATCCATCACCGTAGCCCATATCCTTCATCAACTTTGTCGGCGCATTGCGTATGTGATGCGGTATGGCCAAGGCGGCGACTCCTGGCTCCTTCAACGCATCCATGGCACTGTGCAACCCTCGGTATACGCGCGTCGATTTGGGTGAGAGAGAAAGGGCAGTGACGGCGTGGGCGAGGTTGATGCGACACTCGGGCATGCCAATCTTCTCGCAGGCGGAATATGTGGCTGTCACGAGGGATAGCATGGTGTTATCTGCCAATCCCACGTCTTCGGATGCGACGACGATGAGGCGGCGGGCTATGTATCGTGGGTCCTCGCCAGATTCTAGCATACGTGCTAGGTAGTATAACGCGGCGTCTGGATCGGAGCCTCGTATGGACTTATGCAGTGCGGATATGGTATCGTAATGTTGGTCGCCGGCGCGGTCGTATACCAGGGTTTTGGTGAGGCTCTGTTGTATCTTCTCTTTGGTCATGTCAGGTTGCTTCGCTAGGTTCATAGCTAGTTCGAGAAGATTGAGGGCTGTTCTGGCGTCACCGTCCGAGAAGCGGGCGAAGTAATCCAACATTGACTTGTCAAGGATGGGAGATGTGTAGTTTTCGGAGGCCATTGCGCGTTCTAGTATTCGCACCAGGTGGTCTTCTTTGAGGTCGTCGAGCGTAAAGGTGCGACATCTTGAGAGCAGTGCGGAGATGACTTTGAAGGATGGGTTCTCGGTTGTTGCTGCTATGAGGGTTATTGTGCCAGACTCTACAGGCCCAAGGAAGGCGTCTTGCTGTGTCTTTGAGAAGCGATGCAGCTCGTCGCAGAAGACGATGGTCCTTCGACCCGTCAGCTGCAGCTCCCTGAAGGCTTCTGTGAAGATCTTGCGCACTTCCTCGAGCTTTGTGCTTGTACTGTTGATCTCGACGAAGCGCGAGCCTGATTTGTTGGCGATTAGGCGTGCAATTGTAGTCTTGCCTTGTCAAATAGTCAGCTCTCGAGTCGAGCGTGCAAGATGTAGAGGAAGCATTACCCGTTCCCGGTCGTCCCCAGAGCACCATTGATGGCAGTCTGCCCTCATCGACCATGCCTCGAAGAACGCCGCCAGGGCCGACGAGCTCTTGGCCATATACATCGTCCAACGATATGGGCCTCATACGCTCAGCCAGCGGCATGGCATCGGCAACTGCCTTGAGCTTCCGCGCCCGCTTTGGGGCTGATGGCGAATGCGGCTCGCCATTTGTCTGTGCATCTGCTGCCTCGTCAAAAGGACGTTTGGACGAGGCAGGCGGTGTCTTGGATCGCTCTACCAGCTGCGTGGCTGCTGGCGGTGGCGGAGGCGATGAGGTTGGGTGTCCATTCTTCTGCGTCGCGCCCGGGGGTTTGCGTGCGCCTGGGGTGAAGAAGCTGTAGGCCTTTCCCAAACTCGGCGTGCCCTGTGGTTCTGCTTCAAGAAGAAAGTCTTGGCAGCCGCTGTCGATGTGTTCGTTGATTCGGGCGTCCTTGACGGCTTTGGCACAGATGGGGCAGTCGACCATATTCGAAGATGAGTGGCTCGACGCACGCGACGCGAATTATTCTGGGGTAACGCGACGAGCGAGACCGGCGCTATCTCGGAAATGCCCCCGCTTGATGACGGCAGACGACGGACTGGAGCACGCAATACTTACTTTGTACAAGCACCCTCTCTCGTACCTGGCGCTACCATTTGTGACTCTTCGCGGATCTCCCATGTGCCAACGATACTGCCATGCGAAGTATCGTGACTCGAGCTACAACATCCATCCGAACCGCCACCAAGAGACCATCTCCAACTCTAAAGTGCCCCACCAGCTGCTCCCTCCCGCAACGAGCCATGTCTGCGACAATAAGAAGAGAAGACCCCTTCAAGCCCGCGAAGCGAGTCGCTGGGCAGAAGCAGGATGTCTGGTAGGTTGTTAAGCTCCTGCGTGCGACAACAGCTAACAGCGACAGGTCCATTGTCAATGAAGCTGCGGCGGCCTCGCCTGTGCAGCCCATCGTCAACATGGGCCAGGGCTTCTTTGGCTACAACCCTCCCAAATTCGTCCTCGATGCCGCTAAGGCTGCCCTCGACCAAGTAGACTGCAACCAGTACTCGCCCACCAAAGGCCGCCCGCGGTTAAAGAAGGCCATTGCCAATGCCTACTCTCCTTTCTTCGGTCGCGAGTTAGATCCCGACAAGGAAGTCACAATCACAACCGGTGCAAACGAAGGCATGCTTAGTGCCTTCATGGGCTTTCTGGAAGAAGGAGACGAGGTCATCGTCTTCGAGCCCTTCTTCGACCAGTACATTAGCAATATTGAAATGCCAGGTGGAAAGGTTGTCTACGTGCCCCTGCATCCCCCCAAAGACGGTGCGACCAAGACAACGTCTGCAGCTGAATGGAGTCTTGACATGAAAGAACTGGAAGCTGCCATCACACCCAAGACCCGCATGATTGTCATCAACTCTCCCCACAACCCTATTGGCAAGGTCTTTTCCAAGGAAGAACTGCAAGCTATTGGCGATGTGTGCGTAAAACACAACATCATCATCCTCTCAGACGAAGTCTACGATCGCTTATACTATGTTCCTTTTACCCGCGTCGCTACGCTTTCACCGGAGATCGCCAAGCTCACATTGACTGTCGGCTCAGGAGGCAAGAACTTCTATGCTACTGGTTGGAGAGTTGGCTGGCTGATCGGTCCTGAGCACCTGATCAAGTATGTCAGTGCAGCGCATACACGAATCTGCTACAGCAGTGTCTCGCCGCTTCAAGAAGCAACGGCCATTGGTTTCGAGCAAGCCGATGCACACAACTTTTGGGAAGAGTCAAAGAAGGAGATGAAAGCAAAGATCGACAAGTTTACCGCCGTCTTTGACGAGCTCAAGCTACCCTACTCAGAGCCAGAGGGCGGTTACTTCGTGTTGGTGAACATGTCCAAGGTCAAACTACCAAGTGATTACGAGTTCCCCCCTCATGTAGCGGAAAGGCCGAGGGACTTCCAGCTCAGTTGGTTCTTGATCAAAGAAGTTGGCGTGGCAGCTATCCCCCCGACTGAGTTCTTTACTCCAGGTAATGCGCACATTGTCGAAGACTGGTTACGGTTTGCCGTGTGTAAGAACGATGACGTCCTTGAAAGCGCCATGGAAAGGCTAAGGAGTCTCAAGAAGTATATTCAGGAATAAATGCTAGATCGTATGTCAGCTACAAATAAAGATGCTGAAATTCTGACGATACATGTTGGACTCGACCCCATTATCAGCCACCGCACATGCGCGTTACAAACAACAGAATGCAGCCGGATATGAACGTTGTAGGGAACCCTCGGAGACTATCACGCTAGGATCAATCATTTTAGCAGCATACTCACATTCATCACGATCCTTTCACGTCATATACTTCAAGTGTAAGGGTGACATGCTTCCGACTCACACTTTTGCATTCAAGTCCTTCACCTTCACCTCATATACTGCCGCCATTAGAAGGCACTTATTCCGCACATATATGACACGCGTTGCTGGTTACAAATTTGACTCACCACCGACAAACTTACCACAATAACTCTTTGAACCGTCCACCTTCAATCAAATCCGTTGAGCAAACACCAACAACAATACACAACAAGATGCTCACATTTGTGCTTTGGATTGTCATTCTTGCTCTAGCTTTGCCGCAAAGCAATGCCGCTACAGTGACCCAAAGCGCCTCAACGCCGACACAGCTCAAGAAGACACCCGGTTTCTGGCACGGTTTCCTCAATCTTCCTTCTCTTAGGCCCAAACCATCAACTATAGACCTTCCGCATCTGTCTAGCATTCTGATTCCTGGTCTAACGCCCATGCCCATGCCTACAAGGACTTCGTCAGGCAGGGTCGTTTGGATCACAACAACGCCAGGCGGTGGGGTGACAACAGTCACTTCAGTCATAACGAGTGTAGTGATGGCCTCACTGCCGCCCACCACTGTCACTACATGGGTACAACCAAGCAACGCTGCGAAGCGTGAAGAACAGCTTCCAGGGGAGGTGAACGAGGACTCGTCCTTCACCCTTGCTATTACAAATCTACCTGAGGCAGTCCTGAAGCGAGAAGACAACACGGAAGACAAAAAGGACGACACATCACTCTCGCCCAACACCAAGGAAGCCACCACCCTCCTCCGCCACAGAGACAACCTCTCAACCCCCAGACTTACCAGACGCACAACAAAGGTGTAACTTGTATACAAATTGGGACTGCAACATGACGAATCATGTACACATGGCGGTTAGATGGCCAGGGCTGAATGATCTCAAGGGCTCGATTATGGAAACTGAAGATGAAATTCTGAGTTAGGACTGCCGGATTTACTTTCTCGACGACGAGTAAGATGAGGATAGGCATTACATCCAATAAGTTTCTCCTCCTTGGGTTTTGGCTGCACATGCTTTCGGAGTAAATTTGTCAATCAAGAGAAGGCACTGAGGTATTGTAATATCATAGCTTCATTACTCTAGTTATAATTCGTTACTCGTCATCGTCGTAAGCTTCTCGGTCTTGGAATACCAAGAATTCGCCCGCTTCATCTCCCACGATCTTCTGCCACACCTCTTTGACGTTCTCAAGCACTGCGTCGTCGAATGCGAGATCCATGGAAGTGGGCGGGAATCGAACGACATGATCGTTGTCAGACGGTAGAGCCTCCGATCCAGATGAAGCCCGTTGCTGGTACTCAACAGACCACAGTATCGTAGGCGATGGTGTTATGTCCTGGGCAGAGAGCAACGACTCTATAGCTTTTCGAAGCAGGGCAAACCCGTCTTGATTGTGCATCGATGTCGAAGCATATAGCACACCTAAGGAATAGTCAGCAACATGAAGCAATAAGAACATGCGTTGAAAGTGTAGACGATGTGCCGTTGTATCAGGTTGTCAGAGTTATTGTCTTCAATGGTATTCAGACAATGTAGATAAGTATTCGTAATGTTTGTTCATCATAACAGCAAGAGTAAGGAGAAGAGCAAACTTACATTGACCAGAGGGACATTCGCCAGTATCGCTCGAATGCACGAAAACATGAACTGGCGGAAGCTCTTCAGCTTGAGAGTCTAATGTCAAGGAGCCGGACGGGAAGACAACGACAGCAGCGGCAGGTGCTGGTGCTTCCTCTGCGATGGGCGGGAACAGATGTGACAAAGACGACGACACAATGGTCATCGACCTGCAGTAGGTATCTTGAGACGCGGTTGACGAGTTTCCTCCTACGATCCACTTCGCAGTAACAACTTCGCCGTCTTTCAGGCGAAGCTTTGTACCGTTTTCGGTTGTCTCCGCGATGCCCTCAGTGATTGGGGCTATGCCTTTTCCAAGGACATAGACACCGCCACCTACAGCACCAGCTCGGCACGACACCTGACTGATTTCGGACAAGCCGCCCCATTTCGGGATGACGGCTCCAAAACCAGCCCCAAACACACCGATCGAACGTAGGTGCCTCGCAATTCTCGGTAGAGCGTATTCAGTAGTGGTCCGATCAGGCCCGGACGGTGAGAGTGTGAGTGCCAGCAGTGGTCCTTGCAGACTTGCTGGAACCTTGAACTGCTCTGTCAAGAAGTCCGAGAAAGGCCGCTGACGGTGCTCTTCCCACACCTCGATCTGTTCCTCATATTCGCTGATGAAGCGCAGAAACTTCATCAAAGCGCGCTTGGCCTTGAAGTCAAGGTCGTGATCCTGGAAAACATCTTCTCGACCATTTGGCACCTTCAGCAGCCTCGCATGCGACAACGAGCTTTCGCTCTGTGCACCTGTAGAGTATACCCACCATGTACCGACAGCAAGAAACTCAAGCTGACGATAAACCCTTGACGAGACAAGGCAGCCGAGGATAGATGAGCGCGCGTAGATGACCTGGGGGCTTAGAGACAGGCTGTATGCCCTTGAGAAGGACAGTGCGGGAGCGGCGTCAGCAACCTCGGGCTTGGTAATTGTAACATCGGAGAAGACCGTATCTACTGTGTCTTGGACGCGTTAGCGAGAGCCAAATCTCTCCAAGTCATCGTTGCTTACCATCTTTCATCCGCTGTGCCCACTCTTCAGCTTCTTGTAAGCTAAAGGCAGCCTCTGCACCGCCGTAGAAGTCATTCTCGTCGACATGGAGGATCTTCTTGTCCGAGCGCGACAAAGCTCTTTAAGCGCTGCGTCAGTCAGATCGCGGCCACTCTCGCCGGCAAGCAAGGCACATACAAAGCGAGAAGAGACTGATGCAGGCCGGTGCCTACAATGAGCACGTCCCACTCGGTGTTGTCGAGAGTTTCCATGTTGGAGCTGTAGGAAAGGATTCAAATGTCGGGAGAAGATGGTAGCGCCATTTTAGCGTGGGTGACTAAGCGGGGCTGGTGACAAAATCTGTCGACCGCTGCCGAGGAGCTTTCCTTCACCATCGCGCACGCTTAGGACATCCCGGCATTATGTATGGCATGTCCGAACAGCATCTTGATCTTCACTGATCTGGACCTGTGCGCGTGAGAAGAACACCTCGTCCGGTATCTACTGCTTTGGATTTCACCTGAATTAGCGGCTCGAATGTGGCGATACATTACTTTGAGACACTCGGAAGCTTTTGACTTCATCACACGTAGCACTCCTGCACGTTAATCGTTGTTTTATTCCATTGTGATAACTCGTCTCCTCCTAACGAGAGTCATTTGCCAGCGATGTCGATCCTACCGTCGTGCCTAAACCGCATATTGACTCGCTGCGACACGCTTAAATTAGAGGGACATTGTGACGTGATGGCGATCTACTGTCGTCAGGTCTCATGCAACCCAGGAATACAATGGAGAAAGCTGAGCACATCCTCCCAGTCGCGGTCCGGCCCTGGGTGAATCTCGACGACATTTACCCCATCCTGCTTCATGGCAGCCACGATATTGTCAATAGAATTTTCGTGATCATCAAACCTCTTGTCAAGGACATCCCCCGCCCTACCACGACTCAAAAACCGCTGTCGAGCCACTGCCCGGTCAACGCACAGCAAGAGTGTCCAGGTACTACTATCAGGCTGCCATATGTCCTTCACGCTGTCCTTGAACGTCTCCCAGCGATCTACTCCCCTCGGAAATCCATCGATAAGAATTCGTAGGTTTAGTGGTACCACCCCATCGGGAAATATACGCTCCTTGACATACTTGGGTGTCACGTTTGACGGTGCCAATGTTCCTGCTTTGACGTTCGTGACGAAGTCCTCCAGCTCAGCAACCGACAGCTTGCTTTTGATACGTGCGGCATGGCCCGTTGTGTCTGAGGAGATCAGATCACGAAGTTCATCGCCGATGGAGAAGTGGTCCAGACTGAATTTATTGATGAGAGTGGTGCATAGCGTCGACTTACCGGCGCAGGGTGGGCCGAGCACGTAGATGATAAGGGGTGGGGATGACTTGCTGGACTTGGATGCTGTGCTATGCATCGGAAGATTGGCAGTTTTGTCGCTGTTCATATTTTTGGAGTGTATAGTTAAGACTATTGAGAAAGGAATTTTCTGTGGCTCATATATCAAGTAAGTACCAGAGATGATTCACAGGTTCTTTGACTTCACGCCAACGGTCTTTGACAACGCAAGCCCTCGATCCGTATGGTGTTCAAATTTCTACGCAGTTCTACCACATATCTAGTTCCCTCGTCACAATGTGAAATGTCCTAACATGATTGTCGTCAGTGAAAGTCAGCGTTAACCTCTCGCTTCACCATCGTCCTCATATGCTCGAATATCTTCTTCTCTGTCCCATACTTTATGTCCAGCGACCCATGTTTGAAGTACTTCGCCTTGCTCACTCAATACAGTCAAGTCTGCCCTCCTGCCCTCCTTCAGTATACCTCTGCCGCCTTCGCCATCAACACCCATGAAAGCAGCCACATTTTCTGTCACTGTGCCTACAGCCTCTGCGATTCCACAACCAGACCAGTTCATCAAGTTCCTCATACTCTGCTGGAGTGGAATACATCCGCCGATCAACGTATCGGTTCCTGCGATTGTTGCTCGTGTTCCGCTCTTGACTTGCTCAAAAGGGATCTGCGAGTGACCAGGGTATGTCCCGTCCTTGAGGGATGCAAGCTCGATACTATCAGTGATCAGAATTGACCGCTTCGGGTTGGAGCGATGAAGCAGAGACACGGTATTTGGATGAAGATGTTCCCCGTCCGCGATGATTGTGTACCATGGAGGTGAAATATTTCCTGCTTCTGGTAGCGATATCAATCCAGCCAGCCCAGGGGCTCTCGATGCCCAAGCTGGCATCGCATTCAGGGTATGCGTCAAGCCACTTGCTCCAGCCTTGAGCCCAGTCAATCCTTCTTCGTATGTGGCGGAGGAATGGCCCATCGCTACCTTGATACCCTGCGACGTCAGTGTCTTGATAAGTGCCGCTGAGTCAGGGAGCTCCGGTGCGACGGTCACGAGCTTGACAGTGGATTGCAGATTGGAGGATCCATAGACGGTAGAAGGGGATGTTGAACAAGAACTGAAAAGGGAGCTGTTATGGGCGCCTTTCTTGGTAGGATGTAGATATGGGCCTTCAGTGTGAGCTCCAAGAAGAGATGCTGAAGAGGCAATCTGGCGAGGCTTCAGAGAGGGAAGGATCTGGAGGACTGTCAGCAGGCTGCACATTGTGTGCACTTGACAATGTTTGAAGCACATGGCGAAGACGCTTCAGCGCGTCATATTTGTCTTACCTTGTGGAATTCATCACTCTTTACGGTAGGTATGGTTGCCCAGAATCCCGTGACACCCTGAGTCGCGTAATACCTCGCGATTTCATCTACCTTATTTGCATACATCTTCTCGTCTTCATGATGCGTGAAGTGAAAACCATTCGCTCCATTAGTATGTAATTCCAGAAAGCCGGGGGCTATGATGCTGTCTTCCAAATCGATGGCCTCGCCTCCGATGTAGCCTTCTCTTTTCAGGATGAGCCCGGTCTCATCGGAGATTACGAGATGGTCCTCGACAAGCTCGCCGTTGAGGATGTAGCGACAGTTCGTGAACAAGGTGAACCAGCCCGACATATTGCAGACCTGGCCAATAATGTGCTGGAAACTGGTAGCGGGTAACTCCCGTTACCAAGCGTGAATAGGGAGATCATGAGTCGTCCCAAGCTGGAGGGGATGATCGCCCCCGCTACGCGCTGATTGGTCGACGACGCATCGGCATGCACTTTGACGTCATCAGCCGATCACAGCGGGAAGTCGCGATGTGACGGCCAGGATGTTTATCAGAATTTCAGCCACAGTGGAGATTTTGACAGCTTCTTGTCAGCTTCTGGTCGTGGCACAGGCAAAGGCTGAGTACGCGTCGTGCGCAAGTGGTAACGCGGCTGCCCCAGTTCCAGTATCGGTCCTGCTTGCCCTACGTCATTGACTGCAATCGGCAGCCTCGCAGCCCCGCGCGCGGCATCTCTTTCATGGTTTCTGCTTTGCTTGTTCCTTGCTTTCGCTTCTCTTAAGCGGGGAGATCTTCGCTAGGCTCAACCTCTTTCAAGACATTCGTTCATCCTTCCGCAACAGTCGCAATTGCTGGGTGAGTCTCGTCGCACGTCCACACCCTCGACCTGGGCGGTCATACAGAAGGAGACATATACAGAATGGCGGAACAACAGCAGCAACATGCTCCGGGGGGACATTACTCAGGGCACAACCCGATCCCTACCGTCAGGCAGTTCGTGGAGAACTTGGATAAGGACAAGGCGGCCCGGGACAAGAAATTGGACGAACAGGCCAAGCAGCAGACGCAGCAACAGTCGCAACCACACAAGCAGCCTGAAAGACAAGTAAAAGGTACAGAGAAGACAGTCACAGACCCTACGACTGGCAGGGAGGTCGTCATTGCCGATGTCAACAAGGACATGATAGATGAGGTCGAGAATCCGCATTTGGTCGTACCCAATGCAAACCTGGACAAGCAAACAGTATGGCACCCTTCCCGTCTCTATCACCCTTCATTAACACCTGGTAGCCAATAAAAACCGATCCCTCTCAGTCGCTCGAAGACTACAAGCACAACCAGGATGTCACAGCACCACCAGATCCAGTCGCCGAAGGCACCACGACCGACGTACCTATCCACGGTGAGAAGACAAACGTCCTCTTCCATCCGACGCCCTCGGTTAGCTACGAGCCCATGTTTGCCGCCCTCGAAACGCGAGCGAACTACCTTTGCGCGGGAATACTCATCGGGACGGTTGTCGTTGGTAAAATGTTCGGTGGTGCCCTCAAGGGCCTTATACCGCTTGGTATGTGCCTGGCATCTGGCGCATATCTTTGGATGAAGGAGGTTGTGCGCAGCGGAAGAGAGGTCGAGTGGGACAGCGAACAAGTCCGCGGCCAGATGGTACGTGTCTACTAAAGATGCCCTGCCAGAACTAACTAACCATCGTGCAGGCCTCTTTGAACTTGTTGCCAGAGTCCGTCGAGTGGATGAACACTTTGCTAGCCATCGTCTGGGGCCTCATCAACCCCGACATGTTCTCGGGTGTTGCTGACATGCTTGAGGACGTTATGCAAGCTTCCGTACCTGGTGTCATTGAAAACGTCCGCGTGGCCGAAATTAACCAGGGAAGCAACCCGTTGCGCATCCTTAGCTTACGAGCGCTTCCGGATTCACACATGGGCGATATGAAAAAATCCATCCACGAAGAGAACAAGAAGACAAAGGATCCTCAAGAAGCAGCAGCAGATGAGGAGGGTGGTGATTACTACAACCTGGAAGTTTCTTTCGCCTACCACGCCAGCCCCAGCGGAAAGCGAGTATCCGAGAGAGCAAGGAATATGCACATGCAGCTGGTATTCTACCTAGGAATTAAGGGTCTCTTCGGTGTCCCGCTGCCCATCTTTGTCGAACTGCAAGGCCTTGTTGGTACAGTCCGCCTGCGTCTGAACATGACCCCCGAACCTCCATTCTTGAAGACCTTGACTTTTACCTTGATGGGCGCGCCACAGGTGACTGCTGGATGCACGCCCATGGTGGAAAAGGGTGTGAACATTCTCAATCTTCCCCTCATCAGCAACTTTGTCAACTACGCCATCAAGGCAGCGGCCAGCATGTATGTCGCGCCGAAGTCCATGTCTATTGACATGCGAGCCATCCTTCAAGGCGACTCCGTCCAAAAAGATACCGAAGCCTTGGGCGTACTCTGGATCCGTATTCACCGTGCTGTCGGTCTGAGCAAGCAAGATCGACGTGGATCAAAGCACGGTGGTAGCGACCCTTACATAACGATCGCATTCTCGAAATACGGCAAGCCCATGTACTGCACCCGAGTTATTACTGACGACCTGAATCCAATCTGGGAAGAGACAGCAGCTGTTCTCGTTGGTCCAGAACTGATCAAGGCCAACGAGAACTTGAGTGTAGAACTCTGGGACTCCGATCGACACACCGCCGATGACATCGTCGGAAAGGTCGAAATTTCCATGCAAAAGATGATCCAGCATCCAGGCAAAATGTACCCACAGACTTCGAAGCTGGCCGGTATGGAGGCTGACAGTGAGATGCCTGGCGAACTTCACTGGGAAGTTGGTTATTTCACCAAGCCAAAGTTCAGGAAGGAGATGCGAACAGATGGCAAGAACAAATCTCTTCCAGATGAGTTAAAGGACAAGCCCGAACTACAAGACGAGAAGGGTGTCATAAACTCTGAAGAGGATGACGCTGTCATGCACACTCCACCGGATCCTCTCTGGCCTAGCGGTATCTGCAGTGTGGTATGTCATCAAATTGTGAATTTGGAGCTGGAAAACGTAAAGGGTAGTACCAACCCCAAGGGACGCGAATACGAGCCTGCAAAGCCTTACGGGGAGGGTAAAGAAGAGACTGGTGGAGACCTCCCAAACAGTTACTGCACGATTTTGTTCAACGACGAGCTAGTCTACCGAACTCGGGCAAAAGCTGTCTCATCTCAGCCAATCTTCAACGCGGGTACCGAACGATTCGTTCGTGACTGGCGGTCGGCTATCATCACGGTTACAGTGCGCGATCAGAGGAACAGGGAACATGACCCTATTCTGGGCGTGGTGCCACTGAAGCTATCTGACATTCTCGAAACATCCTCTCAAGTCACACGCTGGTATCCTCTCGATGGCGGTATCGGTTTTGGTCGCATACGAATCTCTCTATTGTTCCGCAGCATCGAGACTCGTCTACCACCTCAAATGCTTGGCTGGGACGTTGGTACCTTTGAGTTCCGGTCTCAGCGCATCCTGGCTTTGGGTTACAACCACCACCCCAAGATCAAATTGCGGACTGGCGGCAGCACCGGCAAGCTGAGTCGCACCGCTTCTCACAAGCTCCAAGAAGGTGATGGCTACTATTGGGACCTAGAGGAGAGCAATGGAAAGCACAACGTCCGACTACCAGTAAAGCACCGCTACAGGTCACCAATTGTTTTCGAATTCCATATCAACAACCATCGCAAGGCGGACGCGTACGCAGTCATCTGGCTGCAGCACTTCATAGATAACGAAGATGCGGACATCAACATCCCAATCTGGAAAACTGCTGCTCCTGCTCGACTCACGCAGAACTACATTACTGAGGAAAACTGCCATAAGGAACCGGGTCTCGACGATCTTCAGGAAGTTGGTCGCCTACAGTTCCGGGCGCGATTCAAGGCCGGAACTGACGAGTCACATGCTGCCTTTATCACCGACAATGACACCCGCGAGACATTCGAAACATGGGAGTCGTGTGTTACCGAAGGTGTGCGAAACCACAAAGTCGAGAAGGAGATCCCAGATCGCGTTCAAGAGTTGCATGAGCAGTCATTGACTACAGGTCGCGATATCTTGAAGAACGCGAGCGAAGAAGAAAAGCGCAAGTGGCTCGCAAAGGACGGGCAAGACTGGTCCGGTGCTTTCGGAGATAACCCTAAAGCCTACATGAACACCAAGCGTCAGAAGAGACGCGAACCAGGCGTCGAAGAACCCTTACACGACCGTTATCATCCATCCGATAACGAGGACAATGATGACTCTGATGATGACTATGGCGAAGACTCTTCTTCATCTGATATTGGTGTTGAAGATGCGGATACGGTTGGCAGTGCGAAAAACATGAGTGGCGGCACAGGTGGAGGTGACCAGAGCAAAACTAATGGCCAGTTGAAGTCACAGAAGACCGATTTATCGCCCACTGAGGATCATCAACCTCGCCAATCGATGTCTACAGTTCGTACAAGCACCACAGCCGAGACAGATGACACTTCATCCAGTAAGGATGTTAACAAGCAAAACAAGCGAGCCGAAGAGAGGAGACATCGTGGGCTGATGCAGTGGAAGCCCGCACGGAATGCAAAGTTTGCGAAGGACGAGGCCAAAATTGGGCTGGCTAAGCTGAAGAAGAAGGTCACTGGAGGATTGGATGGACGGCAACCTGGCGTTGAGACTGGTGAGTTACATATATTCATCCTATACAAGAGAGGCATGCTAACATTTCTCTAGAAACTGGATAAGTACGTGCGTGAGCATGGCATCAGTTCAAAGGATTTGTGAGTTGCTATGAAAGTGGTCATCGCGATGTCACAAAAAGAAAGGGTGTAATCTTGAGGGAGTCTGGAGATCTTTGCAGTACATTATGCTGCTGACTGTGAGCTTAATGATGTCACGAAGTGGATGAAGTAACCGTAGCAATCATAATAGCTAATAGAACCTTGATCCTAAGCTTGTTCATCGGTAATACCGCACCAAGTAATGGCGGTCACAGTCATGATACGTTGAGCTTGGCTGCGGCAGGACTGTCGTCACGACTAGCACACCGATATTTGGCGATCATATCAGCGGAGTGAGCACGACCCCAACATAAGCGGGCGGGAGTCCAGAAATCACAGCTACTGTAGTCATGAAACAGTGATGAAATGTATCCGAAGTACCTGCACGCAGTGCGAAGGTCGCCGGACTTACACGTCTGCCTTGCCCAGTGTCATTGCTGGCCTGAGAAGAACCACAGCACTATGCTATTATAGTATACCAGCTCGTTGGTTGACAATCGAACCATTGAATTTGGCCCTCATTCCAGGATAGCGGTCGGTCGAGTCGTTGTTCAAGGCAGGATCGACCCATTTTGCTTCAACCCCATTTACGCGCCGGCGCTTGCATGAGGCACGGTAAGCCACATAATTGCTTGACAATTGCTTACAGAACTAGACATAATTCGGGGAACTCTAGCGTTGATCAGAATGGGTCCAGGTCCAGTTTCTCGGCTGCGCCGCATGGCGGGCGCTTAGAGCTGAAGGATGACGGACGGGACGTTTTATTCTTTACGCCTTGCTCACCTGCCCAATTTGCGTGCCTTGGATGTTGGGTGTTTACAAGTGAGACATGCGAATAGACTTCATATCGTAATCTGACTAGATCATGGTGAGTTGTGCCGGTCGTTTCGCGGCATCCTTCTGTGGGACGGCCTCCGCATATGGCGGTCTTAGGCACTGCAAGTCATGGTAAGGCTGCATGGAGACTACCGATGATTAAACGCTTGGAGTTTTCTATCGTTGCATCTGTGCGGTCCACGGGGTGCCTAAACCCTCAAGGCTCAGATTACTAGGTCACTAGCTGGGTCGCTCTCAGTCACATCAAGCTAAAGACCATAGCATAAGAAATATTGTGGACTTGCTGTTGAGTGTTGTGTATCAATCCAGATTGACGAGACGAGATTGAAGATCGTGTTGGCCGCGTCAAATATGCGTTTATTCGGTTAACCTGCATATGCATGCCCGGTTGTTGGGGAGCAAGTGACCGTTTTTCTTGCACCTGCATGCATACGCCTGCGGTCACATGTTTCCAGCACACACCTCATACTTCGGAAGAGATTGCCTCATTAGCTGGGGCAGGTTAGTCTACAGCTACCGATGCTGGAATATTCCACCCAGTGGCTCTTTGTCCGGTAGCGCCAGCCATGGTAACACCATACCCATGACATGGTACATGATGACCTAGTTCCCTTCAATTGTTGGCCTCGATAATATACCTGAGAAATGTCTACACAGCTGCGAAGCTTCTTGGCTCAGAGTATCGACGGCACAGTCGCACGCCATTTCCAGCCGTGTGTGACGTGAAGATGTATTCTCCTATTCGCCGCTTTCCGGAAAAATAGGTTGAAAGATGATCAAGGTGCCTTTTGGTGTGTGCGTAAGGCTCAGCGTGGTCGCAGAAGAGGTCGTTGCGGTAGAAAAACGTGCCTGAACCCTGCCAAAGCCCGGGCATTCAACAAATGTTGGGTCCGGTAGTATGTGTTGCTTTTCTCTGTGCTTATCTCCGAATCTGCGATAGTGTGATTGTTGCGTCGCAAAGAAGACCAGCAGCATATGTACTGGCAAGGCTTGAGTCTAACGATTGTACTATTCTGATAATTGACATGCGCAGTACATCAGCCACTGCCTCTACTATCTTTCTTGAAACGTTGAAATGTGATGTGAACATCGATCTCCCTATCTCAGTAGTGTTAGACTTAGTACTGTAGATCCTGTTAGTACGACGTCACTGCCCGGATGCTTGGACAATGATCACACTACACTTGACCGGTTACGAGCATTCGACAAACCAGGTAGCCGTTGGAAACCTACTGCGCTAATGACTCAATGAGAGTGGCATTTGCTGATGCGGGGACTAGGAATTCATGGGGTCCTTCATGAGCTAGAAGACCCACTGTGCGTTACCAATAATCCGGCATGCCACGTTTCTGCGCGCTTAATGTCGTCTGCTTGAGATCGGCGTAGATCTTGGTTTTTTCTTTTGCCGCCTGCTTAGCTACCGTTTTTTTCGTTCAATGGTCAATGACAGGCTCCTCAAAGACCCTCAACCAGAGCAAATGAGAGATCATTTGCCCAATGTGACTAGATTCTGGGCGTGAAACAAGGCTAGCTCATACTTTTGGCGTCTTTGTCATGGTCTTGCGCTACGGAGTGTGGCAAGCCCTTCCGGATTCAGGATAATTCACCCATGATTCGTTGAAGCATCACCTATCCAACATGAAGACGACGAATCATGCGCTGGCCCCTCATGGAGGCCCACTTTCCCTGCAGCAATGTGAACGTGCTGGCATGGAATTGGTACGTTCCATCGTGAGCAGCTGTTGGCAATCGACCAAAAAGTTGACCGCTTCGTAAATGTCACTTCTCTATGCTGATAGCGTAGTTGACAGATCATTTCAAACATGGTGGCGGGTCTCAAGAGCGCAGAAGGGGAGATATGGGCTCACCATGGTGTATGCGCGGGACTGAGACATTCCTTTATGCCTGTTACACGGGCCGGCAACAGCATACGGTCTTCCAAGCATGGTCAGCACTGAGGACTGTGGTGACTGTCCGGCTTCACCGGCTTCTCGACTTACTCGTTTCGAGATTTTAGCCAGAGTGATTGGGCGCCGCTTCCGTCGCAGTGGTGTAGTCCAAACAAAGGGAGCGGATTTTCTTCGGTTGCTGCCCCACCTGGTCATGCTGCGATTATCGTCGATCAATTACGGCTGATGAGGGACCGGCTAAGGCGCTGATTAACGTGGGTTCTGGTGTTGGGGGTCCACCTCTCGCCGCTCTTGACAATTCTCGTGCCATCTGCCGTTTCTAGAAGTGGGCACCCGCATATACTTTCAGCCATGTGAGATCAGGCTCGGTCCGTTGTGTTGGAGGCGTGGACAACTGAAGCGAGAGAAAGAAGTAGTCGCAATGTGTCTAAGTCGTTTTGGACTGCTGCCGCTTTGACGTCAGATCCTTCCACCACAAGCGACGCCTTCCCCACTCAAATGGGAGCAAGACGTAGAATTGGATATGAGTCGTGAACATGGGGTGCTAAGCAAATTGTCGATAGTTTGAAGCGAATCTCCTGCATCATGGTGAGTCCATCCAGCGGTTGGGTGAATGCCGTCTCCAGCATGCAGAGTGGGCAAGAGAAACATGCGCAACCAACTTCTATTCCATTAAAAATTTGCCTCAAATCAAGTATCGCAGTACATTCAAGAAATCGCAGCTTGAACCAAGGGATACCGAAGTAAATCCCGACTATCACCCAACAAAAAGCTTCAATGTGCCCTCCAAAAGTGACCAAAAGTGACAGAGACGCATCCTCCAAGTGTACGGATACTAGTGCTCAAGATGCTTCCCTTTCATCGCTGGCGGGGTGCACACTGATGAGATAGTTAGCGCAGTGCCAAACTGTGAAACTGACGGACTCACCATGCAATGGGCGCACAATCGACCCTTTTGGTCGACGAAAGTGTAGTTCTGTGGATGACCTTCTTGCTGCCAGTTATCGCACGGATATCTGTTGTAGCCACCACCTGTTGCGCCGGTAGGCCTGCCGCCAGTAGAAGATTGTTGGGGTTGGTTTTGGGAAGGCATTGTAGTGACTGAACAGAGAATGTAGAGACGATTGTAAACTGTTGTTGAACTCGTTTGACTGTATGATGCAGGTATGGGGAGACTGTGGCTGCTCTGTGGTTATATACTTCGCATCGAAGATACTGTGCACTTTATAGTTGCACAAGATATCTTTCACCATCGAACCTTTCTATGCGGTTTCCGCGCCTCAATCAAAGATCACTAGACAGAGCAACATTAGCTGGGTAGATTTCGCCCCTACCGAGAGCGGTCACATTGCATTGATGTTCGGGCCCGGGAGGTGGCCGTCAGGCAGTCTTGTGAGAACAGCGAATACGCCACACGGCACCATGAACGCCTCATTAGAACGGAGCGTCAGAAGGAAACCACCTCAACTGTGCCTCCGCCACGCTAGTATAGAAATCCCGGAGCCGCTCTGACAACATTCATTTTCCCGCAATACCTATCGTGCGATGCCTATTCCGCTCTGCACTTCGACTCGGCACAGCCGAGCCGGCCCTTTTGGCAAGCGCCCCACACATCGATTACATATTGCAACAACATCGGACAGCCTGAGGCATCGAATATCGGGTCCACATCAGTAGGTCTACAAGAAAAAGGTTACGTATTTCGCTCCGAGCGTTTTCGCATGTCTTACAACAGACCCACACATATAGCCTCCCCTGGAAGCAACAGTGCTACCTGTCGAGTGCTTGCCGTCCAACAAGGCGCTAATGGTAAGTGGATTAGCTCCTGAGGATTCCTCAACGTCTGTATAGGCCGCTGATCAATATTGCTACATCATAGGGTGCTCAACCGATGCCAGGCATCAACTCGAACCTCCCATAGCCGGCGCGTCGTTGCGCCTACACCCTGCTAATGATTCTGCAGCGGGTCAACGGCTGATCGTGAACAACACAGTATACGGCCCGATATTCAGGATGAGACATGCAAGCTGGCTCACCGGAAAGAGCTGAGGACTGGTGCCGCATTATCGAACATGAGGCCGGTTGTACTATCATCAAGCAGTACGTGCATCGAGAGCGTGTTGAGCCATTGTAGGATTTCCTCGGCATTACTGATCATGGCCTCTCTAGTCGTATCTTGGACCACTTCAGTCGCCATTGTAAATCTGCTTCCCAGTCAAGTAGCCAACAGCCCAAGCCTATGAAACGATCGGGTGAACACCATGTTAATCACGCCTAGACCAAAAGCGAGGATATCTAACTGCTACTATTGAAGACTGCGTAAGATGTGCAGGAAGTGAAGCACACAAGTGGCGTGAGGAAAGCCCTGCCAGTGGGCAAGTTCCCAAGCCGCTGACGCCGAACTTGGAGTACACATGCTAGAGAAGGAATCATATCATGATTCTGAGCTCCGTGAAGCAGACTCATCCTGGTAGGTATTCTGGATGAGCATCCACGAGCCAGTAGAAATGCCACTCAAATCAGGTGACTCCTGCGCTCGGAGCTGCGATACCGATCCGACCACTGGCGGGATCATGGAACAAACTAGCAAACATAACAAGCAGCTCTATCACAGGGTGCAGAGCCACTTCAGAAACTCCATACTGTGTTTTCTGTCTCGTTTTGTTTCCTAGCCGTGCATCTAACGCATAAACGCGCTTCAAGCAATCGCCTCCACGACTGTGCCGCATCACTTGCTCGCTGCGACGACCACATTCACCAGCCGCACCTTTGGCCAACCACACAACTATCGATGAATTACTTGAAATTGGTCGTAGAAGAGGAGCTATGCTTGACTGAGAACAATACAGCATTAATCACCAGGACAGGAGCGACTTGAAACTGAAGAAGCATCGCTACATTTGGGAATACAAGCAAGACGGTTTCCCGAAGAAGAGCTGAAAGGGCAGGGACAGGAACACTGCTGTGTATTACAGGCGTAAGCCATCTGATCTAGGCCGTGATCTTAGCATCCTTCCTCTCGCACTCACCTTCCCTGTCGCCGAACTCACACCATTTACAGTGTCTTGGCAACTGCTCCTCCAAGGATTAACCTCGCAAAGGCCTCTCTCTCAGCATGTTGTCACACTAGTCAGTATCAATTCAAACGGAGGAATTACCATCGTTGATATAAAAGTACTAGTACGAAGCAAACGCAGCTTGAGCAACGCCTCCACAAGCTCAGCGAGTGATCTCCAGATGACCAAAAAACGTTTTTGGAAGATTGTCTCACTATATGGGGAACGAAGACAACACCCTGTTACCTGAAGATCTAGGCGTCCATTGGCGTCAAGCATGATAGGTGTATACCTTGAATGTGAGGCGAATCACAACCCCAACGATAGTAGTGGCGAATATGGGAACGTGGTCACATTATCCTCCTGTTATCATACGCTATGCGACAGCATTCTGCTCGCATTAATTACCCAAAACATTCTTAGTCGTTCCACATTCCTTGACATTGGCTGGTCTAGATAACGCCATCGCTCAATGGCATTTTGTATTGAACGATGTGGTCCTCCTAATTGTACGCCGCCACTCTGTCACCAACATCCAGCATGACTCCGCCGCCGTCTTCAGCGTCGAAGAACTCGTCATCACTTTCGTCTTCGTCAAGTTCTGTAGGCGCGTCGCCCACACCTTCACTTTCGAGTAGCGCGATAACCTTCCAGGCAGCGATAGTCTCAGCCTGCAATCTCTTGACTCCCTCGACGCTCCCTCCGACATCTTTCCCACCAATGCGAACCTGAACTCTATACCCTCGCTCAGAACCTTGTGTCTCGTTCTTGTTACCTTCTTCGTCGCTCGGAATACGAACGTACTTGATACCCTTGTTAGCAGCAAGGGTATTGATCCGCTCTTTCGGATGCAAGCAGTCTACACCGTCGCGCAAGATACGTTCGAGACATGGCAAGATACCAAGACGATGGACGAAATCTTCGCAGACAGATATAGAGCCATGAGAATCGATATAGAGGGCGCCGATAGCACTCTCGACTATATCGGAAAGGAACTTGGGTGGATCAGTGAGTGAAAGGGCATGCCACGGGAAGCGGTTGTCCTGCGCTAGAGCGGCAGCGATGAAACCCCGTGTCTCGGCATGTTTTTGTAAAGCTATAGTCCTCGCAGCGATAAGTTCCACACTCGATGATCGAAGGAACTGCCATAAAGCTCTCTGATGTATCTCTGGCTGGAGGGTCGCCTTGTTTGTCAACTCCTCTGCTACTGTAGTCTCGAACATGCAGTAAGACAGAAATGCAGCATTGACCATTGCCGTTCGGACACCATGCATCTTCCAATGTGGAAGGCTTGGTTTGTGAGCATAGAGCCGCTTTGAAATGATGTAGTCGAGCACTGCGTCCCCCAGAAACTCGAAACGCTCGTAAGAGCAATGGACGTTAGGGCCCCGGAACGTGGGATGCGTGAGTGATTCAAGTAGAAGTTCTTTCTTGTTGAACGTATGACCTAACAGCTGCTCAAGCAACACCAAGTTCGCTACTTTGTCTTGAGAAGAAGCTGCTTCATAGAGTATCTCATTTGCCTTTGGAACAGGCGTCCATTTCTCAAGCGGTAGGAGAGCTTTCATGCACACAAAAGCTTTTGAAAACCCACCAACAAGGTATGAAGCTCCGATGAGTGATTCTATAACGTCGGCGATCAGTTTTGACGACTTCTCCTCCTTGACTGGCGGCGCGGTTCCAGTGAGTGTCTG
This sequence comes from Alternaria postmessia, assembly GCF_024291825.1. Classification (NCBI taxonomy): domain Eukaryota; kingdom Fungi; phylum Ascomycota; class Dothideomycetes; order Pleosporales; family Pleosporaceae; genus Alternaria; species Alternaria postmessia. Next base: position 223,180 of record NW_026260100.1, read on the forward strand.
ACCAATGTATCGTGGTTTCCACTTAGCACCTGTGAAACGCTTGTAGAAGATGAACTTGTCGAGACCTGCAGCTACTGTGGCCCGTGCTAGATATCCGTTACTGACAAGCTTTCCTTTCTTCCCCGTTAGCATACCCTCTGGCATGAGCAGATTTGCAGCCATCACATGAAGAGAAGCCATAAACTTCAAGATGCAGTCTCCGAGAAACTCCATCCTTTGGTAGTTGTTGCATCCATCGACTGCGGATGAGGTGAGTGCTGTGATGATGATTGGGAGGTCTGATGCTTCGAATTCGGCTGGCTTTAGTAACGTCGTTCTAAGCGTATCCGCGATCATGTATACCTCAAGTCTGTGTAGGATTGATGGAAACAGTAAAGCAAAGATGGCAAATCTGGCAGGAAGATTCTCGACGATACATGTCGAAGCTAAAAGACTTTCGACCTTGGTGTACGCGTCGTTCGTGTCCGCGCTTTGGTAGACAACATGTAAGAAGTCTCGACGCTTAGGCAACCGCACAGCTCGTAGCAAAGTTTCGTATCCTCCCGAAAAATCTGGAGAATCTGATGGCGTGATAGCCATAGGCATGAATTTCCGAGCGTCGCCTTGCTGCATAGTCAAACCCCAGCTTGCTATGTTGACATTTCCTTGAATCAGAAGTCTGTGTGCTGATTGTTGGCCGTTTGTCGTCGCATGCCATTCATGGAGTTCACTCTCGGTCATCATGTAACCTGATGAATCGCACGGAGCAAGTAGACAGAGGAAGTCGTCAACTCCTTCTTTGATGTGAACTCCAAAGACTGAGTGCAAGATCTTCCACGTGATAGAGCGCAGCAGACCAATACCTATGTCGGCCAGTGATGTACCATATAGACAAGAGCTCGTAACTGTGTACCGCTTGGATTCGTTCCAATGTAGTAACATATCAGGGACTTCGTACATGGCGACAGGAGTCAGCAGTATGATACGTATCGGCTCCTCATCTGGCGCCTTTACCTCAAGCAGGGTACGGTACCATATATCGGGTTCATGTTGATGAGACTGTGCGACACTTAACCAAGGATCGAGAGTTAGGGCAACGGGCACAACGGATGGGCGATCGTCCCGGATCTGGTATTGTGCTGCGTCGTCTTCTTCGTCTTGTACAGGGAGAAGATTTTCGTTCACCAATCCGTGCAAATACAAAGCCTTATATGCTCCAAAGGCAGCATCTTTTTGAGCCATGCGCTCTGTCCTCCAGGTCTCCAAGCTTTTGGTTTTCCTCACTTTGGGATCAACTGAGAGCGGCAATGTGATCTCAGCGGTGATCTGGCCGCGGTCGTTTGTAAACTCGACTTCTGGTCGCGTATCGGCGTAAGCGCTACCCCCAAGACGAGCGCAGAAATGATGGAGGTGTTGAGAGGCGTTATCCAGAGTTAGCAGAGCGCTGGTTTTGTTAGTAAATAGATAATCAGGGTGAGTTGGTTTTGATGGCTGGATGCTAGAGCAAACACGACCCAGAAGAATCTCCACTCACCCAGTATTTGGAACCCTGAAGTACCGCTCTCCGACCTCGTCTATATGTTCTGCTTTCTGCGCTGCCTGCACTCGACGCTTATCGTCCTCATATGCTTTCCTCATCTCAGCCTCAAGCGACTGCCAGGACGTCGAGGACCGTGCCTCTCCAGTATCGGGCACGAAAATCAGATAACGCGATTCTTGTTTCCTTGCTCTTCCTCGTCGTTGAACGAAGCTTTTCAGATTCTTGGGTCTCTCGAAACACACAACGAGATGACAACTGGATACATCGATACCTTCTTCCAGTACCGTTGTGGCTAGAACAAGGTTGATGATACCAGCGCGAAAGTCATCGAGTGTGGTTTGCTGATTCTTAGGTTCTGCCAAAGCAGATATGTTTGCCTTTTGTTTGGACGACTTCGACGAGCCGACAAATGTCCCTACCCGTAGCAGATCTTTGGTATGTGGGTGGCATGCTAGTATCTCTGCGAGCGATGCTACCCAGACCCGCTGCTCGATAAACACAAGGCCGGTAAAACCTGGGGTACCATTGGCTTCAGCTACTAAAGTATCGACAAGCTTATTGACTTTGTGAGACGAATTCTCAATCATGGTAGCAGGTATGGGTGAAGGACTTTGGAGGGGAAGTGCCCGGAATATTTCCAAGAGATATTGCTTCTCGGTGGCAGTCAGGTCCAGCAGCTGCTGGTCTGAGCCGCGGGTCATGTTGTCGAACTTGGCTATGCATTGATGTAAGTAGTACTCCATAGCAGAGACCCCAAGTTCTTTGGCCATCGCCTCAGCTTTTGATACCAACTGTTTCAATTGATCGTAGCAATAAGTCTTCTGACTATTCCACAATTTGGTCAATTGGCGAGAAACATCGAAACCACGCTTTTGTTGGTCCAACAATGCGATCACGTACGGATCTTTCGCAAGATCATACGTGCGGTATACATGCTGCAACGCAAGGAGCAGGTGAGAATGCTCTTGACCCGAGGCGTCCGAAGAGTAAGTGATTTGCAGTAGCTGAGGTCTATGCGCATACCGCATCAGCTCGGACCTGTGTAGCTTTGGTGTCTTTATGGCCGCATGCAGGTTCTGTTCAATTTGCCTACAGATATTAGGGGGAGAAAACCTGTTCTACCAAGTCGAACTTACTGAAGCCCTTCTGCGCTAGCCGCTGCTTTCATGACAGGGCTTGCGCTCAAGCCAAGAACTTTAGGTAGTGAGCTGTCTCCATTCTTCAATTGAGGCAAGTAGAAATCGGACATTATACTAGTACTGTTAGTTCCTTCTGCTCATTAGATTTTTGGTATAAAATGAAGGACCCTACAGGTGAGCTGGGTGTTTCAATGTGCAATGGTGTGCTACAGGACTTTAGTACTAAGATGTTGTTGTGTTAACGCGACGAACTGACCCTCGTCGAAAATTAGCAAAGCCAGCTTGCTCAACTTGACAAAACCATGCGTGAGGGCGTCAAGGAGTACCCTGAGCACGTATGAGTGGGTGCGCGTGGAGTCTGTTGCGCTCAACCTGGGGGCTTACGCGTGTGTTGAGATGACCACGCGAACATTGAAAAGTACTCGGTCCCACTCTGCCTGGGTCGTCCACAGCTCAACATCATCTCTCCCACAAAGTAGCTGGTGTCCGACCCCAGGTATATTAGATTGAAAGGCATCATATTGCTGCTCGCAGAGTGCAACTGTTGGCGCAAGAAACCAGACAACCTGAAGGAGGCGTGTGAGATCAAGTCTAGCGTGGGGATCTAGCGGCAGGTATAGGTATCCGTACCTGGCCGGGTTCGCACGTTTCCAACTCCGCTCGTGTTCGTTCGATGGCTCTGCGAACTTGTCAGTATGGTCCCGTCATGGCAGAACATGCAAACCTACATATGCGTCTTTCCCGAGCCTGTGTCCATGACGACAATGACGTTGTCTTTCATGCTCTCTGCAACCATCTCAGCCTGATAGCCTCGCAGCTGAAATGTCTCACTGGAAGCAGTCGGAATGACTCCACCATAGTTGTCATCTTGCATTGGCGAATCCATTCGTATTCTAAAAAAAAACGCGACGCAAGCAAAGAATGTGTAGAAGTGGTAACCTTTGGTGTTGGGACTTGAGGTCCAAGGGTGGCAGCGTGCTAGCCTACCCGAGTAGCTGTGTTGGCTGGCGGCGGATATGCAGAAGACCAGAACCATGCACAAAGTCCTGGCTGTTGTCTTTACTGCATGAATAACCCCATTAGATTTGACCGAAACGCGCAACACCCAATGACTGCAATATGAGTTCAAGCATTGGGCATCTCAAGACATCATTTTCGTAAATGCTACATAAGTCGCTTCATGCCTTTGGCGCCGAGTTCATTTATTTCGACCCAGTGCAGGACGGTGCTGCATCATAACCCTCTACAAGTTCGTAAGGTAGTCCTCAACCTCGGACGGGCTCAGCTTCCTGAACCGTGGTCCCACAGCGCCTTCAACACCCTCAACGCCAAGGAGCCTCTCCTCTGGCGGTCCGACGATACCAATCTCAACGGTCTCTCCATTCATCTCTCCTTCTATGGTCTCCTTGAGTGTGAGCAGAGCAATGTGGATAGCGTCCTCAAGCTCGAGACCGTCAGTGTATCGCTTCTCCAAGAAGGTCTTGGCGCTTGTCGCGCTCTTTCCGATCGCTGTCGCCTTCCATGGGAAATAACTGCCGCTGGGGTCGACCTGGTACAGACTGGGTCCGCCCTTGAGGATGCCACCAGTCTTGCCGCTGACCTTCTTCTTCTCCTCGCTCGTCTGCTCTTCGCTCTTGCCTTCAGCCTCAGGCTCGATACCGTCGTCCCATCCTGCGATCAGCAGACTAACACCATACGGTCGAACACCACCAGACTGTGTAGCCTCCTGCATCACTCGCGCCACGTCCTGGACTAATATCCTCGTGGGTGGGTATTCGTTGTAGACGCGCTTGTAGCCAGTATGTGAGACCTTGCGGGCCTTGTCGACAAGAACGCGGTAGTCAGGGCCCATGCCCGAGTAGACCATACCGATGTTGGGTGTTATGAGACTAATTTTTGATGACGATTGCGAGTCGATGAGCGGCGATGACGACTTCTTCTCGGTTGCGAGGACAATGCCGTTGGTTGCTGCAAATTCCAGTCAGCACTGTTGGAAGCCAATGAGCGGAGTGACGTACCCTTGATTCCTAGTGAAGTAACACCCTGGTTGACGGCATTCAAGGCATACTCTATTCATGTGTTAGATGTTGTCTGCTCCAGTACGGCGGGACTCGTAAGATTTCCAGGGCGCATACCAATCTGTACCAGCTTTCCGCTATATGAACGTTAGCAAACATATCATGTGTAATCGAGACCGCAGTGTTTACCTGGGAGAGAAAGTGGTGAGGGAGAACGAGTATCTGTCCGCCATGGTGACTGCTTGACAGGATCGAGAGGTGGTATGTGAGGAAGGGTGTAGTCGGCGGCAGGGAGAGGTTCAGTGGGGTTGATAGACGACGCGGGTTACTGGAGGCGATCTGCTAGAGCTCCAGGCTACCCAGAGCTTCGTCGCCGACGGCGCCAAGACCGGCGCTCGGCCTAACTGTGCCTCCGGTCTGCTTCCAGGAAGCTGCAACTTTGATTTCTTCGACCTTCCAGAACTGCTCCTCTGAATCACCACCACGTCTACGACACCTGCATCCTGCCACCGTGTCCCTAGTGTCATACAGCAAAGGCGGCTGTGGCGGAACATGATCCGCACTACCGAGACACTTAAGTTGGCGAATGTCTTCCCCGCGACTTCCTGATTGATCGCCTTGTCATCTTATGCTTACCCACATACTTCTTTACTGGTAAGAGCTGCATTAACTTCTACCTTGTACCTTTACAGCATTTCGATCCGCCATGTCTTCGTCTTCTGGATTCCAGGCCATGCCGGGTTGGTACTGGCCTGATGACGCGCCGAAGACGGAGCCCTCCCAGCCATCACCTTCAGGCACCTCCAGTACCAGCGACAACGCTTCGTCGCAATCGCGCAGCTCTAGACGTACTCACTGGCCGCCGCGACAATGCAGGATATGTCTCGAGACGGTTCAGCCAACATTCAATGTTCCCTCACAAAGCCTTCCCGGCTTCTTACAGTCTTCCAATGTGGTTTACGAAGACGAAAGCGGTCGCCTGATCCGTCCATGTATGTGCAAAGGTTCATCCAAGTATGTTCATGAGGCTTGTCTACAGGCCTGGAGGCATGCAGACCCTAGCTATGGACGTAGGAACTACTGGCAATGCCCTACTTGTGGCTTCAAATACCGACTTGCGCGTCTTGGAGTTGGGCGCTTCATAGGTAGCATTGGTACGTTTTTGTCATTATATCTCCTCTTTTTACGATAACTAACACGTTGCAGGTGCTCAGGTTGGTTTGACTGCCATCATATTAATTTCCATCATCTTCGTCCTTGGTTTCGTTGCCGATCCTATCATAAACCTGTATCTGGATCCATGGAGCTTCTTGTCCCCTTTCTCAGGATCTGATTACTCGTACTACTATGAGGACGAAGAGTCAGCCACTTGGTATGAGCACTTTGCGAAAGGCTTTGCCAGCATGGGTGTGCTTGGTTTCTTGAAAGTTCTCATCGCTAGTCCGCTCTCCTATTTCAGAATTGGAGGAGGCCGAGGTCGAACGACTGGTCGAGACCGATATGAGCAGGTTAGCTGGATCATTATCCTGATAGGCGTGGGCACATTTCTAGCGGTATGTGAAGAAACCGCTTCCATCATAATCATTTACTGATAGTATTTAGGCAATCTACAAAGGAGTCCGTGTATGGAGTCGCCGTACGCTTGAAAAAGCTGGCGAACGTGTCATGGATGTTCAAGGCGATAATGACGACGATGATGAATAGCTTCGGCTGAAATGGAGACGGTTCATCGAGCAGTTGCTTCCAGTATCTCTTCACTCAACACTTGGTCAAGCACTTTCCAACGTCCGCACTTTCTTAAATTGCCACAAGTTATTCCTCAATACTGTGTCGATTAGTCTACGTGCGAAGATCAAACCAGCCCGCGACCTCCATATCGGCATTGCGCGTTTTGTGCTCGCCGGCTTTGTGGAACGTGGCGCTACCCACCTTTGGCACTCATTCTGTTCCATCTCGCCCGCTCTACCCTCGTGGGGTCCCTCTAGTTTCTTCCGTCAAAAGAAGAAGCAAACAGGGGCCTGGAGCACCCTTTGTGGCATGAACGACATCAGGCCTCTGGTACATCTTCATTCATCACTTGTGAACGTAGAGGACTAAACAATTGCATGACAGCTTGTAAAGAATTATTATCGTGAATCACAAACGAGATTAAACGCCACCATGGTCACTGCTAGTGACACTACCATAAAACCCAAATAACGCCGCAGGTGTATACCCCGCAAAAAGGTGCTGCAAAGCTTGTCCATCTAAAGTGATGATGCTTGCCTCGCAATACCGTATATGTCCAACCAGTCCCAACCGATCCCAAGAACAAACGAAAACCGTACAATACAATATATATAGGCCCAGGGTATCAATGTAGAATATTAAAAGCCACTTCTCCTTCTCTTCCTCAACTAGTGATCAGGCTTGCCACCCTTCATAAAGACCCTCTTGGTAGCACCAACCTTGCCGAGATCACCAAACTCGGTCTTTTTCCCAGCCACAGCACTACTTGGGCGACTGTCACTTGTGCTATCCGTCCGCTCGAAAGGCGGATGGTTTGAAGTGATGACGTTACTGCTCACGGTGCGAGCTTGCTTCATCATGCCTTCGATCCACTCCAGCTTCTCGCCACTAAGGTCCAATTTCTTCGCTTTCGGGCCAGCGAGCCCGACTTCTTTGCCTTGCCAAGAATTGCGAGACGAGGTCGAAGAAGGCATAGTCGGGTCTTCAGTAGCGCCTGGTGTTCCAGTGATGAAGCTAGGCATCGGTGGAGGCGCTTCGTCGCTTGTGAAGTAGCTCAGACCAGATGACTTGACGGGTGTCGTGTTTGGACTGGCCAAGGGAAAGCCGACGCTGATTCGTCTCTCCATTCTGCTCGCCCTGCTGTCTGGTCGGGTGGGAGAACCATCGGGGTTCTTCACCTCGAGACCTAGGACCTCAAATTTGCCTTCGCTTGCAGTCCTGCGACCGTGGTGCTCAGCGTATTGGCGCAGATACTCACCCAAATCAGACCAACCACCACCAACGCGGACCATGACACGCTCACCATTCTCGCCAACGCGGCGGATGAACAGCTTGATGGGCTGTTCTTTGCCAGGTTGCGTGAGATGATACAACTTGATGTCGTTATCGCCTCTTGCCGCCGCTGCAGACCTCCGTCCGGATGCAGTGTTGTTTAGATCGAACTCGCTCTTCGCAGGCGACAGAGTGAGCTCGGGAGACTTGAGGCCACTGACTGAGCGAGCTGCGCGCAGGTATCCACGACTTCCCTTGGCTAGAAGGCCACGAGCTGGCTTGACTTCGGGTGCATCGGGGCCCGGACCTGATCTGAGTCTAATGCGGCCGGGAATGGTTGTCAGGATATCAGAGATCTTGCGCTCGAGCTCTTCCGCGCTGCTGGTGGATTTCTGAGCGAAATGTGTTGGCGGCCATGGTGCGCTCACTGTATCGTCTGCGGTGGTGGTAGTAGTAGTCTGTACAGGTCGACGCTTTGCCATGGCTGCATTGAGCTCGGGACGCGGTGCTCTCATAGAGCGGTTGGTTGCGTTTCGAACTGAAGGAGACTCCTCCACGGTACTAGGTGGGCTTGAGTCTGGTGAGATGTCTGTTGACAGCGAACTCAAACTACCTCTCCACGAGCGTGGTGTTTGAGGCGGCTCCATAACGGGACTGTCCTGGCCATCGTTTTTGGTGATAGTTGGGTTACCAAAAAGGGCCAGAGGTTTGGGTCGGCTTTGTGAAGATGCCTGGGATGGTTGATCTACTCCAGTCGGGGCCGATGAAAGTGATTCAGACTCTGACTGCGCGGCGACGTCTTCAGGACTCTCGTCGAGGTCGTATTGTACCACGGTATCGCCTTCCTCAAATTCCGAGTCTTCGTCAACAGATGGCGCGATGCCTTGTTGCAACTCGACTTCTGTAGCCTCAGTCTCTCCAGATACCTGACGTGTGTTGTTGGAGCCGATCGAGGTGTGGAGTGTTGGGTTGCTGCTGTTGGATGCGTCGAGGGCATAGTCACCAGAGAACATCTCCCGATGAGGTATATTACCAAAGTAGTCATGCGGAGCTACTCGATGGCTATTCTGCGAAGCAGCTTCCTCTGGCGATGCTTCGTTAGCAGACGCTACAGAATCGATTCGAGCATTGACAGCGGCTGGTCTAGGGGCAGAAGCGGACTGCACAGGGTTGTTGTCCGGGTGTAGCCCAGGCTCAGATGCAAGGTCAGGGGGTTGTAATGTCTCGTGTGTACCGCCCTTGCCAATGACATTAAACCCCTCGGCCCGCCTTCGGACTTCGAGGTCGATGACCCTCCTTCTCGATTCGTGTTTCCAGCGTCCGTAGTCAGCCTCTGTAGTCTCAAAGACGTCTATCCAGTTGTCTGGCAGGCAGTCTTCCTGACCTTCGAGCGTATCGAGCATCTTGTCCAGTTGCCTACCCAAATCGCTGACTTTTTGGTGAAGCACCCGAGAGATGGTGTCTACGGCACTCTTCCACTGCTCGAAGGCGGCATCGGACGTATCTGCTGGTGGCTCAATGGCCTCCCAGCCTAACCGCATAGCTTCTTGCGCTGTGTCGAGCTCGCCGGTGTAGCGGGGTGCTTCGCGGAGGATGGAGACGCGGGCAGTCCATGTGCTCAGGCGGGCTTTGAGCTGGGCGTGATGCGGTAGGGCGGATAGGAGGGTTTGGGTGATGAGAAAGGAGAAGTCGTCCATGAGCTTGTAATGTTGGCGGTTGGCCTCGTAACCAGCAGAGGACGGTCTCGACCTGCCTGCTGGGTGCATGTCCAGCACATGTTCCTTCAGCTCTTCGACATCTAGCTTCAGCATCTCGTCGGCGATGTCGTCTAGCCGCGCCTCGTGTTGCTCCACCTCGACTGACAGCATCGACCCCCAGTATTCCAATGGCGGCATGGCATCGGCGCCGTCGGATTCGGCCACGTGCTCCCTGATGTGCATCTCGATGCTTTTCCTCCTCTGTTCGCGGAACTGGGCGCTCGGCTGCTCGAAGCTGCCCGACCAGCCCCATTGCTCAATCTCGGCGCACCATATCTTCAGCCGCTGCGCTGCCTTTGCGACGCGCGATCCCAGGTCCCTCTCGGCGGCGGTGAGGGTCTCGATGCAGGAGAAGATCTTGTATTCGTCGCGTGTGGTGTCGTAGGGCATGGGCTTCTGCGTAAAGGCGCGGAGGGTGGTTTCGGGCGACAGATCGCGGAGGCGGCTCTCTTCTGAGCTGCCGTGCGCCCTGCCTCTTCTGGTTGCTGGTGACATGGCTGGCGATGCAACGCGACGGGGTGTCAGGGGCGGAATCATCCGCAGAGGTGAGGAAAAGACGTCCATGGCGATGTTTGCGGTCGGGATGAAAGAGCGACTGGTGACTGTTACGACAAGGAAGGTACAAAGGAGAGGCGACGAGTCTCAGACACAGCAAGTCGCGAGTGGCTGTGCGGCTGGGACTGCGATGGTCATGAATTAGTATCCTCTGTCTCCCTCCTGTTGCCGTGGTGGTTGCGCTGCCGGCAGCCCGAATGTTTATTGACTGACGCAGTCTTCGCCGAGCATCTTGCGCCGTGCACTCTTGCATCGTTCACCCGCATGTTACTAAGCCAAAAGCACATTAGCTGTAGATCCGTTTCGGATTCGACACCCAAGCTCTCGCGACAACTGTGCCTTGTCGCCTTGAGACGGCACCTTGATGGACGATAATGCTATATAGCTAGCAAAACTCCCCGTGTCTTCAGCTGCTGCTTCCATGCATCGGTCTTCGCAATTCCTACCTTGCCAAGCGCGTCGCGGAACAAGGCAATTCTCTCCGCACTCCCCCGCAATCAACTTCAACCGGCCATCTTGTGCTCTGTGCCGTCTACACCATCAGCTCACACTTTCCACTACGCTTGCTTTTCTTCGGACGGCTTTCGGGTCAGTCTCTGGCGACGTGCACGGGACAGCAGCGTCGGCATGCGCGACTTTCCGACCTGCTATCTGACCGTCAGATTTTGACCGCAGAAGATACGCACCTCTCTGCATACTCTCTTCCTCATTCCAGAAGCTACCCCACTACGTATATCGTCATCTTCCTCTGCCAAGCACCTTAATGTTCCGCCCCGCGTCTCTATCTCATCTACCTTCCCGAGTGCGTTAGCGAATTACCTGTATACCTCGTCGTTACGCAGTGCCTGCATCCAGCTACCGTTACCCCATGTCACAATACGATGGCACGTAGGAGCAGGGAATTCGGCAGGCTCAATTGCCCTCGGTAGGAGCAGCTATCCTCTAGGTGGAATGATTGACGTTATCGAACCGAACCTCGAGCGAGCTGCTTGCAAGTATAAAAGGTACCATGCATCGTACCATTCTGCGGTACCCTTCTGCCTCTGTGAAGTGTGCATTTGTCAGTCAATATGAAGGCAACTCTTTTGGCACTCGCTGCTATTGGCGCGCAAGCCTGCCAGCGTGAACGTGCATTTCTACATCACCCACATAAGCATGTCAAGCGGCAATCCGCTTTCCCTCCAGCCTTGACACCCGATGAAGAGATCTTGCTAAACTCCTTTGACTCCGTGTCAATATCTGAATGGTCATACTACTACAGTATGCTTCACCAAACTTGCCAAAACAAGTAAACTAACCAAACGTAGCTCATGGCCAACATTTGGCTGGTCAGAATGAGTCGATGGGTAACCAAAGGTCGTTCTCAAACGATACAGCAGAAGACTAATCATGAGTGCAGCCCAGTGGACTGCCGACAAATGGTCCGAATACGGATTCACCTCAAGGCTCGACGAGTACTGTACGTTACTACTATCTGCAACTTCATAAACATCTATTCCGAAAATGACGCAGATGAGTGCTGACATGACTCAGATGTCTTCCTTAACTACCCTGTATCGAACTCGCTGCAGCTCACATATTCCAATGGTAGCACTTACACTCCTACCCTTATGGAAGATGTACTGGCAGAGGACGAGACAACGAGCTATCCCAATAGCGTTCCAGTCTTCCACGGCTACAGTTTCACCGGCAACGCATCTGCAGAATACGTTTACGTCGGACGAGGCCAGCAAGTTGACTTTGACCGCCTCGCGGCGCTTGGTGTCGATCTTGAGGGCAAGATTGCACTGGCAAAGTACGGTGGCCCATTCCGTGGCCTCAAGGTTAAGAATGCTCAGGACCACGGTATGATCGGTGCTGTGATTTTCAGTGACCCGGGCGATGATGGGAACATGACAGAAGGTGAGCTCAGTAGATCTTCTACCAGACTTTCTCACTGACAGCTCTTAGCAAAGGGAGTGGCCCCCTACCCTTATGGTGGTGCGAGGAACCCTTCAACCGTTCAACGTGGATCCGTCCAGTTCTTGTCTACTTATCCAGGAGACCCGACTACTCCTGGTTACGTCTCCAAGCCAGACTCACCACGCGCAGATCGCACCGAAATTACTCCACAGATTCCATCATTACCTATTTCTTGGATTGAAGCCCAGCCTCTACTTCAGGCGCTCAACGGCTTTGGAACCAACGGCACTGCAGTCAACAGAACAAACTGGGTTGGGGCCATTCCCGGAGTTGGTTATTTCACAGGCGAGGGATCCGGCGCATCTCTATCGATGAGTAATGTGATGAACGACACGTATGGCACAATCTGGAACGCTGTTGGTATCATCAACGGTACGCTCGAGGATGAAGTCGTCATTGTGGGCAACCATCGTGATGCCTGGATTGTTGGCGGTGCTGCCGACCCTAACTCTGGATCTGCCGTGCTCATTGAGTTGGCCAAGGCATTTGGCGCCCTCGCTGAGACAGGTTGGAAGCCCTTGCGAACAATCGTCCTTTGCAGTTGGGACGCCGAGGAGTATGGCCTTGTTGGAAGCACTGAGTGGATGGAAGAGTACATCCCCTGGCTCAAGAACGCCGCAGTGTCCTACCTCAACATCGATGTCGCGGTCAGCGGGCCCATCCCAGACGTTTCCGCAACTCCAGACCTCCACGCTGTTGCCACGAATTTAATGAAGAAGATCGTTTACCCTTACCGAAACGACACTAGCCTTACCATGTACGACGTCTGGTCGCACGAAAGCGGCGAGGTCGGTGTTCTGGGTAGTGGAAGTGACTACACCGCTTTCCTCCACCGTGGTATTGCATCCATCGACATGGGAGCTGGCGGAGGTCCAAACGACCCGGTCTATCCCTACCACAGCAATTACGATTCGTACCACTGGATGGCTACCTTTGGTGACCCTGGCTTCATCACCCACAAGGCCATGGGACAATTTCTTACTCTGCTCTTGTACCACATGGTATCCGACCCTGTCGTGCCCCTTGAGCCAGCAGACTACGTCTCTGAATTCAACACGTACCTTGAAGATCTCGAGACGGAAATCAGCGGTAGCAACTTCACTGTTGACCTTACGAACCTTACTGCAGCAATCGCCCAGTTTGAAACCTCGGCCCAGGAGTTTGTTACGTTGAGAGATCAAGCTGTTGCTGCGAATGACACTGAGCTTATCACCGTGCAGAACCACAAGGCACGCGATTTCTCCAGAGGCTTTACCTCGCAGGGTGGCTTGCCCACAAGGGAGTTTTATCAGCATACGATCTTCGCTCCTGGACGTGATACTGGATATGCTCCAGTCACCTTTCCTGGTATTACTGAGAGTATCACATTCGATCAAGATGCAGACTTGGCGCAGGAGTGGGTGCAGAAGACTAGCTCTGCGATCTTGGTCGCTGCTAGTATCTTGAAGACGTAAAGACTCAAGGAAAAGAAAACATCGTTACAATCATTTGAGTAGTAGCAGAGGGTGGGGGAGACAGCCCACCGACGGACTTGGTGAAGAAGAGATATGTGGTCAGTAGTAGAAAGAATAATGATAATGTATGCTGCAGGATTCCTCGCGTTTCGTTCTTCCAAAGCTGAACAACATTCTCTCCGCTCATTTCACAACAGCAAACAAGAAGCCGTCATAAGATTTCTCGCCAACTGTCTGCAATACCACGCCGTCCAATCTCTCATCCTTGCCCACGTTCTCCACCACCCTCCTCGCACCCGCAACCCTTGGATCATCCGTCTCCTCCGCCAATTGACCCTTCCTCACCACATTATCCACGATGACACACGCACCTGAGTCACACATATGCAGCGCCAAGTCCACATAATTCCAGTTATTCTCCTTATCCGCATCGATGAAGACAAGATCGAACTGCGCCCTCTTCCCCTCCTTGACCTCCTGTACAAGTTGTGGTAGGACATCCATACCAGCCCCGAGTTTGACCTCGACCTTGTCTTCCAACCCGGCATTTTTTATATTCGCTCGCGCAACGTCAGCGTGGTGACTATCAATTTCTAGCGACGTTACTTGGACGCCCGGACTAGATGTCGCGAGCCAGATGGTACTGTACCCGCCCAACGTGCCTACTTCGAGGATGTTCTTTGCACGTGCGAGGCGGGCGGTGAGCTGGAGGTATTTGCCTTGGGAGGGTGAGACAGCGATGTCAGGTAAACCGGCTTTTTGAGAAGCATCGAGGGCTTGTTGAAGAGAGGATGGAGAGGGCGATGTTTCGGTAGACGGATGTAGGTGAGAGAACGAATAGGTATCTACTGCTGTCCATCGGGCGTCTTTTTCGTGGGATGAGCCTGGGGGCGCCATTGCGAATTACAGCTTGAAGTATGAAGAGTTGGAGAGGTTAGTTCTTGGTTAGCTATACGCCTTGAAAGCGCGTGTCAACGCGTCTTTATAGACACGACTACATGCGCGGAGTCATCCACATCGTATTGTATACGCGTCTTGCATACATCTGCCTGATAGTGTCATATTGCGTTATTGGAGAGCGCGTCGTGGAGGGGTGGATGAGTCTTCAGCCAGCTCGGGAATCTGGTTAGCATAAATCCGAGCAACGAGCTACGATTTCCGATATCGCCGAGGTTAAGAAAACGTCGTTCAGCACAAGCAAGAACACGGAACGAGGAGCTTGACCGAAGAGCGATTCTATCAAGGTCAACACCCAATACTCCTATCATTTCATCTATATACTCATTTATCGCTTTTTGGATGCAATCCCCTTCGATGCCTGGTGTGCGAGTCGCCGCGCTTCAGGTGGAAGAGGCGGAAGTCCTTTGTTCACATCTAACAGTGTGACTCGAGTGAAGTGCTTCAAAGGACTAGGTCTGTAGGGCCGGTGCACAGTGTGGATACCATGCGGGGTGACACCTCTAGTGAAGTGGGTGCTGATGGAACATCTTGATTTGCTAATGCAAGCAGGGCTGTTGTGGTTACCTCTTTGGGACTTGGTGGTGTTGCTCGTCATACTCTGGCTTGCGCGAGGGCTTTTGAGGGTTCTCATGGCGCTGAGCATGTGGGGCGAGGTAGAGACATCTGACTGGACAATTGGGGGAGTGGTCTGCTTTTTGTGTGTCTGAGGACAGTGGCTGCCACGGTGGGCAGAACCCTCTCTCATGCGAGAAGCCCGCATAGACGATTCTTCCATCTTGGACAATTTTGCTTGCAGCTTCCGGTCTGTCTCACCCTCTGTATTCTTATTAAGCATGCGGTCTGACGTCTTTTTGCTTATCCTTTTCCAGAGCCCTACTGGATACTCTTGGAAATCTGGAATGCTCGCAGCCCTGGTGGCTTCATGGATTCCGTGGTACTTCTTTCTGGGCTTCCACCAGGATAGTGCAGTTGGCTTTGTTCTGTTGGCTGTAACATCGACTCCTGGTTTTGAGAATTCGATGGAATCAACCGATGAATCGGAAGAGAAGCATGACTGGGCTGCACTCGGCTCGTCGCTGTAACCGTCATGATGAGACTGGTCCAAGTCCCCAGCGTTCTCCATGCTGATGGCTTGCCCTTCGACCTTGCCAGTCTTTCCTTGTCCCTCAGCATTCTGCGCCTGAGCTAGCTCATGATAACATGGCTCCCTGTCGTTCAAGTTCTGGTCTTCTTCTCCGCAGCTTGGGTCTCCAATTGTGCAACGACTGTTATCACTTCTCAATGTTGACGCCTGGCTGTCTACCTGATCAGAAGAACAATCCCACTCGACAACTCCCGGTTGACCTGTGGACGACTTCAAAGTACTATCATGAATGTTCGACTGATGGTCAACCGAGAGGCTTTGTTGCGCAATATCGTTCAGAAGGGGGTCGCTATTGTCAAGCGAATATCGTGATACGAGCTCCGCAATGTCGTCGAAGCTTAGCTTGTTGTTTCGTAGCAGATACAAGAAGCTGATGCAGTCTAGATCGCTGCGTGGTCCCAAAGTGAACGCTATTGGTGTGCGCGGAGCCTCGAGATAAACGCCTTGGAGGTGTTCTTTTCTTCCTTCTGCTAGCCTTCGTGTATGCACGCCTTTGCTGCAACTCGGCTCTGCATTCTGACGGACTTCGGAAGCACTGTCCTTTCGCTGACGATGAATTCCTTCGGCACAGGGTGAGCAGTCCGCTATGTCGTAACCGCCACTGACATCGTCGCCTCCTCGAAGAGACCATGGGTCGTTGGAATCGTGAGAAAATGGTGAAGGTGAAGACGCGGGCGAGTCCACCTTGAGGCGCCCATCGAGAAAATTCACCACCCGGATAGAATCGTCGTCGCCACCAACCACATCCCTCGTCAATGGCCACTCTTCTTCTTGCCCTTCTCCTCCACAACAGCTGACGCGGTCTAGCTGCTTCAGCGCCGCCTCAAAACCTGACCTGGCTTCCCTGAGGAATGCCCAATCGAGACGTATTCCCTCTCCCTGATAAGCAGCTACCGGCCTCATACCTCCCCCCTTCCCGTTCTCTTGCATGCTTTCGTGGTGTTCGCGCAACCTGATTGCACACGCCCAGCACCGCCCTAACCTAAACTTCAACCACCTGAGGACTTCACCCTCCTTCTCGACCTGCTCTGGTCTTAAGATCGTTTGTACTACTCCTTGCTGATTAGCCAATTTTGAAACCTTGATGAGTTCAGGAGCGTGGCCACATGTGTAGGAGCGACGATAAATGTATGTATATATTGGAAACCCGGATTTGAGGGTTGTTGAAGGCTCAGTCTGCAATGCTGCTACTAGTGGGGTCTTATCAGCCATGACTGTTCTCCGTAAGTGGCAAGGGCGGCCCGGTTGTGGCATTAAGCGGGGATTAATCAGAGTCTAGAATGGCACATACAGTTGGATGTTCTTGTTGTAGTTTGTTGGCCGCCCGGTCTCTACAATGGGGGCCGATACGACACGGTTGGTGCCACCTCAGCAACGACTGCGAACCTCGTATCGCTGCGACGTGCCATTTCTTTTGAAGGACGCCTTCTGAAAGCTCAGAAAAGATTGCGACGTAGACGATCTTTGTGAGGCGCTGACGTTGCGCTGCTGATCTTGTTCCGTCGATCTAATGTTGTGAATAAACGTAGTAACTAGGGTTAAGCAAGGGTTGAAAGGATCTCATTGAAGACGCGGACTTGGCCGCTCAATATTCCATTATTACTGTAACAGATAACGCCATATGGTCATACCCGTCTTTGTCCCGTGTCCGCCTTCGGATATTGTGCGGGTAAGGCAAGTGCCGTCTTGCCAAACAATAACGCCACGCTTGCTAAAATGATAAAGTATTGCGAAAGTTCCAGACCATACCACACTTCTCGTCCACCTATGCGCCGTAGTTCTGTTCTGTGCTCACAGGAGCATATCCAGCTGGGGCATGACCCACATATCCCTGGTTGGCTAGCGGATCGTGTCCCGACACTGGGGGACTCTCAAGCGGTGGGCTCGTCAAAGGCTCCATAACATAGCTTTGATGCGGCGATTTGTATTCGGTGCTTTGGGCTGTAAGTGGCATCAGATCTTCGGGGTGCGAGCTCCACCGTGCCGTGTTGCGCATCTCTTCCAACCCCGCGTCGTGTGGCACATGCCCGTATAGCGCACCTGTCTCCTGCACAGATCCGTGTGGACTATGTCCGTGGCCGTGGTGTCCATGCTCTTCAAATTCCAACGCGTATGGCTTTCCGCTCTTCTGAACTTGCCAGTTGCAATATATCGAGCTTAGCTTATCGATGACCAGGATAACGAATAGGATGATGACGCAGATGGGTAGTAGCCATGGTGATTCGACCATCCTGTGCAGCCGGTTGGTATCGGCCATCAGAGCTAACATTGCACCACCAACGCCAAGGGCAAGAAAGCGCGATATGACGGAAGTGAAGTCGAATAGATCAGCCTTGTGGCGGCGGATCAAGAAAAGGAATATGATCAGGCAGATCAGAAGCAGGCAGAAGGACGACCAGTAGTAGAGGTAGACAAGCTCGAATCCTTTAAGGCCAATTTTGAGGGGACTAAAGTCCTCGAGTTTGTCGACTGGAATCTTCATGCCGAGTCCAGTGTACATACCATTGGTAAGGAGGTGAGATACGTTCTTGAGCGCCTCAGGCCAGGTACCATCTTCGTCGTCTTCACCCATATTATACTGAGTAGTATTCTGCGGCGAGCAGATGCCTGTGGCGTTCCCAACAAGCCAGATAGCCGACTCAGCCTGGTTATAATAGCTTTTGGTTTCAAACTTGCCGTCCAACTCGAAATACTCCAAAAGGTACTGCAGCTTGTCTTGTAGCTTCAGGCCGTCAAGGTGGTCGTCTTGGCAATATTGAAGGATGGAGGTGGTGACTTTTCCGGTATTCCTGGCGACGTACCGAGCCAAAGCAATTTGCTGAGAGCCTTCGACAACACCAACAATCGCAAGTTGGAGAGGAAAGTGTAGCAAAGACCATATTTGTTGCCGGATGGTTCCGTAATGTCCGTGGGGAAAGTTGTCGAAGTAGCTGGGGTATCGTTAGTTGTGGAAATCCAAACTGTTTTCACCTGTGTATACTCACAGAGCCCATATCAGCACAAGAACGACGATGATGCACATGATCAAAAAGCATCCTTCAACTTCTAGTCCATGCTTCCCCATCATCCTGCTCACTGTCTTGGTAACGCCAATTGCGCCCTCGCCAATAACAATAATCGTCAGCAAGCTCATGCGCTCCATCAGATGGGTCTTTTTGAAGCTCATCATGCGCCAAATACACGATATAAGAATGACTCCAACGCCTTCAAGCACCATGACGATATACCAGACGACGTAAACGAGCCGCCTGCTGTGGTCGGCCTCGTTCTTGAATGCGGGTGTCATAGCGGCGAATGCCCCCATACTGACTGCATATATGGCGAACATGAGCATAAGTGGGAGGTAGATCTTCCCATACTTTGCTCTCCAAGTGAAGTAGAGGACAACAAGATATTGAACGGCAAGAAGACCACGGCTGATGACTAGTGTATAACACAGGATACGGAAATTCTGCATAATTCAGTATACATGATTCAACATGTGGACATCAAACTTACTGTGTTGTTCCCTTTGCCCTTCTCGTTTGCTGGGTTGAACTGACTTCCAACCAGCGCCAGGCCAACAAAAACTATGAATTGGATCGTCTTGCACACGCGCTCATAGAGCGAGTCGCGCGCAAATCGAACATCGTGGAGTGTGATTTGAAACCAACACGACCATAATATGCCAAAGAAACCGATGTATGCCAGTAAATAGTCTATGTCGGTGATAGAGTGATAGGCCGTAAAGGTTGCCAGATTAGCAACGAAGAACAAGTCGAAGAAAAGTTCCACGCTATTCGCTTCATGTCGTTGAGAGAAGACCAGATTTTCGTGATCGGCACCAACTAGCGGGGATTCGATAAACGGTGTTGTCTTGTGCAGCCGTTTGAGATGCTTTTCCGCATCGACATCTCGCTTGTGGCCGTGGAAACTCCAGCCCATATTGCCAATCTCCTGTGTAGTCAATAACGATGAAACGACTACAACGGGCGAGAAAAGGAGTTAAGAGGTTTGAACAATGATAGACAGGAGCATACCAAGACCAACGACACGAACTCGATTCGGCCCTGCCGAGATTCTTATGCAAATCCCATTTCGCATGCTACACGCGACACGAGATAGCCCCGCGAGCTATGGCGCATATTCTATCTTGGGCCTGTGAGCTCAGGCCAGCACCCACGGAATCTCCACCAGACCGCTAGTAACAGTGCCAATAGCACTGCATCGTGGCTTGTTACACGGTCTTGCTGGCTGGTCACCCAGAAGGGCTAGAAGATGCTAAGCTGGAGGAAGCTTTGAGAACCAAGCTGCTGCGGATCAGGCCCAGTAGTACGCCAACACAGCAATGCTGACAGCGCTATTGTGTATCGGGAAAGCACAGAGGATGAGATTCACGACGGCAGCATGCCTAAACCCAATCATCCCATGCACGTGAGGCTTGGCAGGCTTCCGTGTCGAATTACACGGCGTGGAGGTTGGTGTCAGCTCAGCCCTGAGATCCGTAGACGGGCCGCTAGCGGGACAAGCGTCTTGTTTGTTTGTGGCGGAGGGCCATCGCCAGCTAGCCTCATCCTAGCACGAAGACATTGTCGCAGCGTTGAATTGGAACGTCCTGGCGTGCATGGTAGACGTGCTGCAGTAACATTCACAGCTCAGCATTGCCCGTCGGCAGGCGGTCAGCTCGGCGTTCAGCATCGCCTAATGGGGCACCAACCTGGATCACAATCACTTCTCCATGACTATGGACCCTCACCCAGACGGCGTTACGCAGATATCACTCCCTTCTCGCTGCCGATCTTGCTCTCTCATCACCAAATGTGCTCGCAATTTCGAGTCATGTCATACATGATATTACCCGGTGGTCTGGAAGCGCATCCTCATGCTCCTCGCATCTCTTCTCTGACAGCGCGCCTAAGGTGATTACATGAAGGCCTGCTATTTGTGGACGGGAGGAGCCGCGAGCAAGATTACCGCAGCTGTTCCGTGAGTATCACTATGCCAAGTTCCCATCAGGGTCAGACAATCTCTCGGGTCATCATTTTCCCTTGCTGCGGGAGGGCTTCTCATTTGTCTGCTGTGGAAACCGAGACTGTCAGGAGGAGCCTTTTTCCCCTGTATTGTATCCTAGCCATAACAGACCTTGAAAGACATCTACAATGATAAGATTTAAACATCTTCCAACGAAGCAATAGTGTATACCATGAAGGTGGGTTTCGGTATTTAGGGTGAAGCTAAGGAAACAAGCTCCTTGGTAGTAAGCGATCAGAGAACGTTTCGTATCGAAGTGATGATTGGCTGACGCCTCAGCCAGATGGATATATTCTAGACCCACCACATGAACGCCGCGCTGATAGTCAAGATCTAGGAGTCTAAATCGTGCAAATATGCTGCAATATATTCCGAGTTTCGCGCACCTCCTACTTCCGTATCAGTCCTGTACGCTCGTTCACGCCCTCACCAATCTCCTCTTCTTCATCTTCCTCTTCCTCTTCGTCGTCGCTGAATCCTTCAGCTTCCAGTCCCTCGCCGCGGATTCCAAAGCTCAAAAGGAATCCAATAAGTGCGATACCAGCGAAGATACCAAAAGGCAAAGCTTCGCCTTTGGGTTTCAACTTAGTAGCAGCCGTGAAAAGCGAGCCTGATAGGAATGGACCAGCCGCACGACCAGCGGCAGAGAGCGTCTGAGCGAGGCCATTGAGCGTACCAAGCACATTGTGATTGGGTGCAGAGTTGGTGATCTGTACAAAGTCAGCATCTGTAGGTCACTACATAACCGACACGATAACTTACCATAAGGAGCGCAGCTGTCAGACCACCGACACCTGCAATCGTCTTGATTACCAACACAACGCCAAGCTCAAACCACAACCAGCCAGCACCCGAGCCGATACCCTTGTAACCCTTGCTCTCTTTATAGCCTACCCATGGCATGAGACCGAAGGCTGCTATGAACAATCCTAAGCTGATTCTGTATGCCATCTTATTGCCGAGCTTGCCTCTGAGCCTGCCAAACACACCTATCTGGAATAGTATTGTTATAGCACCAGCAAATGACAAGGATAGTCCGACGGCTTCAGGCTTCAGGCCTCGTCCAGTAGGTGGCTGCTCTTCCGCAAAGATTGGATATAGAGAGTTGTACGAGATGTTTGCAAGCTGGAATATGAAATATGTTGTGAGGAGCAGGACGGTATCCCGGTTCAGAATCTCTTTCCGCGTGAGTTCGTCGCCGCTGCTGTGTGGGAAGAGCGTAGGTGCAGACTCTCCAGAGGCATCAGAAGCATCGTCTTCATCTACATCATCCTGTGTATCGTCTTGTGAATTGTGGTTTTTGTGGTTGCCCAAGAGGCGTCGTACGTAGGTCGGTCGTGTCGAGCTTGTGAACTGCCACATCCATGAGAACAGATTACCCAATCTCTTTCCGAGAGGCGGTAAGTTCTTCGCTTCTTCCAAACTCTCCTCTAGAAATAGCATGCACACTACCAGATCTATGGCGAGGACGAGGGCCGAGAAGAGGTTCGGAAGAAGGTACGGGTATGGGTTCGACTGGCTCTTGTTGAAGGGGTTTTGGTACAGGACCAAGAGTCCTCCCACGATGGGCCCTGTTATGCCACCGATACCGTAGATTACAGGCAGGTAGGTAAAGGCGCGCGACTGGTTGCTTCGATCCGTAATCTCGCCCAAGCATGTCGACACAACGCCATTGTTTCCGTTGACAAAGCCCATCAAGGCCTGGACGAGTATAGCCTGCCAGAGTTCTCTGCAGAAACCAAAAGCCAGGAAACAACACATAGTCAAGAAAGTGCCCATGATGATGACTGGCTTCCGTCCGATCTTATCGGATAGCCAACCCCAAAAGAAATTTGTTGTGAACTGCGCCAAGGCAAACGAGGATGCGATGAGTCCGACGTATAGCCCTGTCTGTCCATCCTTGACTTCGGGGAACGACTTTGTCATCTCTGGTAGATATGGGCTTATAGAGTTGAGGGCTGTTTGCTCGGCGAGAGCTATGACAGCTAGTACGATCAGCTGCTTGGTCGGCAGGGGCGACTCGTGATGGTTGTGGCTGCCATCTTCGGAACGGTTGCCATCTTGGCCGGACGGGGAGTCAGATGGGGGTCGACCGCGGGATTTGGGGGGAATGGTAGGGAAGGTAGTATAATCTACGTATCGATATACACAGTTAGCATATCTCCAGTGCACCTCGCATACCGAAGCTACATACGGAGCGTTGACCGGCGCGCATCGAGGGCTGGCCGACTGGAAGGCATTGTCGCCGAATGTGCTACCTCTGTGAGGCCGAGTTGTCACAGCAGGCTTTCGCGTGCATCGATGCGCAGGTGATGGGATTCTTGGATGCAGGAGGCTGAAGGATGCGCTTTGCTGTGAAGATTTCAGGCTGGGATCACGCGCGGCTCAAGCTACGTACGTCATTATCGCAGGAACCCGCTTCGCTTGGCGCGGCATCTCGATGCTGTCTCACCATCGCGCACTCGACTAACAACTGCCTCATTCACGTACTCGAAAGACGTCCACTGCTCAACCCTCCCTGAGCATGTGTGGTCCCTGAACGTTGCGCTGTTTGCGACCATCCAACGACCTACCCCATGGCTGTACAGACACAGAGGTCATGGTCTTTTTCCATCTCGATGAACATCAAACTATGTTCGCATAATGCGAACAGGCTAGACAAAGCTTGGAAAACGCGAGCGCGACACGGATACATCGCATTGCCGACTATCTAGGCCCCAGTGGAGGCTGGTCAAGCCTGACGCGAAGGGCCGAAGGCAGTCAAAGCTCGACTGTCAAAAGAAAGCATCAGCGCAACAACCACTGACGGCTTCTGGTGCAGACCTATATCATCCATATCTAAAATAAGAATGCATGCTACAGTACGATAGCCGCTCCATAATCTGTTCACGCGCAAAACGACAGAACACAAGACATGACTACCCGGATCAGCAACCTGGGCTTACTGCAATATACCTTAAGCATGCTTCCCCACAATTTTATTTAATTGCCCCAAGGATTACCCCCTCGACCTCAATCTATTACGCCCCGTCCCGTCGCCAATGCTACAGGGGAACACCAAAAACTGTCTGAGGACACAGGAGTTATCGGTAGAGGCAAGCTCTCTCGGGATCATCATCAGTCGCTTAACCCCGGTGAATTTAAGCACTTAAAGTTTCCAGAAGTCGCTCAAACCTTCTCATACGCCAGACCTGCGCTGATGTCTTGTTCGTTGTCGACACCAGACATGCAGGATTTCGGACAACCGACTGATCCACCCGTGCCTCCATCGCTTCAGCTTCCGTTTGTTTTGAGTCACTTGACGGGTCTCCTGCGTCTCTGTCACTGCTATGCAAGGCTAATGAGCACATTAGGACCAATACAATCAAACGACTTAGATTACCGTGATGCCAAAATGCTGACTCTGGATTCCGTTGCGGAGATTTCAGGCATACAGTGTTCACCACTATATAAAGTCGATAAGATCCTACACAGGAAGGGCACACAGTCAGTAGGTCCGCACGGAGACGTAGATACACAGTGACCTTTGTTTGAAGGCCCCTTGCGTCAGCTTCTAATTCGACTACCACTCAACAACTAGTTATTTTGAATTTCTCCCATCCTATCTTCTCTCTTTCACACTCTGAGTGTATATCGTTTCAAGCATGCGATACTCTATCCTGCTTCCAGCTCTGGCGGCCTTCGGCTCGACTTTTGCGAGACCGAAACAACCGGAATTCACCAATACCACCACCTTACCTACCCACTTCGGACTGGTCGTATTCCCGCACTATCAAGCTCTCGACATATTTGGTCCTATGGACCTCCTCAACACACTCTTTATGTACTACCAAAACTCCACTATCGTGCCGAAATTCTCAGTTCTCAGCAAAACTATGGATCCCGTCACGTCGGCCATGATGACTGGAGGCTTTGGTCAGGAGATTATGCCTACCACAACATTCTCGGATTACCTGGCGAGCCGCGAACAAAGTGCAGACAACCACATGGCCGTTGTGAAGAGCAAGCGTCAGAGCCATGATGGTATGCATTTGCCTCCTGCGACAGACAAGGGTGACATAGATGTTCTCATCGTCCCTGGCGGTGGTGGCACCCGCAGGAATATGACTGAAGAGATCAATTTCGTCAAGCAAACTTATCCAAAGGTATCTACTATTTCCGTCCCCTTTCCATTCTCTCCAACTAACAATGCTACAGCTCAAATATATAGTCTCCGTCTGCACCGGCGCAACAATCCTATCCCGCGCGGGTATACTCGACGGCCGCAGAGCAACAACAAACAAGGCGGCCTGGGAATGGGCTGTAAAACAGGGTCCCAACGTAACTTGGGTTCCCACTGCACGTTGGGTCGAAGACGGCAACATTATCTCGACCAGCGGTGTGTCGGCAGGCATTGATGGAATGTATGCGTTTGTCAGTAAGGTTTATGGCGAAGAAGTAGCTCATTTCCTGAGCTTGGGCTTGGAGTATAACCGTGAGACGGATGCGCATCATGATCCTTTTGGTAAGATCTGGGATGTTCCGGGTGCTAATTAGATGGGCTTATCTATTGAAAGCATGGAGTCGTGGTGAAATGGGGTTTAGTGACGTGTGGATAAACCTAACGAGGTAATTCAGTCACATTGCATCTACATCTGCGTCATCCGCAAACACTGCTTACTCTCAGCTTACTCTGCAATCCCACTACGGTGATGGAGCGTAGTCTGGATAATCACGTGAGAAAATGAGGCTAGCGCTCAATGGTACAGGGGGCACCCAGCACGGGGAGACAAAGACACCTAACACGACCAATCACAGCATTGAGCATTACTTTCTCACCCACTACGAATTCCCTTCCCTTTCTACTCTGCCTCCCATGAAATCGATGCTCAGCTCTCAATGTCCTCGTCGAAGACTGCAGAGCGCTCATACCTGCCTTCCCTCGGCGTAACGAACCATAATAGCGCCTTTCTACCGTTGAATCCTGATCTGAGAGAGATACGATGCATCATCTTGCTGCCCGGATCTGGAAATGACCCTATAGCCTGCGAACTGGTATATACCAGCATAAATGAGAAGAATAGTACTCGCATACCATACGTTGCGCTATCTTACTGTTGGGGAGATATGGAAGATACCATTGAGATCATATTATATGGCCCATCGACAACTTCATCCGATGCACATGACGAACCAACCAGCGCGCCATTTCGAATCACGCGCAATCTCTATGCTGCGTTGATGGCCCTGCGAGATGACACCAAACAGTATCTATGGATTGACGCTTTGTGTATCAATCAACAAGATCCGAGGGAAAAGACGCACCAAGTTCAGTTAATGGGAAAGATCTACTCGTTGGCTGAATCAGTGTTGGTGTGGCTAGGACCGGCCGATAAATACAGTCGATTTCTTTTAAGACTATGGACGGCACACCTACATCCTCTGATAAACAGTCTCGATGGCGAAAGAGCAGACAACCTTTACGAGGATCTTTTTCAGAGCCCCCACTCGCTATGGGATGATGTAGCACAAGACAAAGAACTCATCCAATTCGCGCTCGATTTCAACGATGAAATAGAGGATGAGGCCTCGCCTGACCGGTACAAAAAGGCACTATGGATCAGCCACAACAATCTTTTGAGTAGACCATGGTACAGCCGGATATGGATTGTACAAGAGGTTTTCTTGGCTCCGAGGAGTGAGGAAGGTGGACGCAAGGTCCAATTCAGGGTCGGCGACAGTACAATTCATTGGCAAGATACAATGCATACTAAGATGATCTTGCCGGGTTACGGTCTTCTCTCCGTTGGCAAAGCATGTCGCTCGTGGTACGCACTTATCGACATGGACGAGAGGTTTTCGGCCCTGGACATCGACTTTCTACTCACATTTACGTCTCATTTTTGCGCCTCAGATCCTCGGGATAAACTCTTTGCTTTACTCCAGCTAGCCTCGGATACCAGAGAAAGCATGGACGACCCTTTGATCATGCCTGATTACACGAAGTCTCTGGCAGATGTCGTTGATGACCTGGTGCGTTGGAAACCAAGTTTGAGTAAAGCCCGTTCTTTACTTCATGTTGAAGGAAAACGAAACAACAATTCTCGTGACCGGTCGCCCCCGTCAATAGAAAACAATGAATAACACACATGTCTTCCTTGTGCTATCAAAACATTTCTGATCGTTCCTGAACCAGAGACTGGAAGATGTGGTGTAGGGTCTTAACGCCAAGAACATGGCAGTGTAGTGCCCATGAGTTCATACATCATGATAGAAAACACGTCTTTTCTTTGTGTGTCCCTTGCCATAGCGTTTAGCTGATAAGATGTTGGCTTTTGTCAAAGTCAAAGCTGTAGCTACAGTGCCTCAGATGGCAGGAAACGCGAGATGTTAGTGTGCCCATAGTCTCGCAGAGACAAACTTACACCAGTGGCAAATACAAATCGTAGACTTTACCTTGCGGTGAAGGTACCGATACGTGCGGTACCCTCATATAGGAAGAAGAAAAATATGTCAACGACAAGATCAGACCAATTAGTATCTCAATGTCAGTAAGTCGCACATCTAAGGGGTAGCATACCATCATCACTGCCGGTCGAGGACGTTCTATTTGAAAGATTCGCATTAATGACAAAGTTTCTAATGTACAGCTTCAGGAGCTTACTGACCTTTCATGTCCGCGACACACCTTGGGGAACCTTGCATTAGCTGCCGATAGCCGTTCGCGATGTCGGCGACGAATACACCCTTGAGGAATTGAGCACCCGGACTCTACTGCAGACGAACACCAGCAGTACCCTTCTTCTTGGCCTGGTCATCGAAAGCATTGCCCAATCCACCACCTCCACTCCGGCTAGCCTCAAGCGAACTTTCAGCCATCCTCTTGTTTTCAGCAGCAATTTTATCAAGTTGCTTCTTCGTCTTCGTGTTTCCACTGCCTTTGCCGTGGAACTGGTGACTGAGCTGCTTGAACGCTTCTTTCTGGTTCATATGTCGGCCGTGTTCATCGACATATTTGAGCTCGATATTGGGTGTGTACTCCTTGTTAAAGAGCTCAGCAAGACGACGGCTCTCAACCATGTCGGCGCTTGTGTTGTTCTTGCGTGCCCACTCTTCACGTTCGCGGGGGGTCATGTTGTTCCAGCGGGCGGAGCCTCGTTCGCGTTCACGAGCAATCTTACGTTGGCGTTCTGCATCGGCTTCGGCCTTGAGCTTATCGGCAAGGAACTTCTGGCGGTCACGGTACATGGCGTTCTTGTCTCCGGCGTCGGTCTGTGTGACCAGGCCTCGTTGCTTGAGCAGGGCAAGTGTGGCACCCAGGCCTTGATCGACAGTTTTCTCAGCCTCAAGACCTGTCTCAGTAATCTCAGTGGACCGAGCGCGAGAAACGCTGCGGTTGCGGGCCTCTTCTGCTTCGGCTGCTTCGGCGTATGATTGTCCCATGTCAATATCGCCGTCCTCATCAGCAACTGGAACATCGCCCATAGACTTAGTGCCCTCCGAAATGTGGCTTGACTTCCTACGCTTCCGGCGGGCCTCCTCTTCGTCGGCGTCCCCAGCAGCACCTAGATTTTGTACGAACTCGGTCGTTTCGTCGATGACAAGGGCACCATCGCCGTCTTCAGTAGACTCCATAACGTCTGGCTGAGGGGTAGATGCTTCCTCGCGCATTTGCCGTGCAAGGTCTTCCGGTCGCATCTTCTTGCGCTTCTTGAGGGCTTTCTGCCGCTGTGCTGCGAGATTTGCTTGAAGGTCATCGTCATCCACAAAAGACTCATCAAAGACCTTCTTTTTCTTCTGCTGTGGTGCTGAGACTTCACCGCCATCAAGATCCATGTCGTCGCCAGCTGCAGGTTCTTCCGTGGCCATAGCTGCTAGTTCGTCTTCGTCTTCGACGCGTTCTCTCTTGGACTTCTTGCTCTTCTTCTTCTTAGGCTTCTTCATCTTGACTTCTGAAATATCCATGTAGTCGTTGGTAGGCGCATCTTCTTTGAGTATGTCTAGACTGATAGCAACCTTCTTTGGCTTTGAGGCACCCGCAACCTCTGCTTGTACATCTTCAACAGTTCGGCCCTTGCCGTCCAGCGTGAAAGCCTTGCCCTTCTTGCCCTCGATCTCCTCGTCGTATTGTGCCAGTATCGATTTTTGACCTGATTCATCCATGTCGTTGGGATCGTATGCGCGCTTCCGCTTTTTCGAATCGAGTCGCTCTTGTAGTCGCTCCTTTTCTCTCAGCGAAACCGCCTCTAGCTCGTCATCTTCTTCTCCATCGACTGCGGTGTCTTTGAGGACAAGAATCTGGTCCTCATCGTCAAACTGATCGACCTCGTGTCCGACTTTGACACCCGCAAGGTCTTTATCGGTATACTGCATGGCCTCGAGTGCCTGGCGCTCGCGCTCTTCAAGCTCCTTACGCATCTGTTCTTCCTTGGCGATCTTCTTCTGGCGCTTCTTGCTGCTCTTCAACCATGCCAAGTCGTCGTCGACATCAGCTTCATCTGCCAGCCCCTTGCCCTCGAGCTTCGCAAAGCGCGCCGCCTTTTCGCGCTCCTTCTTGATGGCGGCGGCGCGCTCCTCGCGTCTTATCTTAGCCAGTCTCTCCTCTTCTAGCTTTTTCCAATTATCCGAAGCGGCAGCCTCACGCGTCTCGATAGTGCTCGCAGGCTCTTCGTCCGAGTCGTCGCCATTTTGCGCTGCCTTGAAATCGAGACCTGATGACGATGCGGGCGCTGCGGGGGTACTTCCACCGGGAAGAGCGGAGAGACCCATAGACAGACGAATCTTGTTCGCCTCATCGATGGATAGATCCGCCATGATTGATGCGGTTGTGGTGTCGATGTCGCAACGTGAAGACGATGTGAGTTCGAATAAGAGCTGGTGGCGCCGGTAGTCCCTGGGTTTCAGTGCGCCTTTGAGCAGCCCAAAGAAGCAGTCGTCGCGAAGAGTGAAAGCACGTCTAGCCTTTCCCAAAAGGTGAAGTTCAGTGTTCGGTGCCTACTCGTGCACGACCTGCGGGCAACATCGCACCTCCGTCCATCTTTCCGCCAAGCCACTAGGTCACTAGCGTGCCGACAATCAGCCGAGAGACATAAAAAAAGTTCGTCGCCCTCACCCATCTCTCTCACCACAACGACCTGTGTCAGCGTCTCCCGTCCACGTCCTTCGGGGGGTGTGATGGTTGAGACTCTGACAGTTCGTCCACCATGGAACTCTTTTTCTTATGTAGAGCGTTTCGGACGACAGGTGGCGGAGAACAACTTTGGCAGCTTCCGGCAGCCTGAGCTCACCCTTCACGGGGTTTGAGCTCGGTGTATGGTTGTCTGTCAGGCAGACTGATTCCGTTTCCCTTTTGCTAGGCCGTCGGCCATTGATGCTTGGGACTAACCCAGTCGGCTACATGCCTTTTCGTGCAAACGATAGTTTTTGCAACTGCGCGGCTTCACTGCGCTGGTAGATGCATGCCCTTTGATGCTTGACCACCTCGCACACGAGCCGCTGTGAAAGCGCGACGAACGCGTTCACGCGTTTACAAGTAGCTGCATCGTTCGCGAAGTCATGTGCATGCACTTAGTCTGCAAGAGAGTGTTAGACGCAAATGCGGGTCTGACTGTTATCGCGAATTGAAAACTATTGGTTCGAGCTGTAAACGAGCACAGAGACTTGATCGCTAGACGTAGTCTCGTGTTGATGTCGTATGCATGTCATTCAATGTACATATGTTACAGAATCTCAGCTTCGAAGCCGCTGCATGATAGTCCAAGTGCTAGTGAAAGTCCATATAGTCTTTCCACATGTTTCTCATACCCGGACCACGCTTAGTTTGTAGCCGGTACCTCTCCCCTCGCCAACTTGAGCAGCTCAGCCTCTCTCCGCTCCTTCAATAACCTCTCCCTAACCTGCACTCTGTCCGCCTCAGACCGCTCCTTGAACTCTTCGATTTCTTTCATCTCAGCCAGCTCTTGTTCAGTTGGCTCGAGCTGCTGCGCGCCCGTCTTCTGTACTAGTGCCTCCAAGATCTCGCTTTCTGACTGATCTCTGATGTCAATTGTATATGTGGGCTTCGAGGTATCAGGCACGAGAGTATTGCGTGGGTTCGGTGTGCCGGACGGTGGTGAGGAGTCTGACTGCTGGGCTGTGGGCGAATTTGTGGAGCCAGTCGCGGGTTGGGTTTTGCTTGTGTAAACGTGAAGGAGTGAGGGGCCGTCGGGATCGTTGTGTCGTGCTATTTCGATCGGGATAGATGGGTTACGGTATTTCATCCGGGGCAGCATATTGCGCCAGAATTTCCTGTTCGTAGTGAGCACACTCTATCATCGGGTACTATCGCCAGCCTGCCAAAATGGTCTCCACCATAAACACGACTTTTCTCTCTTCCTTCGCGGCCGGTATAGAAGAAAAATATAAGCGTACCTTGCCCCTCTATGTCCACCGTAGAGCTTTGTGTTGAACTCCATACTGATCTTCGACACCTCTTTTGGCAGTATGAGTGCGCCTGGCCCACATCGTATCCATAATAACTGTTGTCGGTACAGTCAGCGTCGTGTGTTCTTCACGAACTTGAGAGCAGATCCGGTGCGATCGCCTTCTCCAGCGAAACTTTCGGAGGTGCCTGTGGGTGGCCGGTTGCACGTACCTTCTGTAATAGTTGTTAGCTATGCGCGGAAAGCAGGCAATGCTTTCGGAAACCAACTACTTGCCTCGTGTAGTTTGCGCATGCGCTTCAGTATGTGCACCATGATTGCTATGATGTGATGTGGAATTGGGGTTGCGGAGTTCAAGAGATTCTTAGCGCATGGCCCGGTAGCGCGGTCACATCTTGGCAGCTGCTGGCCGACCATGAGGTCTTTCGACTCTTCACTCTGGAAACAGTCAAGATGGAATATGATATGACTGAACGCATTGCATTGATTGAACGCCATCAAAGGTATCTGAGCTACATTATTCTGTCTTACACACATGTAAATCTCCAATCTCACTCTCTGGAGACGTCTACATTCCACTCCAGGACAAACCCAATTACAGGATTGTATATATCGCATCGCTCTGGTGTGAGCGATACAGAATCGTGGACGACACTCCCCTTCTTCCTCCCAAATGTTCTAGTCAGCACGAGGCCGGAGTATGCTAATCTACCGAGCGGGTTGTGCGTTCGCGGCGCGTGCCTCCGCGGGAGTTGGTCCCGCCATACGCTTGCTCCTACAATATGATTAGTATGTAGATTCTGTCTATGGAGTGGTTTGGCTTACATGAAAGACCTGCTGAGGAAAGAGATGATGATCATAGGCATCCATGAGGGCATCTTGGAGAATCCCCAGGTAACGTATCCGTACGGAATGGCAAGGTTGTACTGCTGGAGCGCACCGTTGAAGGGGTGGAAGGGACCCTCGTAAGGGGTGACCTTCTCAATGTCATTGTCGACGATCAGCTTCTTGAAGGTCTCGGTGGTGGTGCTTGTGCGGTTCAAAGGCTGGTAGCGAACGGTAGGAACGGGCGCAGACTGGTCGGCCATGGGCTTGGGAACCTGGAAGTAGTAGAGCGCTGGTGCGCCGACGGACCATGCGTTGCAGAGAATGGGCTCGGCTTCGCAGTCAAGGTACGCGAACTTGGGCGCATTGGTCTTTGCGGCCATGATGGGGAGAGAAGCCTAAGTCGGTGTCAGTGTATGCCATCCACATGTTCGCCTGCTACACGTACGTTCCATGCCTTGGTTGCGTTTCCACACAGACCGAAGCAGGTGGTGTTGCCACCAGTGGTGAAGATAAGCCAATCCTGGGTGGTAGGAGGGCTGGCAGTAGGATCAACCGTCAGGACCTCCTTCCAGTTCTCTAGGGTGATCGGGTACTGGATTGCTGCGGCGGTATTGGATGCTGCCTTGCTTGTTGCTGTGTCAACGGGCGCCGATGGCATGGAGGGGATGGATGCGGAGACGGCAGCAGTCGCCTTGTTGAAGAAGCCCTTCACCTTGTCGAGGAGAGGAACCTGCTCCTCAGCGACAGCAAGCGCTGGGAGAGCGAGAAGAATGCCTGATGAGAAGCGCATTGTGGTTGTGTGTGGGAAAGGTGTGGTGTTGAACTGCGAAAGCTGCGGGCGGTATGCTTGCGCTCTTCTGCCTGATGATGCCACAGGGTCCAATTGGGGCGACGTTGAAGTAATGTGGGGGATGCAGCTCAACGTCAGAGGCAACCACTAACAATCGTGAATGAGTGGCAGAAGTGTAAACTGAACCCTCGGCGAAGAATGCAAGGAAGCTCCCAAGTCGAGACAGCTAATAATACGAGGAATAGGGATGAAGACTAACAACCGGGTGTCCTTTGCACGAGCTTGGCGGTCCAGAGCTCTGCCGCGAAATTGGGAAGCCTGGACCAACCGTTCGTAAACACCATTCACTCTGGCAGGCCCGATGCACACGCGTTCACTTCTCTGCCAACCAACGCGTTGTAAAGTAGACGCGCGCGAGCCTAGGTGCACTTGCACAGATGCACGACATGTCTCGCGTTCGAAGAGGAAAATTCAACTTTGTACAGACATTGCCTGTGCTATTGATATCAGCACCGGGGCATTTCATCTTGTTTCATCTCATTTCACTTTCATCATCGTCAATCCTTAGTCAGATCATCAAAGCTCCAACCTGGCTGCGCGATATGTGCCGCCAAAATAAAGATAAGATCCTCGTCGCTTTCCGATTTGGAAAGCCGCTGAACAGGTGCATCTACTACCGCGTTAGTACGAGCCTACCACACGTAAGGATACATCAACGTACTCTCGTCTCGCAGTTTCCCAGAAACGTTGGCAATCATCGACGTTCTAGAGCCTGCAGTTAGTGAACTATCCTCAGAACCTCTCCGAGGTCCCCTTGTAGAAATGTCAGTACCTGAGCCCGATCTCCTCGCCTGCAGAGCTTTCGCCAAGTCGTTTTGGAACGCTCTGTTGGGTACTGGTTGTATATCGTCTTCATCGTCCATAGAGATGCGAGTGCTCCATGCACTGTTTCCTCGAGATGGCGATTGGTTGTTCGCTTCCCTAGCTTGAGCTCGCTCACGTTCCTCTACATCATGACTGTATGCCGTCTCTTCATACACTACCCTGCCGGCTGTCGGGTTGTTATTACGATGTCTTTTTTCTGAATCCGCTACTTTGCGCAACTCGAACCTACCCCCGTTAATTTCACCGAACAGAGCAGCCATCCCAGTGTTGTTAGGTGGTCGCACTGCAGGTAGTGGAGAGGCTGGATGAGGAGGAGGAGGAGAAGGAGGAGGAGGAGGAGGTGGTGGTGGTGGAGTGGGAGGTACCGATTGCTGAGGAGTCGGCATCTGGATACTCTGCAAGAATGCGGACGTGGATCTAGGGGAAGGCGATGCAGCTCGCAGTGTATGGGACATGATTGGTGACGACGAAACTGAGGGGTCCTCTGACCCGACTGCAGAAGGAAGCGTATCCGAATATGGGGGTATAACAGGTGATGGAGGTGTGTCTGGGTATGGCACTTCATTGTAATTTTCTGGTTGATCATCCTCTTCATATTCTGTCTCGACGCCCTCTTCGTAACTTCCTGGCATCGGCGAACGTGGAGCTTGATCGTAATAGCTCGCTGCTGACCCAATCTCGGATTTATCATCTACACCTCGACCTGCCGACTCTCGTTGTGATGAAACCTCATGCTCAAGCGTTTCCTTACGGATAGTTAGAGGCCGTTGGGGAAGTGGATGTTGCCAATGAGATGGTTCTGGAACAGGTGGAGCTGGACGGTTCGTAGGGGGATGTGATGACTCGCGGACAACAGGATGCGGCTGACGACGTGGAGCTCTAGCAGATGTGGGAGGCTGGGGACGTATCTCCGGAACTGGTGGTAGAGTAGAAATGTTGCGCTTGGGGCTATTAGTTTCTGGGATTTGTAGTTCAACAGTCTTTGGTCTTGCGCTTTGGTTACGGTAAGATTGTTTTGGATTTGGCTCTGAATTTGGCTTTGGCTTTGGCTTTGTCTCACCGAAGGCTGTCGTCTGGTCACTGCGGTACTGTGGTTGCCGTGGTACCGTGATCTTCGGTTGAATCTGATGACTCTGGAGAGGTTTGACTGGTAAACTTCGAATCTTTTTCTGGTCAGCGTCTTTTTCTCCCCTCCTATCATCATCCATCCTTCTTTTGTGTTCCTCTTCTTCGCGCCGATGATGCTCCCACGTCTCTGTCTCAGCAGCCCTAGATTTCCCTTCATCGCCCCTGGGTTTCTCAGGATATCTCTCAACCCACCTGACTCTTTCTGGCTCACTTTTTCGTATTTTCTCCCTTTCTATTTTATGCCTACTCGTTTGCCTATCACTGCTGACTTTTGTGACTCTCTTTTTCTTCCTCATCTCGTCTAGCGCTTTCTCGAGCTTACCTTTACTTCGATAACCAGCCTCATGCTCGGCTTTGATGTGCCTATAAGTGTTCATGAAATGGTTTCCAAAAGTATCTTTGCTTTTACGTTCAGGTAAGCTTCCGAATGGTGTACCGTCTGGTCCTCTTTGTCGCCGTGTTGGAGAGTAGGACGCACCAATGCGGCCTGAACGAATATCTGACCGTTTGTTGTGTTCGATATCACCCCGATGAGAGCTTGAGCGCTCTCTGGACTTTCGGTGGTGAGGTCTGCGGGGTGTGTGCGACCTCTTCCGGTCTGACTGCGATGTATCTCTGCGACCACGAGAATGAGATCGCACCGTGGAAAGCCCTTTTGGTGGCCTTTGCGCTGAGGAATATGGTGGTGGAACTCTACTTCCAGATGCTAGGCCATTCTTTCGCTCTGCTTTCAAGTCTCGCCATGAAGTTTGGTAGCCACTCGCAACACTGCCCCGGCGTTCTCCACCTCTAGGCGACAGTGTATCTGGCTTTCGATGCCCATGACGCAACGTTTCTGCTAGTCCTGCACCGCCAGTCGTCTGATACTCTAGACTGTCATTTGGCAAGTTCTCGACAACGGGATCGAGAACACCATTGTCCTCATATCGTCGACGGGATCTTGGGCGTCGGTCCTGAGACCTGGATCTTTCGTAGTGCTTCCCACGCTCTTCATTTCGGCGTCTGTGTCGTGATCTTGAATGTCGATCATCTCGTGGACTACGATGGTGTCTCCCACGCTCTTCATGTCTTGATTTAGAGCGATGACGACGATGTCGGCGCTCACCACTCGATTCATGGCTACCTCCATGCCCATATTTCCTACTTTCTCCCATGTGCCTGTCCTTCCTGTGTCTTTTGTGATTTTCTCTCCCCCTTTCCTTTTTTTCTTCCGCAGCCTTTTCCTCTTTGTAGCCCCGATACAATTTTATTCCTTCCACCACGGCCTCAACAGCAAGTTTTAATCCAGGCTTCTCGTGGCGTTCAGGGATCAGATCTTGTGCTTTTCCTTGAGCTTGCTTGCGGTATCCTTCGTCCACTGGCATCGGAATTGCTCAAGATGCGTGTGCGAAGACATGGTGGTTGGGTTGTAAATTGGATTATGTATAGAAGAGATGTGAAGCGGGAGTTTGTGAATGTAGAAGCCACGAGGCGATGAAGTAGCAAGCGGACGGCTCTGCTGAGTTGATGGAGTGGAAGATAGTCGAAGGGGGTATTGGGTGCGCAAACACACTGGATATGTGAAGGTTATGAGTCGAACATGCAACGAGCGAACAGCTTCTTAATCGCAGATTCCGTGATTGAGTCTATATACCCGTTCGGCATATACAATGTCTATATCACTCTACATTGCTGTTGCAGTAGGAAAAGGGAGTCGCATCGTGGGAGGCATTGCGAACTACAGTGATAGATTGCATTAGAATTATGACCGGACAGAAATGAGCAACTGTGAGATGGTTTGCTGATATGGTGTCCTTGTGATGTCGTTGTGTGTCCTCAAGAAGCGCTTCCCAGACCCTTCGTCTTGATTTCTTCAAGAAGCGCTTTCATCGCTTCATCTCCATCTGCAGCCCTCTTCTCAAAAGCCTTCAAATTATTCTCAAGCCACTTGTCGTCTTGCCCTGCAGAAGGTAGGAGGAACCCTTGCTCTGCGGCAGCAACGATACCCTCTGAGATACCACAAAGATGCAGCGCTGTAGGGTCATCCAATCGCCCAGGCACATTTCCATCAACGTTATCGTTAGCGGAGTTCGGCCTAACCACCTTGTTCCATATTTCAGTGAGGTCTAGCACAAGCGTATTCATCTTGTCTCTGTATTCTGGTCCGCGTGTTCGCAGCATCCCAGTGATAGAGTTTGTTTCTTGCAATTTGCCGGCGATGTAGTGAGGTCGCGAAGGGTGGAAATGAACATTCACGAAGATAGAGGGCGCATTGAATGTCTGGCAGTGCAGCTTTGTGATGGCGATGGCGATGGCGTCCTTCTGCGATGTTTGGAGCTCACAGTGGTGTTGAATTATGTATTGCGGCATCGTTCAAGTATGGATTAACGAGCTGAAAAGTATATGATAGGTTTAGATTTGGAGGATAGATTCGAGAGAAAGCTAAATGTCGTTACCAAGACGTACTCGTGATGGGTCGACATGATGTGTTGGTCTGTACTTATACCACTTCAGCCTACCGGTATTCCCGTTTCCCCGCTTTCGCACGAGTAACCATCTCCTCATGTTGTCGCTCAGTACAAGCGTTCCTCTTTCCCAGATCCACGTATTGTGTGACACTTAGCGGCTCATAGACTTTGAACGCTTGCATTATGAGGTCATTTTCGGTGCAGATCGACAGCCTTTCATCCGTATGTTGCTAGCGATCAGTAAACAGGTCATGGCGTGCCTAGGCATATAGAATATAGCCGTTTTGTATCATCATCCACAACACAACAGAGGGACGGACCATGCTCCAGGTACCATACCTTGAGTAGGCACGTACAAATCAGAGAGACTAGTAGGGTATCTCGATGTCATACTGTATACTAGATGTGGACCAATAAAACTAAACATAAGATTGTGGTGCTATCACAAGACTCACGAGAACCAACACTACTCTACTTGTCTTTTGCCACGTTAATACTGGTTTGCTAGTGGCGCTCACAGTTTGCTGTGGATATAATGGCTTAGTTCACAAGCTTCTCGCTTGTATCAGAATGAAATGCTTTGGGGGCACTACGCGGAACATAAATTCCTTGGACAAATCTCAATTGTATCTTCAGCTCTTCACCCATACTGTATGGGAAGAATCCCTCAGCAGTCGCGTTCTTGAAGAAGAATTCCTTCGCCGAGTCGAGCCTCTGGTCCTTAGGAAAGCGTAGCGCAACGGCATGTCTAAATTCTCTCGCCAGATGGCCCGCCATCTCCTTCTATTACTCTCCACCAACATTATTCTTGCCCAAAATTCAATCGTATTACCATCTCCTATGTCACACGTGTTCGTTTCTCGTACGCAGCCACTACTCCTTCTTCTTCGCTTCTCCCTTCTTCACCCGAACGCCGCTACCCCTGAAGTCATTCGCGTCTAGTGCTTCGCTCTTGCCCAGGCCCAGATCTTCAGCTTCCTTCTCTAGCTGTTGTTTCTGCTTCTTGGCAGCGGCGTTGAGTAGGTATGGCCGTATGAGGAGGTATGCGCCGACGATAGCGATAATGCGGACCCAACGCTGAGCGGTCATCTCTTCGAAGGACTTGATGGAGTTGTTGACCAGGCGGTCCTTCCACTCGCCCACGTTGTCGAGTATGTAGTCCATCTTGAGTATGCGATGCGGGTGATTGCGATCGTAGAGTGCTTGTGGTGATGCGATTATGAGCTTGTGGGAACTGTGGTCGGAGAGGCTTCTAACGTCTATGTCGAGTATTGTGTGTGTGTAGGTGTGTTTGTGTGTGTTTGCGCGTGGAAGGCGATGCCGGTGAAGAAAGTAATTGCGCGCAACAATAATAAATCACTCAAAGCGTGGACCGTCGCGTGGCAGAACCTGGGCGGTGACTTCCTTCCCGTTCATCACCGAGGCCCCGCTATCGGCCCGCCCTGGACGCGTCTGGTCGCGTCACTTCTCCAGTTGACGCCTACACGCGACTGATTGCACTTATTGAGCGACATGGCGTCAGATGATGGTGCCAAAGCAGAGCGCGAAGAGGTCAGAAGCCCATGTGCCAGGCTGTCAATAAGCATGTGCTGACAACACCCACAGCGACTCAAGTCAGCCCTGTGGTACTCCATCGGCCAGTTTGTTGACGAGAAGTCGTTGGAGAACGATCTCAATGCAACGCCACAGTTCATCGGTGCCCTAACTGAGCTTGTATACACTCAAATCGGTAAGATCGATCCGCCTCTTGACATGTCATTTAGCCCGAAAATGCTAACGTTACCCAGCAAACACAGCCCGCGATCTCGAGGTCTTCTCCAAGCACGCCGGTCGCAACACAATTAACCCTGACGACGTGTTGCTCCTCGGAAGACGTAATGAGCAATTACAAGGCCTGCTAGAGAGGGAGCTCGAGGACATCAGAGCAGCTGAGGGCAGGCGGGCTGACGGTCAGCCAGCAGCTCGCGCACAGCCAGCAGCACCCACAGCAGGGAAGAAGCGAGGAAGGCCTGCGGGAACTGGAAAAGGCAAGGCGAAAGCTTGAGAATGCTGCAAGATTGAGCCTGGGGCTTATATGAACTATTGATGCATTGGGAGTTTTGGAGTTGTGGTATGATACCCTCAAGCAAGCCTAGACACGGCGCACTTTGCACACATCTTACATACGCGGATAACAGTGAACGTCTGGAGAGCCTATAAATCATGCAATTCTCATATCCTTTGAGTATGCCTGTAGTTGTTGAGCCTGCCCTCAGTGCGGTCAGCAAGGCACTGCGACCAGACCCTGCATGCGAGGAAAGCGCCGGACCCAATCGTCCGTCAACAAGGCCGCGCTTCACAAACCCGTCAGATTCCCAAGCTACTTCTCACCACCACTGCATTCATCAAAATGCTCTACCTAGCAGTAGAAACAACGCGCAAGCTAACAAAAGCGATGAAACATCTGCATATCACTCCTTTAGGTTGATACAACTAGCTCTTCGTTCGTGGCTGCCACGCTGCTCCACTATGTGCATTCCCTTTATCTTTCTCATCTGCATAAAGGAAATGCTGATACCCTCAAATTCCACGTCAATTCTTTGTAACAAGCATCGAGAGGCTGATCCTTTTTCTCACCATCTTTACACATTATCGAGTCATCTGCCTTTGCCATGGATGCTCAGAGGCGAGCACCGTCAGTAGACATGTCGTCAATTCCGCTGAAGGACATGCTTTCACCGGCTCCGTCGTATAGCTCTACATTCCTTTCGCATGTCATTCCTTTCACTCCTCAACACGACACTCTTGCTGGGAAATCACAATGCGGCACATCAAACAACCCCTACTACCAACCCACCACGCCTGAGTCGCCATCCTCGATCCGTCACTCAAGCACCAGACCATCGTCAAAGAATGCGGAAGAAGCCCGTGTCAAGCCCGATTACCAGGACACAAACCATCCCCACTTTGCACGATCTGCTAGACCAGGCTTCCCAACCACACTTCCCGCACGAAGTCGAATGCCTCGGAAATGCATTCTTGTGCCGTGTGTACTATTTGCTGTCTTCTTTCTCGTAACGATATGGTTCACCTCAATCTTGCTTGGCGCCTGGTTCTTATCCATCGTTCACACCACATCGCCGGCTCCTACAGTGCAGGAGATTTATCTCTACATCGACGGAGAAGCCCCTCAGGGAAGCCTCTCTATATCCACAAACACCGTTGCCTTACCCACGAGTAATGTTACCCTTACTACAAAATCTCCGATCCCAACGGAACCGATAGGCCAAACACTGCCTGACATGAGCAAGGGCATGGACAGACTTTCTACGTCAAGCGAAAGACGCACTGTGCCAGCGCCTACGGGTTTTGCAACCATTACGAGAAGAGGACCATGAGGAAGACTTTTACGCCCATTGAAGCCGCCCCACTTCAGGCGCTGAGACAGCGCGTCATGGAGTGCAGCCTCATAAAAGGCAGCAGACTATAGGTTTATTTTGCAATATCAGCCGTTCGCATGGTTCATACGCCTTTTCTAGCATATGCCATTCGACGCCGTTCTCAAATTATCGTCTGCCACATCCAGGTCGCCTTGTCCAATTTTTCCGGATACTGAGAAGCCTTCTAAGTACATCTGCGAGGCTCGGAAGAAACAACACCGAATTTTTGAAGTTCGTAGTGACTCGCTGCAGGATCGTGCTCCCAGCGAACCGCTCCCAGAGACGTTTTGAAACATGCGGGTGCACATACGAAACGGCATAGCTAACCCAAAGCAGCCACTTTGGAAACGCTCGCTTCCTGATTTCTCCACCAACATGTCCACCCAATCTCGGATGGCACCTGTCGCATAAACAAGCATCGCGGACCATACCTAAGAAGAGCAAACTAGTCCTTCATCTAGATTTATTGCTGGCGTGTCGCTCCTTGGCATCTGTAAAGACGATGTCGTACCGTTCCCAGCGACTGGGATAGCGTGAACGGCTGTCAAGGAGGATTCCAGTCGGTTCGTCCTGATCTCCGGAAACCATTAATCTTGTTCCAGGCGCGTAAGTCAAGCAAAAGATCGGCATGGGATGAGTTTATAAGGTGCCGTTGTCCTTGCTATGCACACTTCATCATTCCAACGGGCCAGTCCTTTCTTTGAACACATTCGTTCCGGTTTTTACTACCACCTTCACTCTTTACCTTACATTCATTTTTCGTGATCAGGCATCACCAGCATATATTTGCAAATCAAGTCATTGTACATATCACACCGACAAAACACTTTCAAACTTCAAGATGTTCACCAAGGCCATTTTCACCAGCGCTCTCCTTTCCGCCGTCTCGGCTCACCAGAACATGCACCAGCTCTGGGTCAACGATGTTACTCCTGGTTACCAGGTCGGCATCCGGATGCCACCTTCCAACAGCCCCGTCACCGACGTAACCAGCGACGACATTGTCTGCAACGTCAATGGTGCCAAGGTCCCCTCCGGTGTTGAGACCGTTGCTGCCAACGAGGGTGACACCATCAAGGTTCAGTGGGACCAGTCCGGCCACCCAGGTCCCATCACCCACATGCTTTACGGACCCGTTGACGATGCTTCCCAGGCCACTGGTATCGGTGCCGGATGGTTCAAGATTGACGAGCTTGACAACGTTGACGGAAAGTGGGCGAACGAGATCATGGGCGCCAACAACATGACCCGCGAGTTTGCTCTCCCTACCGGTCTTGCCAGCGGCGAGTACCTGCTCCGTTCAGAGATGTTGGCCCTTCACGGCGCTCAGACTGTCGGTGGTGCGCAGTTCTACATTGCCTGTGCGCAGCTCAAGATTACTGGTACCGGTAAGGAGGGTGCTTGCGGACCTACCATTGAGCTTCCCGGTGCCTACAAGGCTGAGGACGACAACATCTACATCCCCAACGTCTACAACGGCTTCGACGCGACCACCTACAAGGCTCCTGGTGGCCCTGTCGCTTCATGCGGTGGTGCCGGTGCTGCTAAGCCATCTTCCCCTGCTGCCAACTCGACCGTCGCAGCTCCTACCTCTGCTGCCGCTGCGCCCACCTCTACCCTCGCCGCTGTCTCCTCTGTCGCTGCTGTTGCCGAGACCAGCTCCGCCGCTCTCCCTACCCTCGCCCCCGCCCGCCCCTCGATGAACGCTACCATCCCCAGCGCTTCTCCTGTTGCCCCTACCACCTTCGCCACTCTCCTCCGCCCTTCATCTGGCATCGCCGCCCCTACCGGTGCTGTTCCCTCCGGAACTGCTGGCGTTGCTAAGCTCTACTATCAGTGTGGTGGTGCTGGATACACCGGCCCTACCACCTGCGAGGGCACTGCCAAGTGCGTCGTACAAAACGACTTCTACTCTCAGTGCCTCAACA
Organism: Alternaria postmessia; assembly: GCF_024291825.1. Classification (NCBI taxonomy): domain Eukaryota; kingdom Fungi; phylum Ascomycota; class Dothideomycetes; order Pleosporales; family Pleosporaceae; genus Alternaria; species Alternaria postmessia. The sequence goes on from NW_026260100.1 coordinate 265,523, forward strand.
ACTAGAGGGAGCTCTTGAAAGGGGATGACTGGAGGATAATGGCGGAGAGATTTGGAAGACTATGATTGGGGATACCTTCTTGATGTTCATGTATATACCTTGACTTTGCAATTCTAGTCCATATTACTTTTGTTCAAACAAGCTCCCCTGCGTTACAAGTCGCATTACTGCATCTGCTTTTTCCCGCCCGTTCATGCTGACGCTGGAAGAAGATGACGCAACCGACCCTCAGCCGTTGCCCAGAAGGAAGGGGCTTGTCTGACTGTTGGCTGAATAGGAAGGAACAAAGAAGTCGCGCATCCCTTGCTTCTTGTACAATGACGGTAGGCCTGACGGCTCCTGAAGACCACTTCCCAAACCAAGTCTTTGTTGTTTTTGAAGTCGAAGACGATCGCCTCGGATACCGAAAGTAGTGCCGAATGGTGATGGGGTGTGATAGGCGATGTAAGCCTGGATTCGCAGCGCGGGCGGAAGACCAGCAAGTGGCGGGCTTAGTGCGTGTTTCAGATTAACCTTATGTTTTGCAGGCCATGGTGGGCTGTTTGTGCAACCATGGCGGGCAAGTGAACAGCTGGCCTGGAATTTGTGGCTGCATACGCACGACCAGCATGCAGACGTCATGCGCAGTATCAGCATCCGCGATGCTACGGACTTCAGCGTCAATGCCGACCAATTGCTGGTCATGGGTGGGGGTCCAAAGTAGGACGTGTCGTTGTGGGCTCCTCAGTGGCTTCCCCGATGTTCAAGGCCGCAGCCAGGGTCGTGCTCCACTTCTCTAATTCACCAACCCACGTCGCTGTCCCGCTCCTAATTCCCCATCACCACCAACAACCACCGCTGCGCCCCCGGCTGCTTCCCTGACACCCGCACGATACTACTTTTTAATCTCTATTTTGTACACCTGCCCAGACTAAAACCCGCGTCGCGTCGACTGCTCCTGCCTTTCAAGATACCGTCCCGCGACCCTCAGTAGCCTACACCGCCAACCTTTGCAAACATGGCGGACAAACCAGAAAGACCCACGAGCTCAGGCAGTTCTGGCTCTGATAGTGTAAGCCATACCCATGTTCCGTGGGAAATGCAGGCAGCCATTGCGGTGCAAGTTTGCTAATATGTATGCGGCGGTGTAGGACAGTTTCGAAGAAGCAGCTGAGATTACCCCTCGCCCAGACTCACAGTCCGAACGATCACAGTCACGGTCACGGTCCCTCCTACAACGAGAATCTTCGACTTCAACAGTGCAAGCAGCCAAACCAGCGGAGCCTGCTCCTGCAGTGCCAAAAGTACCCAAAGAGGAGAGCGACGACGACGATGATGACGACGATGACGATGACGAGGAGGAAGAAGACGATGAAGAGGAAAGCGACGAGTCGGACAATGAACCTGAGCCAAAGGCTGTCGAGAAGCCTAGCGAAGACACACCGGCAGCCAAGTCACCACTCCTTACCGGGCACAGAGTGTCAGTCACATCGGACATGGACGACGTGTCTTTAGACAGCGGTGAGTACACCTACTGGGCTTGGAAGGAGAACTATGTGATGTGCGCGTGTAGGCTGGTTCATGCTTCCAGAGCAGGAGCCATCTGCACCCATTCACTGGCCCCACCTACATACGCGTCTGCATGCGTGAATGCATGTTGATCGCAAAACTGAAGCTGACGCTTAACAGAGGGCTCAAAAGCTGCCGGCATACTCCCCAAGCTACCACCACGAGATTCTCGAGATTCTACAAATTCCGCGAGCGGACTACAAGGCCTCTCTGGCAGAATGTCGCCCGTCAAATTCCCTCCGCCGCCCGCCCCACCTGCTGTACAAGAGAAACCCGCGCCAGCGCCAGCACCAACAACGACTAGAAAACTCACAGGTCCTTTTGCTTGGCTGTCAAGAAACAGCTCTAGCAAGAAACCTGAGTCTCCACCGGCGGCTACGACAACTGCGGAGCGACGGAATACTGGGGCGTCTATTGCAACTATCGGCAGTAATCCAGAGCTCACCTTGAGCAGGATCGAAGATGAGGGCGATATGGGCTCTAAAAACAGAACAAGTCAGGGCAGCCTGCGAGACCGTTTCAAGATTCTGCGAATGAGGGAAGAAGCGGGCATAACACTCAGCGATGAGACAGGTATAGATGGTAGTCCAACGGTGGCGCTAGCATCGCCAGGTATCGGGCTCGGCATTGCTAGCCCTCCGCCCACATCTGGAGAAGAGCCAGGAAGTCCTCCAGCTCTTGTGAAACAGCCTACGATCAACCCGAAGTTGGCTCCAGGAACAGCATCTGGATTCGCCGCTGGTCCGGCGGGAGACATTGCCGAGCCTGTAGATTGGGACCTTTGGCAGTCAGTGGTCAACGAAGGCCCAGCAGCAATTGCACGCACCAGTTCCGAAGAACTGAACCGCGCCATCGCAAGTGGCATCCCTCAAGTCATTCGTGGTGTCATCTGGCAAGTGTTGGCGCAAAGTAAAAGCGAAGAACTGGAAAGCATGTACAGGGAACTCGTAGCTCGTGGAACAGACAAGGAGTACATGAGCGTCAGCGCCAGCGCCAGAACGAGCACCCTCAGCATGGGAAACACTACTGGCAACGGAAAGGAATCAGTCGCTTCGTCTTCGTCTTCAGTGCACTCCGACTACTCGAGCCCGGCCACAACAGCTGCTAGTACCACCGCGCCATTGGGCTCGCCATCTCTCACATCGGAAAACGAAGATCCAATCAAGGCACAAGCAAGGCTTGCGGCGGAAAAGAAACAGAACGCCGCCACAATATCGAAACTGGAGAAGGTCATCAAGCGCGATCTGGGAGCGCGCACGAGCTACTCCAAGTACGTCATGGCAGCTGGGCTACAAGACGGTCTTTTCGGTATCTGCAAAGCATACGCTTTGTACGACGATGCTGTCGGTTACGCCCAAGGCATGAACTTCATCGCTATGCCTCTGCTCTTCAACGTAAGTTTCCATCTTCCTGATATTCACCGTCTGTAACTAACTTTGGCAGATGCCCGAGGAAGAGGCGTTTAGTCTCTTTGTGACACTGATGAACAAGTATGGCCTTCGCGACCTTTTCGTAGCTGACATGGCTGGACTTCACCTGCATCTGTACCAGTTTGAACGCCTATTGGAAGAGTTTGAACCCGCTCTCTACTGCCACCTCCGCCGGAGAGAGGTCAAGCCACAACTCTACGCCACTCAATGGTTCCTTACATTGTTCGCATATCGGTTCCCGCTACAACTCGTCTTGCGTATTTATGATCTCATACTCAGCGAGGGTCTTGAATCTGCGATCCTGAAGTTCGGTATTGTGCTCATGCAAAAGAACGCTGAAACATTGCTGGGTATGAAGGACATGTCGACACTGACAACATTCCTCAAGGAGCGATTGTTTGACGTGTACATCGACAAAGCTCCATCGGCTAATTCCATCCTTGAGAATGGCTTCTTTGGCTCGACTGCTGGCATCGACAAGGAGATCTATCGTGCTGATACTCTTGTGAAAGACGCCGTTTCTGTCAAGATCACGCCAGAAATGCTCAAGCAGTACACTGCAGAGTGGAAAGAACAGCAGCGCATAGAAAAGGATCGCGAGACCGAGCTCCACGGACTGAAAGATAAAGTCACACATCTGGAACAGAAGGTCCGATCACTGGAGCATCGCGCTGAGCAGTCGGATATGGAGCACGTTCAGGTCGCTTCTGAACTCATTAAAACCAAGGTCGAAAATGAGAATCTCGCCGACGAGAACGAGACGTTGAAGACAAAGGTCGAAGAGCTTCAGAAGATCGTCGACACCCAACCCGCAGAGGTCGAAGCAAGACTGAAGAACGAAATGGAGACTGTCATGCAAAAGAACATCGTTGTTCACAACGAGAACCGCAATCTGGAAGACTCGATGGCCGAGATGGAGAAAGAATTGGTTGATGTCAAGATGCAATGGGCTACAGTAAGTTCCAGTCTCCCGGTTGGTCTTATGTTGAGCACGGCTAACCAACCCTTCAGATTAACGAAGAGCACGAAGCACTCAAGCAAAAATGGAACAACATCTCACAGATGATGAAGTAAGCCCAATAGTGGGCTCATACTGCATCCAAGGCGTCGGGTTGACTTGCATATAGCACGCAGGCGCCGCCTCCCGTTGGGGATCAGATTTATTCTGTCGCGTCGATCGCCCTTTAATTCGCTTCTAATGTCTATATATACATCTGCTTTGCATAGGAATATCCTGCGCAGGGTTTTGTTGTGCATCTTGCTTCGGCATCGACAGTTTCGCGTCACTATCTATACCAGTGGCTTGCCAGGACGGACAAAGACACCTTCGGCTGGATACGACCAGAGTTTGAATAGCTTGCATGGCATGGGAGCAAGGTGTTTGGAATGGTGGTGATTGAATCGCATACGTCTATCTCTATAGACTCATGAAAAGGAGTTTCTCGCTGTGTTGTGTTGGCCTGTAGCATCTTATGATGGGAATCGAGTTGGTTAGACCATCAATAAAAGAGTACGATGTGACGCAGTAGGTATTCTTACGTGGTGAGGTCATTGTCATCAGTAATGAACTCTTCGCCTTCTATCACTCTCTAATCTGCTGTCTTTCCCTTTTGCTGCGCAAGATGTCCCTCTATGCCCGATCGGGTAGCTGCAGTGAAGCACTAGCACTCGCTTATCTTATCGTGAACCCTGCAGAAAAAGTTACGCAACCCCACAGTCGTTTCTGCGACACATGTCAACAACAACTCAATCACATTTCAAGATGACTGAACAAGCAACAGAAGAAGATATCCTCCTCGCCAAGCGCATCATTTCGGCGGCGGAGCGTCACGATGTGCCAGCGTTGAACATCCTGCTCAAGGACGGATCGGCAAACGTGCAAGACCCCACAGCAACAGTATCAACATCACCACTTCACGCAGCAATTGCAGCTTGTGGCAAGGCTGAGGATGGGAAAGAAGCCAGTGATGCCGCGGTTCAAACGGTAGAAACACTTCTTCAAAATGGCGCCATCTGGAACGATCTCAACAAAGAGGACGAGACACCAGGATGCATCGCTCTCCGCTTAGGCCAAAAGAAGATCTACGAGATGATGGTTGAAGCCGGTGTACGTGCTGAAATCCTCTTCGCTCGACTAGAAGCGCTCGGCATGGGCGACAATGATGTAGAAGAAGAAGCCGATGAGGAAGAAGACACAGAGCAACCTGCCGCCAAGAAGCAAAAGGTCTCGGAAGAAGACGCCAAAGCCATCGAACAGGTTGTCGAGGAAAAGGTTCTTGACGATGTCTCTCTTGACAACAAGGCCTACCTTAGAAGTCAACTCCGCTACAAACCCGGCATTCTCCTTGACGAATCCGACAACGCTGTCATGATGGACTGGGAAACGCAAATTATGCAACGCCATGCCGAGACTCTGATCCCTAAGAAGGGTCTCCGTACTATGAACGTAGGCCACGGAATGGGTATCGTGGATACTGCTATTCTTACGCACGATCCTGCAGAGCACCACATCATCGAGGCGCATCCACAGGTACACCAGCGTCTCCGTGAGCAAGGCTGGTACGACAAGCCCAATGTCAAGATTCACGAGGGCCGGTGGCAAGATATCTTGCCTAAGCTGGTAGAGCAGGGCGTCGTGCTAGATGCAATCTATTACGACACCTTTGCTGAGGATTACAAGGCACTCAAGGAGTTCTTCGCCGAATATGTGGTTGCGCTGCTGGCCAAGGATGGCAAGTTTGGTTGGTACAATGGACTAGGTGCTGATCGCCAGATTTGCTATGACGTTTACACAAAGGTATGTCGCTTCGCAGTTGGATATTCGATGGGAACTGGTTCTAACGTTAGGACAGGTTGCTGAGATGGACCTCTACGAGGCGGGTTTCGATACCGAATGGGAGGAGATCAACGTACCATCTGGTCTGCATGGAAGTGATCAGTGGGAAGGAACCAGGAGGCCATACTGGACAATCGACATTTATAGGTTGCCTGTGAACACTTTCGTCAAGTGACGGCGACGTCGAAGAAGGAGGAGAGCATTGACTACTTGGCGATGTTACGCCTGATCGTCAAGGAGACACCGGCGAGTGTCACTCTCACAATGTGGCAATGACGATCTATGCATTTGTTTTTGCTAGCAAAATCTAGCTACAGCAATCGAAAATCATCGGATATTATAGAAACACTTCGTGGCAGACTGCCATAGAGGGCGAGTCTTGACCTCCACAACAGAAATTCCAAGTCGAACGAATAAATCGTCTCGTAACGCTATGACCTATATTCGCTGTACTTCTACAGATCTTCATCTTTAAACCTCACATCCAACACCTGACCGTCCCCTTTCTGTCCATGGAACGCGGCAATGACCCTTTCCGCATCATCCTTCATAGCAAATTGCAGTTCGACAACCAGCGGATCGCTGCTCCGAACAGTCCTTCCGAGTATGTCATGATCGCTGTGAGGGCGCATGATGGTTTCTACGTCCTCAATCGTGGTGCCAGAGATGAAACCACGAGCGACAATTGTGTGTGGTCCGTCTGTGGAGAAGCTAGCGGGCTGTCGGCGGGTATCGGTATCGATGCCTGCAACCAACGGGACTGTACGGCTGCCAGGTACCTGCTGGTCCTGGCTGGAAGAATTCGCTGCCAGTACGGGTTCTGCACGTTGGTCTGTTCTCTCGCCGTTGCGATGTGCTGATGGGGTAGCAGTATTGAAGCCGGAAACTCCAGATTGGCCGTCTGTCAGTGTATTTTCCTGGATGCCTTCTTCTTTGGTGTCTGCATGATCGCCTTGTTGATTTTCCAAAAAGTTGGCGTGGCTCTCATCGTCGGAATGGTGAACCACAGGTACTGCAACGTCGTCGAGTTCAGCACCATCTATCGTACCAATCTGAGCTGCTTCATTAGCAATGATAGGTACCTCCCCATCGATTTCATTAGGCAGGCCGCCTGTGAGTTCCCGATCGTCGCGCTGGTCATTTTTGGGGCCTTCATCATCATTGTCCTCCCAAGCGTCACCGTCATCGCCAAAGTCTTCCTGTAGTGGAGGTGGAGGAGGGTGGGCAAACTGGTCGAACGTGATACCTTGGGTCTCGAACAACGTGATGCGGAACTGATCTAGAGCGTCTTCGCGAGGCCCGTGAGGAAGCTGGTTGACCAAAGCGCGCTGGTCGGGTGTCAGATGTTGCAGGACTTCCCACTCAGGATCCTCATCCTCATTATCTTCGTCTTCGCCTTCTTCATCGTCGTCTTCCTCATCTTCTTCACGACGACGAATCATGTCTTGACGGCGAGTAAGACCCTGTCGGTTGAGACCACTTTCTCGATGGTAACCGTCCTGGTTGTATCCTTCTTCATCGTAGACGGCGGGACCGTAATGCGGGCAGCCGTGGAGACCGGGCCAATCCTTGCCGCAGATATAGCAGAACGAGCTACCGCACTCACAAGTGATGTGATTGCATGCCTCAGCCAACTCTACAGTCGCGCCACAGACAAAGCACTCTTGGTAACCTTTCTCATTGGCTGTCTGCTTGAACTTTTTCTCGTCCTCGGTTTGTTTGCACTCATGGTTTTGGGTACCGTCTACGAGCAAGGCTTTGCATTTTGCGCAAGTCAGCTTACCGCATTCTTCAGAATCGCAGATGGCGTAGGTAATCTTGGTCTCTTGGTCCTCCACGTGCGATTCGGGGTGTAAGAACTTTCCACAGGCTGGGTTTGCGCAATAGACACGAAATCTGCTTAGTTCTTAGCCTGGGTTTATCATGTGGGTATATAGTAAACTTACTTTGCCAGAATTGAATACTCGCCCTGCTGCTTCATCTGATACGCCCACGCAATCTCGAACGATATATAGTCCTCGTAATCTTCCAGCATGAACATTGTTTCGCAGCACTGTGGCGGGAAAAGGCTCTCGTTGTTGGTCGCATTCTCAAAAAAGCTTCCGACATCGTCAGGGCAGACCCAATGGCGACCGCAGGGTGCTTCGAGAAGCAGCTCGCCTTCGCTCTCCTCAGTCCCGCAGATTACACAGCTCTTAGACATGGTGGCTGTTATTCAGATTGGAGGGCGTGTATTTCCAGTGATTGAAACGGATAGCAAGAGAAGAGATTGTCTTTTGTAAGACTGTGAGTGAGTTGAATGTTCGGTAGATCAAGCTCGGTACCGATGTAGAAGCACAGACGTGTGGGAGTTATGTAGGAAGAAGATAATTGGCGGTCTTGAGGCAGCTAGTGCTAGCTCGGGATATTCACTGTAAAGATAGAGTGTGAGGAGTGAGTGTTCATAGAGTAAGGTCCTACTCCTTAGCTTAGGACGCGGTGTCAAAGAAATCCTTGCGCGCTTGCCCACACGTGGAGACACAGTCGGTGACTGATTCACGTGAGAATACAGCAAGCGAATTAGGGGAGAATTATCCACCCGTGACGTTGGAATTTTCCGTCACCTCCTGGTTTGAGAGTTAGAGGATTCGATCAGAGTGCGGATGGAAAGGGAAGGGGAGATTGAATTAAGATCAATGAAAACGAAATTGAGATGTGAATCGGATCTTCAGGAGTCTTTGAGCGATGCTTGAAGTTATGTGCTTTCTAGTCCGTACTTGAGATACCTATATCGGGCTAACCGCAGGCAGCCGTCGGCCGGATTTGATATTTAGCTCGGAAATCCATGTATGCAGCCTGGCTAGGTCCACACATATATAGCAAGAGTACAGACTATCCAGGCAGACTTTGCATGCGGAATGATGTAGAGTGAGCGCTCAAGGGCTAAGGCGATGAATGTGTGGTGAGGGAAGTTTCGCGGCCTCATTCGAGAGTTCCAGGCAGCTTGACCGTGCACGGACGCACAACGAGCTTGGGGTTCTTGACTGCTGCCTCATTAATTCACCCACGCCACATCCGAATTTTGCGCAATGCTAAGGTCAGCTAATGGGCGCTCAACTGAGCGATTCATCGAAACTTCTAAACTGAGTTGGTCGCTCCAGTTATTGATAATGGCTCGAGTTTGCATAATATAAAGATATTTAGAGAAATCTATTGTGAGCCTGTATACGTTCTTTAGTTAAAAGAAGTTCAAGGTAATATATTATATACACAAGAATTCTGTAAAGCTACGCCTTCTTTCTAGGCACGGCACATGCGTCCATCTTTGCTGACGTTCCAAGCCTCGCTACCAACACCCTTGAGGATGTAGAATACATCCTGGGGGTCGTACTTCTTCTTGATAGTCTTCAGCTTGTTGTAGTTGTCTCCAAAGAATGTGCTCTGCCAGTTCGGCTGCTGGAAATCGGCTTCATTCAGGTATGAGCCACTGCCCGGCGTGATCTTTTCGATCTTGGGCATAAGCACATTGGTCATCTTCTGCTGGGCAGCCTCCATGTCGGCCCAAGGAGCAGTGGAGTCCCAGTTGGTAATAAGCTGCAGCTGAATCATAGCATTCCTCCATGCTGGTAGTACACCATTGTCGGCGGCTCCCTCGGGCTTCTGGTAGTTAGCTGAGCTACCAGCAAGCAAGACACCTTCGGCAGCAAGCTCCTGGTAAACCCTGACGAGTTCCGCAGTGTTGTTCTCCACCACATCTCGGGGGATAAGACGGCCACCGAATTGATATCTGTTGACTTCATATGCTCCACGTGGGAGAGGACCCATGTAGCGATCGAAGTGGTCGCGGTAGGACAGCTCGCTGTAGACAATTGGCGGCGTAATGCCAAGATCTGTAAGAGCTTTGGCGTAAGGTGCGAGTACAACGTCCTTGACGTAGGCCGCTGTTGAGTCCCAAACCGTGACGGGCTTGATAACGATGTACTGAGTGCTGACCAGGAAGACCACCATGGCACCGGCATCGATCATGCCTGGTAGGAGCTCGATAAGCTTGGCAGTTGCTGCTGCGTATTTCTCGGGGGTGGTAGATGACGCTAGGAGTTGCATGGCAGCACCACCAACCTGCTTGGCTGGGTATGCTTTTACTGTCAACGAGAGGACGACGGCATATGTTCCACCACCACCGCCACTGAGAGCCCAGTACAGGTCAGTGTTCTCGGTTGCTGAGGCAGTGAGCATCTTGCCTTGAGCAGTAACGACCTACAAAGACATGGTTAGTGTTGCTCTTGGTTGCTTATAGTATAGAGCTTCTCACCTCATAGGACAAGGCCTGGTCGGCACCAAGACCGAAGGCAGTGCTGAGGACGCTGTGGCCACCGCCTTGGGTGAAACCACCCGCCAGGCCAACTGTAGCACATTCACCAGACACGACGGTCATGCCCTGCTTGTTTACTGCCTCAAGCAACTCGTTGCCCATGACACCGGCACCAACAGTGACCGATGGGCCAGTGTAGTGCTCATCCGACCAGTCACCGAAGGTGATGCTCTTCAGACTTTGCGTCCAGATGGCAAGAGCACCAGCTCCGGTAGACCGTCCCAAGAAATCATGCCCAGTGTTGCGAACAAGAACACGGATGTTCTCAGCTTTCGCAAACTCGAGGGCAGAGATGACATCCTCTGCTTCAGTGGCTTTGACAGAGTATGAAACATAGTTGCCAAGAGTGCAAGGGATGCTCCTATCGGAGAATGGATCGCAGCTCTGGTTGGCGAAGTACGATTGCATGATAGAGTGGGAGGACGGGGTGCTGCCAAGAGTTTTAGAGTTCTGTCCAAGCATGTGAACGGAGCTCCTGCACTTACTGCGTTAGAGGGTTCAGCCATTCTGCCTTCAATGCGTCGCAAGCATCGGCATCGTATGTCGGATCGTGACAAGGCGACCCGATAGGAACAGTAGCCACAAGCTTCCCGTTTACAGTCGAGTTCAAGGTCGACCATGCCTCAGTGGATGGCCAATCAGCATCACTTGGCAAACGGTAACACTGCTTGGCATCCCCAAGACGAGCGAGAAGTAGAGCCCCAAGGAGGGGTGCGTTGTCGACGAGTCTCATCTTGTCGTGAAAGTACTCGATGGTAGTGATGGATACCAAGAGACTTGACCTGGGCCTCATATATACCCATTGCTCCCCTTACTATTCTCTTCGCATTGCCACGAACTATTCTTCTCATCTCGGAGACCATCTCAAAGAAGACGCCTTAGCCAACGTCTGCTTCCTCTTGTAGGATGCAGCGCCGACAGAGTCCACTTGAGACACTGTGCCACACGCCGATAGCATTGCAAGGTGTAGCCTTGCACTGGGCTGGAAGCCGGCGAAAACCTCGAGCGGCAATCGATGGCCGCAGACGCGGTGATGCTACTGCAGGGCATAGTGGGTCAACACAGCAATGGGGGGATTCAACCGGGCGGCCTGAGGCTTAGAGTGGACCCTTAGCCATGGGTTCCTGATAGGATTGGGAGGCGTGAAACTATAGGATTCGCATGTGAGCGGTAGGAATGCAGCGACAGGAACCGGACACGCGCGCACATCTTGGCAAGCGTCTTGGTGCGTTCGGGATGAACGCTCGTTTCGGCAGCCGTGGAGCGAGCAGAACTGTCCAGGTGCGCACCAAACAACGATTGTTGCACTGATCAACTCCACGTGCTCACCCGCCTCCATTATTGCGCAATGCTTATCATGCCCTCCTTGGGTCACACTTTTCACGTCCAGCATTCTTCTTCGTTGACCGTGGATCTTGGACGCCTTAGATCGGGTTTTACAGTGGCTTTCGGTTGGCGTGTGTGGCGTTCACCAGCCCATGACACACCGGACCGCTCCCCACATACTGCTAGAACGGCTTGAACGCTACCATGACCCCTTTCTGGATGACATGCCGCCGACCTTAGCTGATGTAACTTCCGACCGATTATGCGCCAGCGCTTCTTAACAAAGTTTGCGCTATCGAAATGCCATGGTCGGGTAGGCTTCTGCAGCCGGCAGTTCATACCGATAGAGGTAGCAAGCTTGATAAACACGACTCGCGGGTTTCAGTGTTGGACCTTGCAAGATATGCACTATAAACCGCACGAGCGACCCCTGCGCACATCATATCCCAGGAACACCTTCCGTTTCGAGGCGGGGGATAAATGGTAATACATGTCCCGCTGTCAGTTTACCTGAGACTTTTCTGCGAATTCTTGTGCGCCAGCTACAGATCCGGGCTTTAATCTCCCTGTACTTGTCATCCGAACAGTCGGGTCTGGGAGCATCAACATGATTTCTCTTTTCCGCAAATGCATTCTGCTGTGGCTCGCTACCGTCTTCGTGGTCACTGCAGCACAGCAGACTGCTCTGTCAGAGCTTCCGGATTGCGCTGTAAGTAAACTTCACTTTTTGAATCTCAAATTGATTGCAAGTCTCTTACTGATTGCTGCAGCAAATCTGCCTTCTAAAAGCTTTGGGCACAAACACCTGCGCGCCAACAGATCAAGCCTGTATCTGCACCAACGAAGTCTTCCAGAACAATGTAACATTGTGTGTAAGCAGCCGCTGCACCATTCCTGAAGCTCTAGGTACTTTCATCAACTCGACAGAAGAGGGCCAACGACTAACCAGTGTAGTCACACGAAATGTCAGTCTTACCAACTGCGGTGCACCGGTGCGACATCGTGGAGAACACTACGTGACGTTGTCAAACGCAATGGTATGCATTGCCGCTGCCTTCGTTGTGATCCGTTTCGCCTTCAAGGCCACCGTGTCGAGACTCGACTTTGGCTACGATGACTTTTGCGTCCTGGCGACGCTTATAGCCGCCATACCCAGCGCCATCATCACTGTTTTCGGTACTGTAAAGAACGGACTTGGTCAAGACCTTTGGGCCTTGACTCCAACGGAGATCACCCAGATGCTGCAATACTTTTACATTATGGCGTGGCTGTACTTCCTCCAGCTCACGCTGCTGAAGCTCACTCTGTTGTTCTTCTACATCCGCGTGTTTCCTAGCAAAGAAGTCCAGCGACTGTTATGGGGTACTGTCATCTTCACTGTACTCTGGGGCTTGGCCTTTATCATTGTTGCGGTATTCCAGTGTCGGCCGATTCACTACTTCTGGACGAAATGGGACGGTATGCATGAGGGCACTTGTCTGGAGATCAACGCCATCACCGCATCAAACGCTGCTATCTCGATCGCTTTGGACTTCTGGATCCTGGGTATACCTCTCTGGCAGCTTTGGGGGTTGAAGCTACACTGGAAAAAGAAGGTCGGTGTAGCACTTATGTTTTGCGTCGGCACTTTCGTTACCGTCGTCAGTATTCTGCGTCTGCAGGCTCTGGTGCACTTCGCCGCTTCCTCGAACGTAAGCTGGGAGTTCTACGACGTTTCAGTGTGGAGCACGATCGAAATATGCGTTGGTATCATGTGGTAAGTTGTGTTGTCTCAACCGTCATCTTTGCACATGCTAATCTATCTTTCAGCGCTTGCCTTCCAACACTCCGCCTTCTCCTGGTTAAACTCTTCCCTATCCTTGGAGGCTCCTCAGTACGCAGCCGTCAACAGTACTACAACTACGGCAGTGGCAACGAACTCAAGAACGTTAGCCAGAAACACAAGTCATACAACATGAACACTAGCGCTGCTATATCGAGTCCTCGGACCGAGTCTTTCGACGATAAGATAGAAGACGGCATTAGGGTCAAGACCTCCTACATGGTAAAGCATAGTCATAGTGACACAGATGAAGCGAGCCTAGTAAGCCATGAGGGACCACAGAGGCAGTAGGGCCGAGGTTGGTCGCGCGCGTCCGAATGTAGTTTGAATCAAAATGATATCTTCCACCTTCTGAGCACTCTTCGTATACGCACATGTCACTTGAATGACTACAGGTGCATGCCGAAACCTTCTTGAGGCGTACTTCATCCTCAAACAGCTACCCGCCGAGTGTAACTTCCCATCCGGGTGGTAACTACCGTGATCGACACGCGTTGAAGCACACACCTCTCGTTTTCTGGGTTCACCCATCGAAAGGGTAGCGCAGATCACCGGAATATCACCGATGAACCTCGTGGAAAATCACACTAGTATGACAGGTCCACATGTCGGCGATCTCTGCAAGCGACATTGCGAAGAATACTAATCGAAGAACAAATGGCGTCTTTAGTTCAGGGTGTTGCCCGGGTACGACAACGAATTCCATCATCGTCTTTCAGGCAACCATACTCAATACTACTGTAGCCATCGCATGATTCACAATGTATCCACAATAGGAGAGAACATGACGGGAATACGGTGCGTACTCACGGTGGAGTAAAGCCGATGAATCGCAAGTTTGCCATAATTCTTGGTTGCGGCATCTTACGAGCCACGAATTCTAGATGTGGGGCCGACGTCTGGATAGCCGAGTTTCGGCTATCCGCAGATAGACACTGCTAACAGGTGCTAACAGGTGCCAACTTTCGCTAGCACGTGCACTTCGCTTCTGAAAAGCTGAACATTACTCAGGATTAGGCTGAAATTATGTTAGACATGCACCATCAAATCGGCCGACTTTCCAGACAGTCCGCTCTTGCAAGCTCATTGGTTGCGTCTTGATGGAGCGTCATTTGTGACAAAAGTACAGCCAATGACCATTGACCAACGAACCTCGGCCTCCAGCAAACTCAACGCCACATCTCCGTTATTGCAGTGACGAAAGAATCTAGGAACTAGAGAAAATGTGGCTGGTGATTGTGCGTCCGTGCGTTGTCGTTGCATTGCGGTGGTTGGGAATGACCTCGAGGGTGTCGCTGTTGAAGAACACGCGCGTCCCGACTTTGCACTCTGACTTTCGTGGTAAAAGATGAGTATGCCTTGCGAAAACTCTGCAACAGAAGGGTGCACTGCTCCGTCGTGGGTGCAGTAATGTGGAAGAAAACAGCGCATGTTGCACAGCACTTCACGTGCTCGAAGTGGGAGAAGTCCAGTATGTCTCTTCCACAGAAACAAGACTCGGCTTCCCCACGGTACTTCTCACAAGCTGCTCTGATCACGGTCGCATCACCTGGGCTACTAAGCTCAGCTGTAACGCGGATCACCCGCTGTTAAGCTAGCCGTTTTTCCCCGTAGTACCCGTCCTGAAAGTGTAATCCAAAACCCTCTTAGCACTGTCATACCTTTGTACTACTTGAGGAAGACTGACGACAAATTTCCACTTTCGCAAATAAGATCGACAAGCACACCTGTCGCTCATGCAACGCTACCAAGGGCTGAAGCTCTTGACAGCGTCAGCTGACGAGTAATTTCATCCACCACAACTGTGAGGATTCGTAAGCTAATCACCGTGCCTCGCGACACCATTGACAAAACTGTCGCCGATTTGCATCAAAAGTCTTCCATAAGCTTCAACGGTGCTTCACATATTCGTGACGCAAACCTAAAGCGCAAGGCTCTTGCCGAAATGAAGAAGAAGAGAGTGAAAGCGTCTCTCCACAAATTCAAACTTTCGCCGATGAATGATTCGTGCGTCGTAACAACAATCGGTGCATCAAACATAGCCTTTAGTCCGACATTCAGCGACTATGCTGCTTCTCGCTGTCACTGTTGATCTGCAGAGTACCATCGGGAAGAGGCACAGTGAGCATCCCAAAGCAGGAGCAAGTTTCTCCTCTCAACAATGCAGACTTGAGCGCAATTACGAGACCGAGTGCAAGACAACCGAGGTGCCACTCTCGTTCTTCCTTCCACTGCGGCTTCTACTACACCCTCCAGTCTACCTAGGTAGCAACGATACCATGTTCCCAACATTCTATGTGCGATATATCACTCTCACCGTCGCTCTAAGCCTTTCATCATCCGTCCTTGCTACTGTCATGGATGCGGGAAAGTCAATGTCGCTCGAGTAGTGGCGAGTAGACGTAAGCTGATTACACATGCCAGACGAGCAACTGCCATGTCTTCGTGTGCAATAAAGTCAATTTTCCAATGACCATATCAGAACGTTGTGGAAGTAAGATCTTGAATGCTTGAGCTTCTGTAAGACTTGTTTGACCAGATATATCGTGATTATAGGGTAGATGGTTGCCAAGATACATCCGTTGGAGGCATCATCAGCCCTGGTATCAAAGACTTAAGGGTATCTGGTGATTTTTGGAAAAAGCCCGCTTCCTATCCCCGCTTATGGTTAGATCGAGGGGTTGATTACTTCCGGTCAAGGCCGTTCTGGAGTTTCATTTCCAGTTTATTGTAAAGGCTGCTTCAACGCGTTTTGTTCAGTCAAACTCAGTACTTGTTTCTGCTGATCTCAATATCCTACTGGTAGTCTAGAGCCGAGCCAGACAAGATCGAAAGAGTACATGTACCAGGAATGGACAAGAACGACAAGTCCAGACGCCACAAAAAAGAAACGACTAAAATTCAACATAAAAGAAGACGGCATGTTAAAAGAGTAGATGAAGCAATTCGATTAGGGGAAAGATTGACCCCAACGTTCAGAGATAGCGTCCTTCGTTGTATAGTCTGTAGTAATTGAATCAGATCTTCTAGTAAGGACTTTGCTGCGCAAAGTACTCCATGATCAGAGTGACCTTTTCCTTTTCTGCAATCTTCGTCGCGCCAAACCCATCACCAACACGCATAACCGTCTGGCTCTCTCCATCGTTAGGCACCCAGTGTGTCAGATTAGATCCAGTCGAGGTAGCAACACCATTAGGATCAAGATGTTTGATGAAATTAGTCCAGTAACTCGACATGACTTCTCCGAGATAGTAATCGTAATCTGTAAAAGTGTATTTGTCGGTGTTGGCATACAGCGCATTCATAACATACATGATTTCAGATTGATGAAATGCGCCTTGATCTTGACCGGGGGGAGAGTGGTCCCAGTAGTATGTGTAGAAGGGGGATTTGGCTGTCTTTACCCATTTGGTTCCGAAAGCCCAAGAGGAGACGAGGGAATTATCTGTGGCGGCTTTGCGCCATGCAGTTGAGGCGGTGTCTGTGGAATTGCCGGCAGGGTAGAGTTCCAAATATCGCGAAGTGAGGTTACCGTATTTGAGAGGGATGTACTCGTTATACTCGGCAACGGTATAGCTTGTCGTCAGTTCTGCACCGCTTTCGTCGCGTGTGTTCCCTGTCATGAGGGGCACGTCATTGCCAGGTCCGGCGTGAAGCTGGTCAGTGTAGCGCATTGGGATTGCATAGCCGTCAAAAGCGGGCTTGAATTTGAGTGGATAGCCGGCGGATAAGGCTGTTACCCACCAGATGGATTCGTTTCCGACACGGTCCCCAGAGCCGACTAAGAGTTTAGCAGTCGATAGTTTGCGGAGCTCAGCGATGGAGGATACGTTGTGGGCCGCTGTGTAATTTAGGCCATTTTCGACGGCGGTTGACATGTTGACATATGAGGTTGCTAAACCGGCTAGAAGGGTATCGTATGGGTATCTGATACCACTCTGTGAGATTGCGGCTCGGAAATAGCCCGAGAAGAGGGGACTGTTGACAGCATGGTAAACCTGACCGGAGCCGAAGGATTGGCCGGCAACAGTGACCTTGGTAGGATCGCCTCCAAACTGCGCAATGTTCTTTTGAATCCACTTGAGCACCTCAAGCTCGTCGAGAATACCATATGTACCTGAAGTGTTGTACCCGGTAGCTTCAAAACCTTCGGCATTCAACTCTGGGTGGGCAAGATACCCGAAGGCGTCGTCTCTGCGGTTGAATGTAACCACGATGATATCCTTTAGCGCCATGCCTCCGCCATACCACCAGGTATTGTCGCTTGACTCATCGCTTCCTTGGTTCCAGAGGAGAACGGGATGGGAAGCGTTGGCAGTGGCAGCGTTTGTCCAGATGTTCAGGCTGAGGCAATCTTCACTGTATGAGTTTGCATGAGTTACAGGGCAGGCTGGTCCAAACGTAGATGCATTCAATGTTTCGTTCCAGGGTTCGCGTGGCTGAGGTGCTTTCCAGCGGTTCTCGTAAGCAGTGTCCGCAGCGTATGGAATACCAAGGAAAGCAGCTACATAGCTCGTGGAGCGATTGAAGTACGTTTCGAGTTGCGACTGATTGAAGTACTGGTAGCCTTGAACTGGTCCATATGTTGTCTGAATGATTTGATCATAAAGTTGGGCGTGGGAAGGAACAATCGATGAAATTGAAACGAGCGCGGCTAAAACCGAAACAGGTGATAGGCGACTCATCTTGGGAATGCAAAGGAAGACGTTCGTGAAGAGAGGATGACTGGATCGAGATATGTAGTAAATCGTTATCTTAAGTTATACACGATTCAGACTCAGAATGACTTCCCTACCTCTTGGAGTCAAAAGGCCATGTGGGTAACTTGCGTACGTCCGCTGCGCCTTGTGCAGATATGAATGCATTGCGTACTATTATTAGCAAATGACTAGTGGTTACGTACTAACCATCATAACGGAGGCATGCACCCTTATTGCTTTGATAGCTAGACGGGGTGTATACACAGTAGTGGTAAGTGTCTGGGATCTGCGTTGAGTATGTTGCGTAGCTAGTTCAATTAGGTCGGGCCGCTTACTGCATCTGCAGAGCAACCGAGTTATCGACGCGACAGCCTCGTGGTTTGACATACAGTGAGGGTCATAGGGTGACGAAGCCCTCAGAGAGCGAGAGCGAGAACGAGCAAATAGAGCCTCAGCTTGAGCATCTGTTCTAAACTCTAGTGCCCGTTGTGGAGTCAAGGCTTCATCAGCTAAGGATGGGTAAGGCTTTAACCGTAGACTAATGTCGATCACCTCTTCTTCTTTCTGTCTTCGCACTCGAGCCTTCCACTCTCGTCCCAAATAGGTTCAGTCAAAAATCTATAGAGATTACGCGTTCGACATGGGACAAATCAGCACTCTCGATGCACTGAACTCGATCTTGGACAGGTATCGGGTATCAACGTCTTAACGCGGTTGCGCCCGATCCCTAGATGGACTTGATGATCGGAACTCTGGGTGGATACTTTGGGGAGGAGGTATTACTCTGAGTACCTAGGTGGTAACAAGACTCCACGTATCCTTAGACGCGTACTGTGTGCTCAGGTCTCCTGTCTGGAACCAGGGTCGTAATCCACATGGTAGGGGTGGAATACATTGACCGAAAACGATGGAGAATCATGGGAAAGTCATTGCACGAAGCATAAGAGTGGGAGCTGCGGCTTTCCTTCTCTTCAACCAGTCACTTATCGATACCACCGCTACTTTCATTACAGGCTCCAGAATACGGTCATGACGATGTTCAAGAAAACCTCACCCCTCTTCTTTCTACTTCCTATTGTCCAAGTGGCCAGCGCTCAAGATGCTTGCGATGCAAGCATGCTCAACACGACCGTCAGAACGTGGCCTGTTACCTCTACAGACACCATTTTCAGCATTGCTGCCTCAACCTCGCGTGGTGTCTGCAACATTGCCCGCGCAAACCGCATGGCTGACGCAAACCTCATGGTAGCCGGCGAAACGCTTCTCATACCTGGAGAGTCCTGCGCCCAAGACATTGACAACACAACCTGCCTTGTCCCCAACATGACCTACTACGCAAGCTGCGTCCCCGGTGGTCTGCACACATATAACGCGCGCTACAACGACACTCGCGCGAGCATTGCGCTCAAGTTTCAAGTCAGCCTTGACACCATCACGACGATGGGTGTTAACGTGTCTGCGCAATCGGCAGACGCAGTCATTGCGGCCGATACGCAGATCAAGATTCCACAGTGCAGTCCCAGCCAGTGTACCGTCCAACCGTACAAGTTTACGTTTGGAACATATGTCGATTTAGCCAACGAGCTTAACACAACCGTGGGGCAGATCATGGCGTTTAATCCGACATATAACTACAGTTCCAAGACGGATGTAGATGATTCACCAATCATCTCTCTGCCCATGAACTGCAGGAATTCGACTGGGAATATCACTGTGATATCGTAGAGCATGTCTGTCGTAGGGTAGCCTGCATGCGAAGGTTGGGTGGGCCTCGTCATTAACGACTGCAATTGGAAAGATATTAGACAGCAGCATCTTCTCCTTTCGGATGGGCCCAAGCCCCAGATGGAGTTGATGACTGAAAGTCAGGCGTTTTTGCAGCCTTGGAGTACCTGGTATCTAGTCAGCACATAGGCAAGGTACGTATTGCTGTGAAATAAGGGAACCGAAAGTTCTTTGAAAGCACAACGTATTCTTACTGTAATACCTCAGGAATGCCAGAATTGAATGCAATTTCAGAGTCGAATCAATGCACAAGCATCATTCTTGCCTTTCTCTGTGTATTGTATTTGTCTTGCCTGCCATATGAAGAGTTTGGTTCTTTGCCTTTTCGAGACTCTAAGAACGCTGTATACGGTTACTCGATTTCCCAGAGTCTCCTCAAGTCCGCACCTTTATTAGACGTTTTCCATCCAGTCTCACGTTCTATCTTTGCGAGGTGCTTCAAAATTGCAAGCTTTTCAGCTGCATAACACATGTCGTCTGTACCGTCGCTCTCATCTGGTAGCCGCGAGACATCCTGCTGCATGCCTGAACCACAACCAAATGCTTGCCCAGCGATGTAAAGAAGCTGTACCTGGTTCACCCAGTTTGAGTGCGACGCATTTGTCATACTAGTACCGCATAGCTCTCTTGCGTGCCAGATAGTATTGTACACGTCAGCTCCGGTGTCCGCTTCGTCACAACATACGTGTTTCGTCCGTAGCAACAAAATGGCACCTGCATGGTAGAACGTATTCCCGCATACCGACGAGCTTCCAGTGTGCACAACGATCGGGAACGGGCTCCTTTGGCTTGCTTCCGTTCTGATGAGAGGTAGTACCTGCGTTGGACGGTATCGTCGCCAGTCCTGGAGTTCGCTCCATAGTACTTGCACGTCAGACTGACAGTTGTTGTGATATCTTGCAATCATGTTAATTATCTTCGCAAAAATAAGAGTAGTAAGATTGCAGTACGCGTCGGTATTTAGAGTAGTTGCAATTGACCATGCATTGCAGTCGTCAACCCAATCGTCGGTTGGCACCAAAGTCTGCTCTTTGAGAACAAAGGCTGCTGACACGTCTAGAAATGGATCAGTAGGAGTTAGTAACTCATTGTGGTCACAATATACCTAAACGCGCGAAAGCCCAGAAACAGGCGTTGACTAGTCCTGTGCTAGAGCCATCCCAACCTTTGTTGGTCAAATTGAAGACACAGCCTTGTAGATGACGTCTTCCGTCGCTGACATTAGAAGCCATCATTTCGTAGAGACTCAGCAGGATACAAGTGGCTAGTGTGGCTTGACCACACTGCGATGGTTCATAATGAAGTAGAGATTGCACGGCGTGTTGATATAGGCTCAGTGTAGTCTGACGCTTGTCGTTACGAAGGGCGTCAAGTTGCCGTGACGCTAAAGCCATCGCTGCGCCTGCAAACGGCTGGTTTTCAATGAGCTTATGAACGTATGATACCGTGAAGTGTCTGCTAGAATCTGTAGCCTCACACCATGTGCCCGTCTCTTGAAGATAGGCGCCGAGGAGCCTAGACTGTTCCGCTTGTGATACAGGAACAGTATCGGTTTCCAATGGCACCGCGCCAGTGACGGCTCGATAAGGCAGAGTTGAGTAGGTCGACGTACTTGATGATGAAGCATTTTCTTGGTACGTTCGATCGTTCGAGGTTGAAGAGGGGAAAGCAACGCCACCACTGTCTGCAGAAGCTTGAGTCTGAAAGGTTGCAGGAGAAGTCATAGCAAAGTTTAGATCAGACACTGTCGATCTCGTTGGGTTCAATCCTGGAATGGCGTAGTTTGCCATAGCGTCTTCTGACCGAGGTGCGGCCACCCTTGTCCTCTCAGACTCAAGAAATGTAGTAGCGGAACAGTCTTGATACTCGTGCACAATCTGATTCGTATCGTTCACGATCCGGATACTATCGACTTGCTTGTCAGGTTGACCTCGTTCTCTCTCGATGGCAAGTAGTGCAGCGCAGTGCTCGCTGGACAACTCTAGCGACCTAGACGGATGGAATGTCACCTTCAGACCCCAGCGACACTCCTCACCGCGAACCTGGCAGCCATGACACCTTGGCTGAGCTCCATCGCCTAACAAAACTTAGTAAGGAGGAAAGAAGAGAACCGTGAATGAACGCACACTTCCGCCTTCTGCGTCGACAGCACAAGCTTCATCTCGCAGTCTCAGCGTTGTGAAAGGGGATGATGACGTCGTTCCAAACTTACCATCCTAATCGAGACCGTGTTCGACTGATTTGCGCAACAATGGGTGCGTCACCTGTCATGGAAACGATGTTTTGCAATGGCGCGTTGTGTCATATAGGAAGGAAAGTGGAAGCGCCGAGGTAGGTGGAGGAGTATTGGTAAGCTCGAGAGTGCTTCGGTGTGCCTGGTTGAGAGCGGATTGCCGAAGTCGGGCCGTGGAAAAAGGGCAAGCTGAAGCGCTCGCCGACCGAAATGGGCTACCGATCAAAATAGGAAAGTGATGTAGGATGAGTCGCTCCTCGCAGATACCTTGCGCTGCTCGCATAGGCGTATCCTGTAGCCAATACAGCTCTGGACCAGCATGTAATCCACATACCGTGCGTCTCCATCTACCAGATGACTAAAGAACTGGCGGTTGCGGTTGCACCTTCGCGGATTGCATCGAAGCGTACTACAACCGTGGTGGATAGATATAAATGCATACCAACACCGTCATCAATCTGACTGCACAACACTTCCTACAATCTCCAGCATATCTCATTGTCTTCGTAATACCTTTCACGTTCCGACTTCCTACACAAACCATCCATCATGACCACACAACGTGTGTTCCGCCTGCCTCAGCGCACGTCCATTCTAGACCTCCGGGTCAACGAAGAAAAGGTGCCTGAGCCTGCCTCCCAAGAAGTCCTGATCCGAATCAAGGGCATTGCTCTCAACTTCCGCGACTTCGCCGTCGCCACTGGAAAGTACCCCTTTCCTGTCAAAGACAATGTGGTGCCCTGCTCTGACCTGTCTGGCGAGGTCGTACGTATGGGCAATCAAGTGGACGACTTCGCCGAGGGAGACAGGGTTATCGCATCCTTTGACTTGAAGACGTTATATGGTGCAATGCCGGATTGGCACCATAGCCTGGGTGGTTGCTACGATGGAGTGCTTCGAGAATATATCGCATTACCTAGCTCTGCGCTCGTTAAAGTGCCATCGACCAGCGGGCTCAGCTTCGCTCAACTTTCGGCTTTGGTATGTACGGGCACCACCGCTTGGAATGCACTTTACGGCAATAATCCTCTGAAACCTGGACAGACGGTGCTCTTTCTTGGTAAGAAGGCTTCACTCTGTGTATCACAGCCTTCACTAATAACGTTTGCAGGCACTGGTGGCGTCTCGATCACTGGTCTAATCTTAGCCAAAGCAGCAGGCGCTGTTACAATCATCACCTCTTCATCTGACGACAAGCTCGCCCAAGTCCGAAAGACGTATGGTGCCGACTACACCATCAACTACAAGTCGAATGCGAACTGGTCTCAAGAGGTGCTCAAGATCACCAACGGCCACGGTGCGGATTTTATTCTCGAGAACGGTGGAGCTGGGACGATTGCTCAAAGCATTGAGGCAGTGGCCTATGGCGGAAACATTGCCGTGATAGGGTTCCTTGCCCCATGCCCACAAGACAAGATGCCCGATGTAGCTGCGCTGGCCCTCTCCAAGGGTGCGATCGTTCGCGGCATCATGGTTGGGTCTAAGCAACAACTAGAAGATGTCACGCGTTTTGTGACTTCTAAGAACCTCAACGTGCCCGTGGAGAAGGTCTTTGGTTTTGAAAGGGAAGACGTCGTATCAGCTTTCGAGTACTTGGTGTCTGGTCAGCACATCGGCAAAGTATGCATTGTTGTGAACTGAGAGAGCCGAGGTCAATAGAAACACGATGCGTTCTTAGTGTACATACCTCAGTATCGCCAGAACTGTATGCAATTTTCAAAAGCCGCTATCTGGATTAGCTCCTATCAGTCCATCTTCCACCACCCTCTCCGGGCCTGACTCCAGCCTTCTTCTCACTGCCTGAGAACTTTGCCTCTTCTTCTTCCCACTTCTTCCGCTCTTGCCGTCTCCTTGCTGAGTAGGCACGCGAAAACCTCCAGGCTTCCGTATCTGCTAGGTTCCACTGCTCCACGGCCCCAACCACTGACTTCATGTTCCTATCCTTGCTCTTGATAGCGTCGCGCGCCTTCTTCAGGCGCTCTTGCTCCTTCTCAATCCATTTCTCGTCCGGTACATCTATACCCTCGATGGGCTTGGGAGGTTCCGGACGCGGGAAGATGATGATCTCGGACTCCTTGCTTGGTGAACTGGGCTCAGCGGTTGTGGAGGCGTTCTGTGGGAGACCGAATCCAAAAATCCAGTCCAGATCATCTTGCGTGATGCGTTCGGCTGTAAGCCACAAGGTATGCGCTGGAGCTGCTGCTACTAGCTCTTTGAACTTGAGTACACGGAACTCTTCGGTGTGTTCACTCGGAATCGACTTATCAGTTAGCTTCCGTATCCATAGATCGCGCGAAGCGCTATTGCGCAAGAAGTTGGTGTCTATCATGTCGCGTGTGTAATGCAACGAAGTGAGTGTGTAGGGGTGCGGAACGGTTCCAATCGTAAAGAACTTAGTTGTGTTCACAAACTCCGGAAATTGCTGAAGCTTCATAGACTTGTTGGCATCGCAAGGTTTGCACTTGGGCCGATTAGGAGGGCACGATTTGGGCATCGGGGAGCTTGGGCATTGTGTCAGGTTGCGCGCAATATCCGTCGTCTCGCGTAAGAGGGCAGTAGTATGTTCTGGTACTGGCTTTACAATAGCGACGCCTTCGGGGTGTTGCTCTTGCCAGGTCAGATGAAGATGTGAGTTTATGAGAGTCGCGAGTAAGTCGAGGGCCACGGCTTGAGTTGTGTTGGTAAATTTGTCGGCAACCGTCTTGTACTTGCTGGAGATGGTGGCCATGTTGTAGGATGCGATACCGTTGGCCTTGTTGTCTACTTGGATGTCCTTTGTAGACAGAAGATTGACCACTGGTCCACCCTCTTTTTTCGCTAGCTTGGAGAGCTTGTCCTTGCTCGCGGTAACATTCTTCAGCAGGTCATTGCCCATGACCTTCTTGATAGCATCGTCGACAGTCATTCGGTCTCCGAAGAAGACGGCGTTGTCCAAAGATTGAACTCTTGACAGCTTGGGGTATTCGTTTCGTCGCAAAAAGCTCAGCATGGGGTTTTCATACTCGGCCATGGGCAGTGCGAGCCAATTGACAAGAACGCCGCCGCCCATGTGTCCCCAAGCCAGCCAGCGCATAACCTCGAACTCAATCTTGGCATCCAGCTTCATGCGCTGGAACAGCTGGTATTGTGGGTGGTGCATAGCTTCAGCCCGAGACAGAACAACGGGCTTGAAGCCTTGTGCCCACCATGCTCGTCGCCATGCCAGTATGAGCCGTTGCTCTGCCGCAGACACGTCTTTGTCCTGCTTCTTCGGGACATCGTAGTAGGTGTAAACGGGCGGTCGTTCGCGTAGGGGAGGTAGTAGGGCGGTGTTCTCATCGAGGGTTACGGAGTAGGAGAAAGGGTTGCGCCACTTGAAGTCACTAAGCCATTCTATGGCACCGTAGGCACTCGCGGTAGTGCTGTTGGCCTGGACAGGCGGAGGCTTGTGGGCTGAGGGACCGAAGGGATTGGGTACAGCTGGCAGCTGGCCCAGATCAGGCACGTGGGCTTGGGGATGCTTTACAGCATCGGCCACTTGATCGTAGGTTGGGATGCTATCGCGTGACGGAGGTCCGTAAAAGGTAAAGTTGATAACGAAGAAGAACAGGACGATAAAGATGACTTGGAAACGGCGCGGGGGCATCTGCAGCGTAACGGGCCGGCCCATGAAGGTGTGCTGGATCGGCATGGCGCAACGGGAACGTGAAGGTAAAGTGAACAGAAAGCCAACTACGGTGATGCTGGCAACATGAGCTCTTGCAGGCTACTGCGAGCCGTTATCCGTGGTGGGCCTGAAGTTGCTGCTCCCAGGTATTACAGGACCCAATCAGCCTCTGGAGCGGATAAACAATTAAACGAGCGACACGAAAGCACAACACGGCGCCGCAGTTGCAAGCAGACAATAATTCGACAGCGTTGGATGACGCGTCGTGGCAGACCGATGTTTCCATTTTGGCGAGGACGGTTTGCCAGGCTAGCGTAGGGCTGATGATGCTCCCCCGGACAGACATGCGCGTCGAGCCTTCCCTAGTGGGGGTTCGCCCTAGCCGATATCGCCTGAGTCGAGCATTTTGACTGGATGCGTCATACCCGTCTATTACTTTTGATGTACAAGTCTTTGCTGTTTTCTTTTCAAACTTCACTCTCTGGGGCCTCAGGAAGACGACTTACACTGGACCCAATTTCAAACTTCTCTTCCCTTTGGCCGCACTCCAATTGGACATTTTCGATTTGTCTACGCGCATGCGCACATTCACAACGCGACCCCGCCCTATATTTCCCTGAGACATGCAGGAACAAGTACGCGCGACAATGGCTTCTCTGACCAAGGGAAGCATCCCGGACCCTACCGCAGACCTTCACTGGTCTGACTTCAAGGGACCAATTCACGACATCTTCGCCGCCAATGCTCGCAAGCACCCAGAGCGGCCATGTGTGGTTGAGACTGCCACCAGCAAGACACCAGAGCGCAAGTTCACATACAAGTACATATTCGAGGCTACTGCAGTCTTAGCCCATCATCTTGTGCAAAATGGCGTACAGAGAGGGGAAGTGGTCATGATCTTTGCCCACCGAGGTGTAGATTTAGTAGTAGCCATCATGGCTGTCCTGGCGGCAGGAGCGACCTTCTCAGTACTAGACCCGCTGTAAGTTCAACTTGCCAGATCCACCTCTACATACTGACGTCGCCTAGATACCCTCCAGACCGCCAATGTATCTACCTCGAAGTCTCCCAGCCACGCGCCCTCGTAGTCATCGACAAGGCCACGCGCGAAGCTGGTCCCCTTTCAGAGCAAGTCAGGAACTACGTCAAGGACAACCTACAACTCCGGACCGAGATCCCCGCGCTCGAGCTCAAAGACGATGGAACACTTGTCGGAGGCTCAAAGGATGGAAAGGATGTGCTGGAGGAGCAGCAGAAGCTCAAGGCCGAGCTCCCGGGCGTGCTGGTCGGTCCAGACTCGACACCCACACTTTCATTCACATCAGGATCCGAAGGAAAGCCCAAGGGTGTCAAGGGCCGTCATTTTTCGCTGACGCACTACTTCCCGTGGATGGCTGAGACCTTTGGACTGTCTGAGGACGACAAATTCACTATGCTTTCCGGAATTGCTCACGACCCAATCCAGCGAGACATCTTTACCCCACTCTTCCTTGGTGCACAGCTACTCGTACCCAGTAAGGAAGATATCCAGCATGAGAAGCTTGCCGAGTGGATGCGCAAGTATGGCGCAACCGTTACACATCTCACACCTGCCATGGGCCAAATTCTCGTTGGAGGTGCTTCGGCAGTCTTCCCCAGCCTGCACCACTCATTCTTTGTGGGTGACTTGTTGATCAAGCGCGATTGCAGGAGGTTGCAGAACTTGGCGCCAAACGTCCGCATCGTCAACATGTACGGAACCACAGAAACACAAAGAGCCGTCAGCTACTACGAGTTGCCAAGCTGTACTGAAGCACCCGAATTCCTTGACAGCATCGGTGAGGTGATCCCAGCTGGTCGTGGCATGAACAACGTCCAGCTTTTGGTAGTCAACCGCGAAGACAGGACAAAGGTTTGCAAGCCCGGCGAGAGTGGTGAAATCTACGTACGAGCTGGTGGTCTGGCCGAGGAATATTTGGGTCTGCCTGACATGACAGCCGCCAAGTTCGTCGACAACTGGTTTGTAGACCAACAGAAGTGGATAGACGAAGACAACAAAAAGGTAGAGAGTCAAGGCGCCGCTGAACCGTGGCGAGAGTTCTACAGAGGTCCACGAGACAGGCTCTACCGCTCTGGCGACCTGGGCCATTACTCAGAGGATGGAAACGTGCACTGCACAGGTCGAGTAGACTCGCAAGTGAAGATTCGAGGTTTCCGTATTGAACTGGGTGAGATTGACTCACATCTCTCTGCTCATCCTTTGGTGCGCGAAAACGTCACATTGTTGAAACGCGATGCCTACGAGGAGCCAACACTCGTCAGTAAGTCTCAACTCTCTCTGCAGTTTTGACCATGACTAATATCACAGGCTACATCGTCCCCGAGATGAAGCGTTGGTACGACTGGCTTGAAGAGCGTGGTGCAAAAGACAGCGATTCTGCAGACGACACTAGTATGGTCACATTGCTGAAGCGCTTCAAGTATCTACGAGATGACGTGCGAGAGCATCTCAAGAAGAAGCTCCCCGCATATGCCGTGCCATCGATCATTGTTCCACTCATTCGATTTCCGCTGAACCCGAACGGCAAGATCGACCGACCAGCGTTGCCATTCCCAGAACCAGCACATCTAGCAGCTGCTGGTGCAAGACGTCCTTCACAGTTAGGCGCAGCTTTGACGCCAACTGAGAAGAAGATGGCCAGTATCTGGGCAGAGCTCCTTGGCGATCGCGGTGTAACGGCCGATGGTATCGGTGGAAGTGACTCCTTCTTCGACCTCGGCGGACACAGTATCATCGCACAACAGCTGTTCTTCAAGATCCGACAAGAGTGGAAAGACATCGATGTGCCTATGACTACCATCTTCCAATACCCCACATTACGCGGCTTCTCAGCAAACATCGACCAGGCAATGGATCCTATCGGTCTACGCCTGGATACTGCCGAGGCCATCGACGACGACCCAGAAGACGAAGCATACTCTGCTGATGCCAGAGAACTCGCTAACCAATTGACCGAATTCAAGACCAGGGAACCGTTGAACCCGAAGGAAGAGGTGCATACTTTCCTCACTGGTGCGACAGGTTTCTTGGGAGCCTACATTCTACGAGACATCTTGTCTAGACCTGGAAAAGTCACGGTGCTTGTACGTGCGAAAGATATTGACGCTGCACTTGGACGTGTCAGGCAGACGTGTTCTGCATACGGTATCTGGGAAGATAGCTGGGAATCGCGCCTAGAGCCACTCGTCGGAGACCTTGAGAAAGAATATTTCGGCCTTGAACCAAACACGTGGAACAAACTCGCAGACTCCGTCGACGTTGTGATTCACAACGGCGCATTGGTACATTGGGTATTGCCGTACTCACGTCTCCGAGGGCCCAACGTCATATCCACTATGACTGCACTTTCAATGTGTGCTGCGGGCAAACCCAAGAACTTCGGCCTTGTCAGCTCAACATCAGTACTTGACACAGACTACTTCGTGAAGTTGTCTGAGAAGAGTCTGGCGAACGGTGGTACAGGTGTCCCCGAAGAAGATGACTTGGAAGGTGCCCGCAAGGGCTTAGGAACCGGTTATGGTCAATCCAAGTGGGCAGCTGAGTACCTCACACGAAAGGCCGGTCAGAAAGGTTTGAGTGGATGCGTAATCCGTCCCGGCTACGTTTTGGGAGATCCAGAGTACGGCACCACCAATACGGACGACTTCCTCGTGCGTATTCTCAAGGGCTGCATCCAACTCAAATCTCGACCCGACATCACAAACACTATCAATATGGTTCCTGTGACTCACGTCGCGCGCGTCGTTGTAGCGTCCTCGTTCAATCCACCTATAGCACCGCTCGGGGTTGCGCAAATCACCTCCCATCCTCGTATCACCTTCAACGAGTTCCTGGGCGCTCTCGAAAACTTTGGCTACAATGTTCCTCTCGTCACATACTCAGAGTGGAAGCAAAACATGGAAGCCTATGTCTCAGACCGCTCCGGTACGAAAGAAGAGAACGCTCTGTTACCGTTATACCATTTTGTGACTGGAGATCTGCCTGCTGATACCAAGGCACCTGAGCTTGACGATATGAACGCGACAGAAGCTCTCAAGAAGGACCAAACATGGACAGGTCAAGATTGGAGCCAGGGTGGTGCGGTAACAGAAGACACTGTAGGTGTCTATGTCAGTTACCTGATCGAGCTCGGTTTCATGCCCAAGCCAGAGAAGAAGGGCATCAAAGAGCTGGTGATGAGTCGGTTGACAGACGCTATGCGGGAAGGTATGAAACTGGTTGGTGGTCGGAGGGGTGTCTAGGTCATTTCTACCAAAATTTTGGACTGCGGCGTCACTGCGCATTGGGGGTCTATCTAGTAAGGGCCACGATCTCCGCTACCAGATGCTAGAAAAGGCAAAGATACATAGATGTTTTATCTAACCGACAAGTACTGCATTAGATTATCTGCAGAATTTAGTCTGGAATTCTTGGAGTATCATATCTGGTTGCAGTGAGGTCATTGCGACTGAACCGTTCTTTGTTGATGCTGATGTATGCGTTCCTTCTATCGCGGCTTCCAATCACATTGAGTGGCATCACAGCCATCGCCGATACAACAATACTTCGCACAAACGCTATCTTACATCCCTCGCACTGTACGCCGACGATTGCCTCTGCGTTTCGCATCTCTTACCAACAACATACCCGGCACGTCGCAAGCATCGTCCGCGAGGCGGGACAAAACTCCGCAACTCGTCGATGTGATCGCCATGCCGTATATTACCACCGGCTGTGGCTGCAGCTATAGCAGAACGCCTATCGCAACGTGGCTCATGTATTCGATGCGAAGGAGCATGTCATGAATGCAACTGTACATACAAATCGACGTCACTGATAGCACTTCCAGCTCACCGTCGGAATCTGCCATGTGTAGGCAGTACCAAAGGTACGGTAGGTTCAGTCCGGTCGCTGGTGTTGTACGATTAAAGTGCGAACAACA
This sequence comes from Alternaria postmessia, assembly GCF_024291825.1. Lineage (NCBI taxonomy): Eukaryota > Fungi > Ascomycota > Dothideomycetes > Pleosporales > Pleosporaceae > Alternaria > Alternaria postmessia. Next base: position 296,161 of record NW_026260100.1, read on the forward strand.
TGCCGAGAATGCGACGGACTAACCAAAACAAAAGCAAATCACACGATAGATATCGATCCAGCATCTGCCAGGACACCTGGCGCCGTCAACAGAGTATCTGAGCTTCTCATGTGCCAACGCCAAGATCACGATCAGCAAGACCAACTTCGTTTCAGCCACGCTTGGAGGCCGGATTCAGACTCAGCAAAGCAAAATGCACCTACTTCCGCCAACAAGCGCTATCAAATGCACTCCGCCGCCTCCGACTTGGTCTCGCGGTACGACACGAGAGTGCTCGCGACGTTGCACCGCGGGACCGCAACCCGCCGCGTCTTCCTGTCCCCAACTAGCGTCTAGGCAGGTTGGAGAAGCGTCCTGGATTTATCTCGAGAGTCGTGTCTGTGGTACACAGGCCCAAGATCCGCAGGTTCAATATTTCCTAGGCACATCATCACGCAGCCAGCGGACGCCCTAGACGGACCGTGGTAGCGCATGTTACCGGCTTGGCGTGTTTTCAGAGGACATTGCACAAGACAGTGAGCACCACCATGCGGCGGTCCGTTTGCTCAGCGTTTCTCAGCATCGTCGGCGCAGGCCAAGACAAAAGGTAGAGGTGATGAGGATGAAAGCTGGGGCTCCAGCACCAGGATAGGTCGCTGCCGCGAATTCCGTCCTCGGCCTCAGAGGCGCCTGGATGAGAGTTGCGCTGGGTCACCCATGCGAGCCGTGATTGGCCGTCCCCGTCTTGCGATGCTCTGCCCAGCCGCAATGCCGAGCCTTGGGGATGAAAGCCAAGCCCAAGACCTTCTCCCAAGGTCTTGAGAGCGTAATTGTATGTAACAAGAGTCTTGCCTCTCCTGAGGGAAGCCTCCGCCTCTTCTATAACATGCCCGGCACCTCATCGACTTCGCATGTCTCCAAGGGTCGTCTAAAGCCCGTCCAGCAGTGACGCCGCCCACCAATTAACTGCAATGGAATCCCAGCGTCCGCCGGTGCCATGTTCGGCCACATCCCCCCAGCAGAGCCAACCCCAGCGCCAGCTCTCGACGAACGCTTCATCCGACGAATACAACTACGCATACAACGAGAAAGAGCCATATCAGCGACAGCACAGCATCCGAACAGACCGTCATAGCAAGTCGAGTTTTGGCCGTGGCCATGATTCTGTCATCTCGTCGCACCCATTCTCGCCAAAGGCCTCCTCTGCGCCAAGCCCAACCAGCAGCATCTCCTCGATAGGTCAACAACGCAACTCAACACCCGAGATCCGATATTCCAGATCGGACATAGAACAAAACAACATACAATATCCCCAACAAGCGCATCTTGATCCTGAGAAGCATGGCTACGGTTCGTCGCACGACGGCCGATCTCCGAACCGCGCGTCTGCGGCAAGACTGGACAGCGACGCGATCGTCTACGACAAAGGCGCATTCCATGAGAAAGGTCCAGAAGAAAAAGCATGGCAGTTGTTGGTATGTGAACCATCGTCTCTAGGTCGTCAACAGCATGGCTAACAAACATCTAGTTTTGGCTCTGCGGCCCATGTGCCTTTCTCTCCGGCGCCATCGCTCTCTGGACCATCCTCGCTCTCCTGATCTCGATCGTACTAGCCCCCCTGCGATTCTGCACTACCCGCCCACCATTTTCGGCACAAATCACCGCCTTCCTCGCACCAGCGCTGAACCTTCAACTACACTTGGTCTATTCCCACGACTCAACAACCGGCTACAGCGCGCCCATGCTCGTCGTCGTCCATCTCTTTTCGCCAGTCGTTGCATTTGGTGTCGCGATAGCTGCATGGACGGCGGCTGGATTCTGGTTTTTCTCGTCCATCTTAGGAGACCCTGGAGGTCACGACGGGCACAACGATGGTAAAGAGACTATCGTCAGTGTGCGGAACTGGTGGGAACGATGGCTCTCGAGGGGACTACGCGAGACCAATGTTTGAAGAGGAGGCTATCACTGCAGCGACGAGTTTTTGTTTTTTCCGTTCGGCCCATGACGGCACGAACGATGTTTAAGCGGCATATACCATGGCGTACTTTTTGTTTTGAAGGGCAACGGACATGATGGGAATGCTGATCTGGGACGACAGCACGGCGTTACTGGACCTCTCTATACGAAGAGCAGGAGAGCGGTTGGAGCTCGACATGATATACCCCATTTTACTCGAATTATACCAAACTTCCTACACAATGACTTCTCCATTTTGCAAAAGTTCGTTTCAAGCAGTAGTCTCATTCACGTGAACGCGCCTCGTACGAGACACTTTGCTAGTCCAATTTTCCAAGCAGGCAGACCACGCTCCCAAGCCACTATCCAAGGAGCCAGACTGGCGCACACGCACACATACTCTGCCCCCCCTCACGAAGCTTCGAAGAACGCCACACGCGGACACAAGGCTCCTGGCATAGTCCTGGGCACCATACAGCGGAATTCTCTCTACCCCGACCGCCCGATCCAATCCATGCTAAGCACATAAGATGGCGGAATAGCGGAGCGGTGAAAACCAAACTTTACTTGCTCGTCTTCACCGCAACACGCGCACTCTCAACTCTTGCGGCAAACCTGCCGTCCAAGACGTTGCCAATCCCGCCCAGTTTCCGCCGCGGATTGACAACTTTGTGCCATGCCTCTACAGTCTCCGCTCGGCCTTGTGTTTGTACAAAAGAAAAGCTGCTGGAAAAGCATTCATCATGGATAGAGGAAGTCGTAAGCGGAGTGCGTGTACCCTGATCAAACCCGAGTGTCCGTGTACGACAACTGTGTACAATATGTTGTACATTCTATGCCGGTCCGATATGCCATACGCACGCACACACACTCCCTTCCAACCAGGCATACCATGAATGTCACGAAGTAGTCGATGCCGCAGAACCAAGACGTAAGCGGAGAATCTCCTTCTCGTAAAGGAACGTGAGCGGAATAATCACGCCCTAGGGATCTGCCAGACAGTAAGAAGCCAAGTCGGGTTATTGTGGATTTCGCCGAGCATCGTTTCAGATAGTTTGCGCGTCACGTTCATCTTCCTGAGCAAAGACAGAGATGAACGGATACAAGACGGGTAGGTCGGCTACATGTTGGCCTGGGCCCCTGGGTAGGGTATGTGTAGATCATGGATGTTGCGGGTATGCAGTTGCCAGCACCCGTTTCTCGGGACAGGTAGGTGATAAAATCTGAAGGGTGAGTAATTAGCTCATTTTGCTTGAGGCTACTATTGCCTGAAAACACAAGTACTAGCTATAGCAAATCTAGCCAAGGCACAACAATGTTACACTGAGGAAAAGGCCCGAGGGAGATAATGTTTTTCGGTCCTTCTCTTTTTCCTTTTGTATAGTCATGCCTTGATGACTATCGTGGCCCCCCAATATGAAACTTGATAGATCTGACGTGTGTCTGGGCAAACGGGTATCACGGCGTGCGTGGTTTATGCGACGGAATGACCAACACTCAATTTTGACGATGAAGCGATTCTTAGGTGGAAAAGTGCTTTTGATGTTCAAGTTGCGCATCGATCAGTATTGAGGCTTGGAAGACATGATGCTCTCCTTCATGATGGTGTAAATGCGCAATAGATTTGGCATTGCACTGCAACTGTATGGTCATTTGTATCGTGCTATGCTACGATCTCGAAGTATTTATAAAAAGACATTACGACATTAGACGTGACAGTATAGACGTGTGTGTACAGAGAAAGCGTGCATAGCACAAGAAGAAAAGTATGAAAAGCAAAGCAAAGCGCCGTCCGCGTTCGTATAAAGGCTTCGCCTTTTGAGCAGAACATGTTTGCGGGGCGCGAGACGCTATGTGTAGGGTCTCTATCGTGGCGTTTGAACTCGAATATGTGGCTGGCAATAGCAATGGGCGTGTTCGTGTCGTAACCTCGCGTGATGCTGATGTGTGTATGTTCCTCGCATGTAGTCGTCTTTGTATCGCAACTCATGGTGTAGTTCGTAAGTTGTTCTGTGGCATCGCGTTCTGAAAGTTTCAATCGCCTTCTCTCGAATGTACTTGTCGTATAGTGATCTGACTCCTCATCTTCTTGTGGCCTCTGCCCCGCATCGTCTCTCTCGCTATGCAATTCTTTAGACACTGCTCAACGACTGAAGGATCGCTCTCTAGGAACTGCTCGTTCAGGAACCAGCTTGAGCTTCTTTGTACGGACAGTCGCAAGCAACTCCTCTCACTGCCGATCTGCTTCTGGAAAAAGTGGTCGAGGAAGGCGTATGAATCGTCGAAGGTTTTGTAGCAGCTATTACACGCGAAATTCGCTTTGTCGTCGGTCGCCATTGGGTCCAAGGCAATATGCGAGGTGAAGAGGATACATCTGTACGCAGGGAGTCCAGAGTGAGAAGCGACGGAGATGCATGCATCGCATTCCGGGCAGATCTCCCGGTCATCGTACTTGTCGTGGGGGAAAGCCCTCTTTGCGCGCAATGTGCTCGATTTGGATTGCTTGAGATCTTTCCGAAGTTTGTCTGCGAAAGGACAGAACTCCACTTTGAAACGTGGGGGAGGCAGAACAGGTGATAGGATCGGTGATTCGAGACGTGCGTATTGCTCGCGCAGCGCAGTAAGACAGGCGCGGCGGGTACTTTTAGCAATCATGATTATATCGTCGATGGGTATTATTGGTGTTGAGGAGAAAACGCTTTCGTAAAGTGGTTGTCTAATTTCGTACTGGATTCGCAGGAGTTGCGCAGAGAGGATGGTATTGCATTTTGCTGCAGATAGTCAGTCCCTGCAACTTCCGTATCGAATGTTGCACTTACTGTCGCCTTCCTCAAACCGTGCGCCAAATCGTTCTTTGCCTTGTTCCATGATCCTCTGGACCTGCCGTCCCAGGCTTAGAGCTTTGCCGACCGCATCGTCTCGGTTCTTTGTGCCAAAACACGCCCACTTGGACCGCGTGCGACGGTGGCGTGCTTGCCATTGCTCGTACGCCTCATGCGCATCTTGAAATTCGCGATCAATATCCCATAGCGTAAGATTGGTGTGTTGCGGCTTATCCCAGGAAACAGCCATCGTAGACATTATGAAGTATGCGTGTATAGACTCGTCGAAAACAAACAAACAAACAAACAAGAGAAGGAGGGGAAAGCGAGCGACAGAAGGTGAGTTTCAGAAGAGAACAACTATTCTTAATTAAGGATGAGGTTGGCCGTATTGGGAAGCGTACCAAACTCGCACGATCTCGATTAAGACGCGGAAACCTGAAAACGCGATGGCTCTGAGGAAAACAGGGTCCACAGGTCTGCGGGTGCTGCGCTGGCTTTACATACTCGTCGGTTGGCGCAAGATAGTGCGTCATGTGTCCTGCAGGTACCAGGGCTATCGCATAGGGAGACTTGCAATTCTGGAAATTAATTGCCTATCCATTGTCGTGGCTGTGTGGCGGGTCTGGGCGATATTGAAGGATGGAAGAAGCGAAAGTTGCTCCGCTGTTACATAGCATCCTTCATGCCAGACTGCCAGTGCGTACGCAGTTTCACCTGCAGTATTGATGAGGAACGACAGGTCCATGTGGGAACATGCTGGTCCGTGAAATTCGAAGAACCAAACTATAGCTGGTCCCCATATGATGGGTGCCGAGGATCGTGATGAAGACGCAGGGGCAGGAAGGGGACGCAAGCTGAAAAACAGCAATGATCCCTCCGCGCCATGGTCCGAGCACTCCCATATCCTCGGTTCAGGGCGCCTTCGTCGAGTCGTGGCGCGCTACGGTAATGACAATCATCTTCGCATTGAGTTGGTCTTTAATACGGTCGTCGAGATTTATTTATGCAAAAGGCGTATCGTCGACTGTCAGCCTATAATCGGTGTTATTGATTGAAGCTTCGCTACCAGGGTCGCGCCGAATCGAACCCCACGTCTCTCGTCGCGTCTGCCCCACCATGGAGAACCTCAAGCTCTCCTCTTGCTTGCTGGCACACTCTCTGCCAATCGACAGTCACAATCCTGGTTCAATATAACAATGTCCCACAGCCACTCACATGAAGGCGCGTCGCATTCGCACGCTGCCGCAGATCACGGTCATACACATGAGATCCTCGATGGACCAGGAAGCTACCTGGGGCGCGAGCTGCCCATAATTGAAGGAAGAGACTGGGAAGACCGATCTTTCACCATTGGAATTGGAGGGTACGATGGACCCCGTGTGACATGCAGACATCCCTATACTGCTCGGCCGACGTCTGGCAGTTGCAGGGTTGACATGGCAAGATATACGCACAAGACACTGACCAGCCTAGACCCGTAGGTTCCGGAAAGACGGCGCTCATGCTAGCCCTCTGCAAACACCTCCGAACGCGATTCTCTATAGCTGCAGTAACAAACGATATCTTCACCCGGGAAGACTGCGAGTTTCTGACCAAGAACAATGCCTTGCCCGCGTAAGAACAACCATGCGTCATCTTTCCATGGTGAGTACAGGTCTGACGTCCTAACAGTGAGCGCATTGTCGCTGTCGAAACAGGAGGTTGCCCCCATGCCGCTGTGCGCGAAGACATCTCCGTCAACCTCATGACCCTCACAAACCTACACCAGAAGTTCAACACCGACCTCCTCCTCATTGAGTCCGGCGGCGACAACCTCGCTGCAAACTACTCGCGCGAACTTGCTGACTTCATCATATATGTCATCGATGTATCGGGCGGTGACAAGATTCCCAGGAAGGGTGGACCAGGCATCACGCAATCAGACCTGCTGGTCGTGAACAAGATCGACCTCGCCGAGGCTGTCGGCGCCGACCTGGACGTCATGGATCGGGATAGCAGAAGAATGCGCGAGGGTGGCCCTACCATCTTCGCTGTGGTCAAAAGGGACGAGGGTGTGGATGCTATTGTCGACTTGATCCTGTCTGCATGGAAGGCTTCAGGTGCAGGCCAGGCAAGGAAGGACAAGTTCGAGCCTACGCTGATGCAATAGAGTCAAGAGACGATCCCACGGATCGGTTGAATCTTGCACTTAGATTTACTCAATGCTATCCATATATGCCAGAGACTGGCGCACTGTTATGCGGCGTCGTTATGACCATCCCTGCTCGTACAAAAGCAAAGGACAGTGTTGACTTAGAAGGTTACTCACTTCACCATGTACACAAGGTTGGGTTTTCAAGGATTCTATTTGGTTCCCTCACATTATCCTCTATAGTCAAATCTCGACCATATCATACCACCCTCAGCAGTGGAAGATGCTGTTAACAGCGCCCAGGAAAGACAGGAAACCCATGCCATAACATCATGTCAGAAAGAACAGACTGTATCATTCAATACCACCAGCTTGCCGCTCAGGTAAACTTAGGATATGATTTGTCCTGCGTCCAGACTTCAGCACCTTTTTTGAACGCGAGATCATCTTTACTCCCAGATTCAGCGTCAGGAAATTCGCTCCAGCAGGCCTCGAACTGGGCGGTTCACTTCCTTGTTTCAATCTGTAGTTACAAATTAGCTACGTCTCCCGTGAGGGTGGATCAGAACCTACTCGCTTTGGGAGATCGGCCAGCTTCCTTGCGCTCCTCGGCTTCCTTCTCGATTCGTGCATTCGTGCGTGCAAAGTAAGACGAGGTGTCATAATTAACCGCACGACGGATGGCATCGATATGGCTCAGTTGCGAAGCGAAAGGATCGTAGGTATGATAGTCCTCATCAAGGCCGGCAGATCCACGGGCGTTTCCGGATATGTGAGGTTGTGTGGGATTAGGCATAGTCGAAGCAGTGTTTTTGTTCTTTTTGGACTTCTTCTTTTTCTTTTTGGGTGCTGTAGTCATGGAAGTATCGGGCTGGGGTGCTTCAGCAGAAACAGAAGCGAGCTGCATGAGTTCCGGGAGCTTGGGGGCAGGCATGGGGTGAACAAACGGTGACATTTCGTCCTCGTCTCCGACTAATGTGGAAGGGGAAGAGCTGCGAGATGTGTGCTCTTGAAGTGGAGTACCTGCGCGCAGCGTCAGTTTCCTTGAAATGAATGGATAAATACTTGGACTTACTGTGTTGAAAGTGAAAGTGGTCATTTGGAGCAGAAGACGGAAGAGCGAGACCTAGATTTGAGTCTTCCTGAGGGACTCGAGGGCCTGTAACGTGAGTAGGTTGATTGTAAGTGAGTTTTTGGGGGTCATTTACTTCAGCCGGCATGTCTTTGGTAGAGGTTCGTGCTTTGGTGGTCATTGGACGGGCAGGCGATGCACGTGAGGAAGTGGGTTCAGCAACCCATACTGCCCCAGAGCGATCCAAGGATTCCTGCTTGACTGGATCGGCATTGTGTTCCTTCGCCTTTTCCGCCTTAAGAGTTATTGAAGGGATCTCCTTGGAATCTTTGATAGTACTATCGAGCTTACCAGTCTCTTCCTCATTTTTGGCTTTGTTTTCGCGATCTGTAGAGCCGGCCTCTGATGCTGTCGCCTTTGCTTTCTTTTTGGACTTCTTGTTGCACGTAGTCGTATCGCTGTTGGGACTATGGTGTGCCACTCCCAGTTTGGTGACCGCATCTCTAGTCATGGATGATTTCGTGAAGTCCCCAAGCGAACCTGTATTAGACTGAACGATGAGACCTTCATTGGGCTTCTTCAAGGATGCGGCCTTCTCAGCCTTGGCCTTGGCGATGCGATCGGCGTCTTCTTTCTACACAGGCGAAGATAAACAGTCAACATATGTCTCATATGAATTTAGGACCTCAAAGATTCACCTTCTGCTGCTTCTTTTTGGCCTCCCTCTCTTTCTTTGCCTGGGACTTGTTCTTCGCAAATGGATGAAGCGACTGTATTTGCGGAGCGCCAGCTTTCTTGCTCACATCAGTAGGGGAGACTTCTGTAGTTGTCGACGTTGCTGCGCTATCTAGAGCAGATTTGCGCGCAGTATCGCTTGTAGTGCTCATTGCGCGCTCTTGTGAATCTTCCGAACCTGAAGCTTGGGGTGTGGCCACTTCTTTCAATGGCACGGATGCAGGCTTTTCGAATTGAGTACTAGAGCGCTGAGTTTGTAATGTTTGCAAATCACGCACATCAGCCTCAACAGCTACAAGCGGTGATTCTGAGATAACTACATGTGTAAGCTATTGCAAATCAAATGTGGATGTAGTGCAGCGGTACCTTGCTTCGCGGTTATCGCCTTGTCTTCAATCCTCGGTTGAGGCTCTACTTGCACAGACTCAGGCTGAACTTCTGGCGCCGAGTGGAAGCTATTGTCATTCTTGGCTTCGTCCTCCGAGAGGCTATCGTCCGCTACTCGCGAGGATAATTCCTTCGAAAGTGTGTTGATTATCCCGACACTCGTGGTCTTGCAGATTTCAGCAATCGGGACAGTATCAGATGTGGTTTCCGAGATCTTTGACTGCATGCGCATAGGGGAAAGCGAGATGTCGGGCTTCAGTTCCGTTAGGAAATCTTCGTCGTCATGCTCAATATCAGACGCTTTGGAATCCTCGGCAAGTTGTAGTGTCAATTCGCGTGCTGCATCTACCGGCTGATCAACAGCTAGACTAGCAGCAGTTACAGGAACTGAAAGTTCTTGACCCAAAGTACTGACGTCAATGTACTCTGGCTTCGTAGGCTCAATGATCGTATTTATGAACTTCGTGCTAACTTTTTCCTCTTCGATGATAGTCGGATCATCGGTGTTCATTTTCTCAGATTTTTTTGTAATCTTCTCTACTGAGCTGATATTTTTGACCGGTGACTCGCGCTTGCCTTTGCCTTTATTCTTCTTCGTAGGGGACTTCTGTTGGCGTCTGAACATATCGGATTTAGTACTTTCCATCTCCGGACGGTCCGTGATTGCCGTCTCTGTGGGTGGCTTCGACAGGCCGCTTCTAGCATCCTGGGGAGAGTACAATACCTTGCCATTCGCCGTAGTCGAGTCTGAATCTGCATCTCCAATAGTCTTCTCTTCTTGCTGAGTCGTGGTGCGTGTAACATCACGATTTGCGTGATCGGTTACCTTCCCGGTAAGTGACTGATCAAAGTAGCCTGAGGTTGAGGGTGTGTCCTTCTGGAAGAAACGCCTCGGTACTGTCACGGTGAGGCGGCCGCCTCGAAGGTAAGGATTGAGCTTCGTGATGCCCAAAGCCACCTTAGCTTCCGCGCATGAAGCAAATCTACGAGCGTCAGCTAGTTCAGAGCAGCAACCACGGGAAGACTTACGTAGCGAAAGCATGAGTACCATTTTGCGGAAGTCTACTCCGCAGGGAGATTGCAGTGGCAGTAACGTCAACAGTCTGCTTGAACAGCTGGATGATTTCATCTTCTCTCGCATCCGGCGGCAAGTCTCCGATCCAAAGCTCATTCACGGTCAAGTTTTTTGGCCCAATCCATGTATGACCACAACCAGAGACAGAGTCGCCAGTGATGTTCGGGTCATCCTCAGAAAGACGACGTCGAGCGTTGAAGTCAGGGTTGCGAGGTCCGCCAGGTGGTCCTTTAGCACTGAAATCGGCGTTGGATCTGCTATACACATCACGCCCACCCATGTTCGATACCTTGCGTCCACGACCAGGCTGAGGCACGAAGCTGTTATTGCCACCCTTTCGGGACCCGCTGTTGTATCCTAGTGCACCATTGAACTTAGGGTTGTTGCCGCTGTAAGGATCGAAGAGGTCTTGGGCATTGCGCTGGTTGGCCCGACGAGGCATCGGCGCGCGAGGGTCTTGGTGTTGATACATCATGCTATTAGTATGGTACATGTTGTTGGTCATGTCGCCCACAGAGATATTCTGACTGTTCAGATGATGGGGGAATGCTGGGTTCATGGGCTGATTCTGCATCATGCCTTGCTGGTAGTTGATGTGCGCACGAGACATCACCCCAACATCAGGTTGCTGAAAGCCATACCCAGTGGGAGCCATCTGAACGTAGGGAGGTAAGCCCGGAATCATTGGGTGTGGGATTTGTTGGCCCATTGCCATCTGCGGGGACAAGAATGAGGGCGACTGCATGCTGGGTACAGTAACAGAGGGCTGTCGCGGGTACGTCCCGTACGTAGTACGATTATTGTTCTCGATCCAGCCATTTGGCTGGCCATAAGTCCCAGATCCCATGTTGCGGTTGGTTTTCGGAACGACCAAGGGTGGCACATACAGGTTGGGCGACACCCTAGGAGACCCCATGACGATACCCCCGTTACCGCCTCTCATCAGACCAGAATGGCTTCCAGGTTGTATGGGGCCTTGCGATGGGATGCGCTGAGGGAGAAGGCGCGTATCGGGCGGATCTGGCGCTCCGGAAGCCATGGCCGTTGTGAGATGTAGCTTTTCAACAGCAGACGAAGACTCTATCGACATTGTCAGTTTGCTGGATTGAGATTGTGTTATTATGCGAAACTTCTTACTGGTTTTCTTCCTGTCTGACATGTTGGGAAGGACGGACGAAGGCTTTGTCTCCCCACTGGCGATCTTTTGTTCCCCGGCATGTGCTTGTGGGATCAGGCTCGTACGCAGCGTCGCATCCGTGGCCTTGTTCATCTCAATCCAGGTACCAACCAAGATATAAGCGACGTGCCAAAGGAAGACACGAGGGAAGTCTATGGGCTCCCCAAAGATGAAGATCTTGTCAATAATGTCAAGTGAATCGTTGGTGTTGTAGACGTTCCCCATCTCAAGCCCGGTGAAGTCGACTCGATCAGGATGTGCTCGCGCCCAATCTCTAGCGAATCTATCCGCCCAGTAGTAGGTGCTCCTTGAGATGAAGGTTAGCATCTCCTCGCAGAACTTCTTGCCCTCGACATGGATATCTTCGGCGTCCCAAAGATCTTCGACAGTCCATCCTTGTGAAGGGAGGATGCAAAGACATCTAGATGGGTCAGTATCATTTCAAGCTAGCTTGCGACAGACTACTTACTGGCTCTTGTACTTGACCTGCCAATACGATGCTGCCTGTGCTACGACTGCGGGATCTTGGACGCTACGTGCGATAACAGGCGGGCAATTGTCACCCAGAGAACGAGGGGCGCGAGCACCAAGCCCCGTTGAGAAGAAAGCTTGACCGGCGCCAGGGCCGAATCTAGGGTCTCTAGTTGCATCGTTGACTGGGTCGCCAACAGGGTTGTTCAATTTGGTTAGGAGCGCAGACTGCTTGCCCGCAGTCATCGGGGTTGACGTGTCTGTAGCAGGCGGAGTACCCACCGGATGGACAGACACCGACATAACTGGATGTACACTGAGCTCAATGAGAAGATATGGAGTGTAGTTCAGGTTTTGCGTGAAGAAACGGACGCGGCCTTTGCAGGAAAATATGGAGTCGAGCGACGACGGATATCTTTGGAGGAAATGGCAGCTGTAAGAGGAGCAAAAGCAACAGCGGAGGGAAGCGCAATTGCAGAAACAGGAATGACCAGGTGGAGGAGATGTGAGAGAGTGGCAGAAGTAGCGAGAGCAGCTCAACAAACAGAGGTTCCTCGTTGCTTCAGGTGGAAGGAGCAACAGGTCTTGGCGCTACAGAAAGAGGAGGTGAGTGTGAGTGGTGAACGTTCGCAAGCTCCGCGCACCGCCTTCCACTAATGCCATTGGCCATCATATACAGCTGTGGGACGAGATGCAAGCATACGGAATCGCTGGGGAGGAAATGAGAGGAAGAGAGATCAGTCACCAAGAATACTGGAAATGTCGAGACACGAAGATATGAGAAGAGATGGAACAATACTCACACTTTATAACGATTTGAGAAAAAGCTTTTGTGAGACATGTTTTACATATACATGTACTGGATCAGTGTCCTACTGGTGATGCAGCCACCCGTTGCCTAGCACCATGTCTCTACCCGGGCTACTAGCGGTGGAATTTAGGACGCGCTGGTCCCGACATTCATCTCAAAGGTCAATCAGTCCTGTCTAGCAATTGAATCCTGCAATCACGAGCTGAGTGGAGTGGGTATAGTACAGGTCATGTCGCTCCGCCCTCTACACTTTGTCCGTCTCCTTTGGTACCGAGCGTATCAACTTCATGATCTCGCTCTCGTTATCTCCAGCGACTGTGATGGTTAGCACAGACAAACGCTGTTCTCCTCCGCAGATACGTACCAGCTTTTCCTTGATTCCAGTCCACAACCAGCGGTCTCTGAAATGCTCCTCCATCTGCCTTTAGTCTCCTCATAGCATCAGTCTCATTCTCTGCGCCACTGATCACCTTGCCTGCCGCTCCTGATCCGCCCAAGTAGTCCAAGATGTTCTTGAGCTGGTCCGTTGTCGGTGGGGCTTCTGTGACATCGAGCTCGAACTCGGTGCGCTCGGCCTTGTCCTGCGCTCTGTGAGAGCTGGCCTGGTCTTCAGTCGCATGTGCGACAGATTGTGCATTGGCTTGCTTGAGGAGGGTGAGGACGCGGGTGGAAGCTTGGTTCGAGGGCGCGTGGAAGAGGGTCACGACGTTCTTTGCGCCGTGCTGAAGAGAATTAGCGCATGAGACCCAGAATCAATTGGGTATTTTCCTACCTCTCCAAATAGTCGCTTGAACATGGTTGCTGTAGTTGTTGTAGGTGATAACTCGGAAAGTGATGTTAGAGGGTGCTCCTGCAGCTCCAGTGGAGTGAGGTTCGGGTGTGACGTAGACAGCCGCTCGGACCTGCCGTTCCCGCCGCAGCATTATCACACGAGATCTACCATGCAGAGCTTGGAGCTCAATGTACAGATGGGTCATGTCGAGTCATCGGAGCTATGATTGTACTAATACTGACAGAAAGACGCAACGTTGAACTCGTCGGCACGAGCGAATGATCCTCTACCGTTGCATAAGTAGCTTTTGCCACTTCTAAGTACAGCAATATCATTACAGAAGCAACTGCATAGAACTGCAAGACCAAAACATGGCGCGAAAGGGTCAAAGGTTCCGTCAAGAGTGACAGCCAAGACATCGAGATCCATAGTGGAGTGTGTAAGGTCATCATACACAATACGAAATAATTCATAGCACGTTGTTGGAAATGGCGAAGTTGGGAACACAAGCAGCTAGATTTCGTGATGCAGCTGTGCAAAAAGCAGAATGTACATGTACGCCATGAATATGCCCCCATCATCCCAAAGTGTGGGATCATGCTGCTGCTGAGGAACGTGCCGTAGCGACGTCCGTGATTCCCACTCCCTCTGATCCAGAGTCATAGCCATCCTGAGGAAACCGAATTCATGACCGTGTTCTCTAGCTCATCGTGCTCGTTTCGTTCGCCCGTCCTCTCATGGTTGGCTTATGAGGTAGGGTTGGGGTTCATCTAAGGCATGTCAGTTCTTGTCCATCACGTAGGGTTCCGGTGTCTGCTGACCTTGCGCTTGCCACCGGTCATGGTGACGTTTACGAAACGGCGGGTGTATGTGAGCCTCTTCTTGGCGCGGCCCTTGGGGGTCTTCTTCTTCTCCTGGGGCTCAACCTGTATCGTGTGTCAGCCAACTATCCGTTGTCCAAATCGGTTCCATCCTTCTCCGCATTTGTCGCGCTGTCGTGGTTCGGCTTGTCGCTAGCGATCGGAGAGGCGTTCACGTATCGACGGGTATGAGCTTACCTTGGGGGCTATGCATTGTTAGCAGACGTTCTTTGATGATTTCACAGGGGCCAAGACTTACTTTGAGACTTGACCTTTCCGGCACGAGCGAGGGATCCGTGAACCTTTCCCATATTTGCGGTTGTTGATGGGTGTGATGAGTCGTTCGAAGTAGTCTGTGTGGTGGCAAAGTCCAATTAGCGGTCTGCCTTGTAGCTTTCGAGAGTCGGGTGCGGAGTGTAAAAGTCTTGATTTCGCAAGGCTTCGCTTTTGATGCAGGTGTGATCGTAGGGATGGGCGGAATACGTACAGGTTGCGGTCGTTGGGTGTTCGAGGACTGGGCGGCGACGTGAGGGTCAAAATGACTCCAGGGCTGTGGACAGCGGCTCACCGGATTAGCCGAGATCACGTGTTACACTAGCGTGTCGAGCGATGTGAGCATTGATCGCAGTGACACGACCATGTCTATTGACTCAGATTATCTTGCCTGGTAAAAGCCTATACAGCAAATGTGCGAACAAAATCGTTGAGATGCAGTCTGACGTGTGAGTTGGGTCGGCTTCTGGACATCTCAAACATGCGTACGGGCGCCTCGCCTCCACAGCTGTACAGAGATGATCAGATAAGATAATGCGAACCATCATGACCAAGTGGAACGGAATACAGATTAGACACGCGAGCTTCCCCAATGATCTTCAGGCTACTTTCACGCAGCGCAGCTATGCCTTGTCTAGTCGCTTTTCATTGAATCGGATTCACGCCGGTTGCAGCCATGCCTTCCGCAATGGACTTTATCATGGCCCCAGCCGGAGATCCCCGCCGTTGTTTAGGGTCGCATGATGCGCATGATGCGTCCCGTAGCTTCGCTTGAACGCGTCGCTGCCTGCCACCCATCACCACCTTCACTGACAACTCGTGATAGCTATCTAGCTCTCCAGATACCTGTCTATACCTTCAAGCTACTCAAATCTAGACATTAGCAAGATGCGTCTCCAAGCTGCCATCGCCAGCCTCATCACCTTTACTGCAGCGTCCAACGTGCCATCACCAAAGAACTTCTTTACGAACCCGTCCTCCAGCGATGGATCCGGTTTCAAGATCCCAACCGTTCACGAGTCCGCCGTTCAAGCCCGGAGGATCATGCGTCTAGAGACCATTGGCACCTTGTCCACCATCTTTCCCAACACCCACACCACCGAGCAACGACCCTCGGACGTTGGAGGCGCGCCCATAGGCTTGATGGACTACTTCGGCGACTGCGAGTCAGACTCAGGGAACCCTACTATCCTCGCCATCACCATCGCCACTTCCTTCAAGAACGTAGACGCCGGCTCCAACATTACCTTGAGCATGCGATGGCACCCCCAGGACAACAAATGGCGCAGTCCTGCAGCGCTCCCTCGCTTCTCGCTTGTCGGCCGTCTGGAAGACATTGATATGGATGCTATCAAGAAGCTGGGTGTGACAGCCTGCTATGTCAAGAAACACCCCGATGCCGCGTGGTGGTTACCGGGCTCAGGCGTCCACGAGAGCAAGTGGGTGCGTCTGGTCGTTGAGGAGATATACTGGATCGGAGGATTCGGAGATCGTGCCTACATTGGATGGATCCCGAAGGAAGAGTGGTACAGCGTCACACAAGAAGAGATTGATGGAATTCAGTTGCCAGGCGAGAAGCAGAGCGCGTGGAACGCCATCGGAAGCTGGTTCGGTATGGGTCAGCAAGAGCAGGATATGATCGAACTCTAGGTTGAGACTACGAGTATCAAAGTTTTCATGTGTTCATCGTGCAGGGCAGTTGAGTTGCACTCAGAGGTACTTTATGGAGTTCAGGGCAGCCTTTTTGATACTCTTCCACGCCGCATTGGAGAAGGTTATCATAATAGGTATTTATACTACGACTATCAGCTGATTGCAGACCGAATCGCGTGTGCATCACGAACATGACACAAAACTGAACCTTCATAGGGCAACGGTCCTTCCTCAATGCCCTTCGTACATCAGTACTACACGTGGTGTATCTTAGTGTCGAAGGAGGTCTTATTCTTTCCTTTATTCTCAGCACAATTCATGTGTTTCATCTTAAATTTTTCGCAAAGTGCGGTTTCTGTAGTCCGTCTCTTTGCTAGCTGCCCTGCGATACGAGGACGTCACATGGAGGTTTCCGCCCCCGTGCCCTCTTAGCTCAGCCTTGTCTTGGACCTCACCCACGCCTACAATGTTGCAACAAACACACTCCTCATACATAACAGTTACGCTCGTTGAACCTTTTAATTACCTGTGTGTATTTACAAATGAAAAGGTTGAATGAGAACCTGACAACATGCGCCTACTCAACGCAGCTGATCTGACATTCAAGGAGTTCGAAGGCTCTTCCATACCGCCCTACGCTATTCTCTCACATCGGTGGGAAGACGAAGAAGTCACATACCAGTGCTTCAGGCATTGGACGCCCGCTTTGAAAAGCAAGTCTGGATTCAGGAAGATACAACAATGTTGCTATCAAGCACAAAGAGACAAGATAAAGTTTGTTTGGGTTGATACATGCTGTATCGATAAATCCTCCAGTACAGAACTCTCAGAGGCCATCAATTCCATGTATACATGGTATCAACGAGCTGTGGTCTGCTATGCCTACTTATCAGATGTAACAATTCCGCTTAGCATACGAACGCTCAACACTGAAGATGTGGAGAACACATATCAGGTGATAGCAAGCAAATGGTGGACGAGAGGTTGGACATTGCAAGAGCTGATAGCTCCCCAGTCTGTGGTGTTCTATGTAAACGGCTCCGACGCCTGGAGCAGGATAGGCACAAGAAGTTCCTTGGTCGAATTAGTAGCGACTCGAACAGGGATTGCTAAAGAGTATCTGATTGGTGAGGACGCCCGCAGGTGCAGTGTTGCACAGCGTATGTCATGGGCTTCCGAAAGGATTACCACCCGGCCCAAAGATATGGCATATTGCCTACTAGGGATTTTCGGTGTCAATATGCCGCTACTGTATGGAGAGGGTAGCAGGGCATTTATCCGTCTACAGGTACGATCATATAATACTTGTCCCATCCAATGGAAACATTCGCTCACCTGTAGTAGGAAGAAATCATGAAACGATCAGATGACGAGACTCTCTTTGCATGGCAAGTTGGATATGGGGGCATAGAGGGCGATACATGCGGACCTTTAGCTCCACATCCATCACATTTCAGAGGAATCAACCATCTATTTCCGATGACTGGTTCAACTCTCGAGAATCCATACTCAATGACGAACAAAGGACTGACAATTGTTCTCCCGGTCATACATCCAGACGATGGTCCATACGGTATGGCAATTCTGAATTGCAATGACTACAACTCGACCTATAGCTCGCCTCAGATGCAAATTGGATTACCTGTCGTTCGCCTCGGGCCAGAAGCAAGTAACAGGTACGCGCGTGATGCTCGTATTATTGGGCCTCTCACCCCTGTTAAAAACGTGGATGCGTCTCCCAAGACTATCTTCGTGACACATGACTCTAGTCCTCAGAGAGAAAGTTCTGGACTTCTTGTCCGCTTACCGGCAGGCCAGGATGCTTTGTTTCGTCCGCGGTACTGGACCACTAGCTTTAGCGCCTTAGTGGAAGGAAAAGAATCGCAGGCTGAGTACCGCATACCATCCGATCACCGTCGAGGCGCCATACTTTTCCAGGGGCCATCGAGATCTCATATACTTATCTTGTTCAATATCGAGATGCAATATGTAGGCCAGTGGGCATGCAAGGTCTTGTACGTACCTGCGGAATCACGCCTTCCTGACCACGAACTCACTACAGTGCAAAAAACAATCCAACGCGCATGTAGTACCATCAGCTTGCTTTCCGACAGTACAGTCTCGAGCCAAGTTCTGGCCGCAGAGATTGAAAAAGAGCCCGACTGGAGCCTCACACACGACAACGACCACAGGCCATCTAATTCCAGATACAGCATGGCTTATCTCCCAAATAATCATGTAGCATATGCTCAAATCGAGAAAACAGTTGTCCGTGGAATGATTACATTAGTTCTCAATGTCGAGTTCCAGGATCGCTCACAAGAGCTGCAGCGACCGTACGAACTGGTAGGATCAGAGGTCCCAATACCTCTTACAACAAAGCCAATCTATTCAGAGGCTCATGGAGGGTACTTCCGTGTGCGGTATAGTCAAGTGCCATGATATGAGCCCTTTGTAAGCATTTCAGTTTCTTGTCATCCACGCATATTTATATTGTTAAGAAGCCGTCAGTTAGCTCACTGCTCGTCACACATACTGTGGGACCTTGTACTTCTTGTAACTCTCGATTAATGTTTGATGCCATAGTTTACTCAAAATCTAGTAATATTGCCATAGCGCATAGCGATGAGCCACTGAGGAATATAGCAACCCAGACAACACCTATGCGAAAATGAACACCAGAACAACTCATATGAGCTGTTTTCATCTCTCTCGTGACATTAGCTACAAGAACTATCTGCGAAGTTCACAATCGAGAGCCGATGACTTGAAGGTATTGCAACCGGGCCAAAGTAGGCAACATCGGAGAAGCCACAGCACTTGACCATTGTGATACGAGTCATTCTACACTACAGTACAAACCCAAGTGGTATTGAGTAACGGGGTGCTTGTATCGCTTCCGTGACATGGTTGGCTCGCGATACCTGCAAACACGAGGCACTTTCGTATTTTAGTAAAGACACGTTGCGTATGAGTCTTCGGAGAAGTGCGGTCACTCGCTTTCTTTGGGGTATCACTCCTGGATCTCCAAGTTGATACGACGAAAGCCAGACGTATTCGTATGCTCAGCTCACATCTGGCATCAGCACTACTACGAGAGATGTGGATAGCAATATCACGTTCGGTCCGTAGGGAATCACATAGAAAACAGATTGAGATGTGCTCAACTCTTCCGAAGTTGAATCGGCCTCGCGTTCAGGAACTTATCTCTAGATGGCGCAATTCGTAATGATGATCAACTGTAGCTCACTCCGACTCGGTCACTTAACTACACCGCTCAGGTCTCTCCACTTCGAACTTTCTTTGAGCCTCCTTCGGCGGCTACAGTCGGTACACCTACCGAGCAGCTTCACAGAAACGCGCCGCGGCCCACGTATCGCACTCGATGCTTTCAGTAATCTAGGGAAACCTGATCGATGGCCTTATGAGGCCACCTGCACATCCCTCCTCGGTTATTGAGCGTACTAGGCATTAGCTGGTAGCTTTCTTTTCGTGGGCTGCATGGTTGTCGCATCGCCCCCAAACCGAACGCGAAAGCACGAAGTGGTTGCAGCGCAGGGATGATGATA
This sequence comes from Alternaria postmessia, assembly GCF_024291825.1. NCBI lineage: Eukaryota > Fungi > Ascomycota > Dothideomycetes > Pleosporales > Pleosporaceae > Alternaria > Alternaria postmessia. The sequence goes on from NW_026260100.1 coordinate 315,907, forward strand.
GAAGAATGACATAGGAGAATACAGCCTAGGTTTGACAATGGGAAACATGTTGTCGCCATGGGCAACTCAACTTTGCCATTACCAAGCGCCCGTGATCCTTACATATTGACGACAGCTTCATTGTTGCCCGATTGCATGGTTGATCTGCTCCTTAGGCAGCATGTGTACCTGAGTGCAACCAGGTCGTTCCTAGCTCTTAAACTTCGGTCGTGTTTGTCGCGTTGTGTGCCTGACGTTAACAAGGACTTTCCCCGTATTCACAAGATCACGTGTACGGACACTCTTACCTTAAAAGGACCTACTATGAGCGCCTTAACAACGATATAATAATGATTAGAGCGATGACGTGGTCAACCCCAGTGCGTCGACGCCTCACGTCGCTTGAAGATGAAAGGGAAAGCCCAGTAATCCATCATCTGATCATCATCACGTTGCGCGCAGGCATGATGCCAGTAAAACTTTTCTACGCGAGGTAGATGCGAACCATGGGACACACGAAACAGTTGCGCGATATGCGCGATTCTAGTTCCCGCAAGATGGCCAAACTCAATCGCTTCTTCAGCAAACTCTCTTTCGGCGAAATCAACATTTGGTAGCGAGGGCGATAGTGAGGCGATCATCGACGGTGCCCAACGTCCAAGCTGCTAGCATCATCTCTTGGAACGACTCGCAAGCACGAAGATGATCCGGCGATGGCGGCATGGCGCAATGGTACTTTCCATGATTCGGCCCTTAGGATAGCATCGCTGTTCTTGACTCAAACATTCCTTTATTCGGGGAGGAAACTGAGAGGTGTCTAGTTGGACAATGCGGATGTGCAGGGACAAGCCTTGCCTGTCACTGCAAACTAGGATTATCCCACTCAAGATCGCCCGCACAGTCGCATCATACTCCATGAAGCCTTAGCCCCGGAGCATTTACTCGCCTGGCGCTAGAATGCGGTTCGTGGTGCTTTACAATGCGAACGGGCAAAGGGTAGGCGTGGGCGTCCGCGCGAGCGCAAATGGGCGATCACAGCTGTCATGCTGGTGCGGGTGCGCGTCTGACTCTGGCAGCATGCTGGTACACTATGGATGCCCCGACGTTTTGACCTGTGTCGTGAAGTCTCGAAGGCTAGTATTAATGTCCGAGGCACCAGATATCGGTATGGGGTCGTTGCTGCATATGGTGGAGGGTGATACTCACCGCTCCTGCTGCCAGTACCAAAGCGATGGATACCCACAATACCACCGCCGTTGTTGGCATAGCTGTCGGCAATTGAAGTACTCACGAAGACGGCGTGGACGGCTGTCGATCGCGGTTCTTTAGGCAAATCTTCTTGCGAACATCACCTGCTCTCCTCTACCGTGTCGGTAATTTCGGGCAAGCTGGCGGTGATGAGAAGGGGTCCTGGACCACGGCAGGATGCGAGACCAAGGTCCCTGCTTGGCTTGCGTTGTCATGAGTAGCGGAGAAGAGAAGGAGGGGCAACGGTCGGTGATATGGATAATTCCGTGCAAACCTCCTTCTCGAAGGTCAGGTTTACAAGGATCATGGCTGATAGTCCAGAGCGTTATGCGCAAGGCCGCGTAGGGCGGCAGTAGCAACAATTTCGCGACAATTTCGCAGGCAGGTCGCCCAGAGTTCATAATCTAGGGAAAGATTGCCTGTAGGAGGATTGCGTACGTCCGACGAAGCTGCGCGTGGGGTGCGATGTAAGGCCGCAAAAGTTGGCACTGGGGACTCTACGCGTATAGCAGGTGACTGCATTATTTTGAGAACATCGTCATCCCACAAATAACCGTCGCGGGCCTGAGTCCGATGCAAAGGATCATTGATTGGTGATGGTCGTTGACGAGAAAGAACGCTGAGTGGCTGTAACCACGAAGGTACCCCTCCCTCGGTACCTCCAATACTTGACTGCACCAGTCGTGGCGGCAAAATGGTACGATACGTTCCCTTGATCGCCGCTGGGCGTGAGCATCGGTTCTTGGTTCTCGGAATTGATGGACGCATGGTGACAGCATACTTCGGCGCACCGTTCCTGTAAACGGGTGCGCTGCAACAGAAATGCCATGTGGCTGGTAAATTTGTAGAAGTAGGCTTTGCGCCCAATGGGTAGTCATCGTATGGCCCGTATTGCCCACATCATCAATCACATTGTTCTGGATGCGCCATGATTGCAAGCGAGATGGAGCCAGAACCTGAGACACTTGCGCAAAACCAAGATGATGCGCAGATCTCTCGCGAGCACGATCCATGGGCTTGAAGGGGCGCTCCGATCCACCTGTACCAAGAACCGATTGGCAGGAACCGGGAACCAGCTCGACTCAAGGGAACTGCTAACGAGGTGGCGCTCCTTCATCTCCATCCCGCGAATGCTTTTTGTGAGAGAGCCCAGCGGCAGCCTTCGCCTAAACTCTATCACACACACCCGGCAAGTAGCACTTACTCCACGATCAATGCGCACGAGAGCTTGGAATTGCTTGTTGAGTTTCAGGGCCTCTACCGAGCATATTGCTTTCCGCCGTTCTGTGGGGAGACAAAGACTGTTAGCGCTCTGTGCGGTGTCGTGTCCGTTGTAAAGGATTCGAAGGATTTCTCCTCCGCGAAACGGATAGACGATTGCACAAGGGTCTGGAATCAGACCATTTGTTTTGCTTTTGACGGCAGCCAGTGAACCAATGCAACCGAGCTCACTCTAATGTTGACGTCGGCTCATGGTGGAGACCCCATTGACGAGTTCGGATAACAAGCCGTTGTTGTTGCGATGCTTGCCACAATGCTGGTTTCAGCATTATTGAAAGCACGAGTTTGTTATTTGGTGATCCCACATGGTTAGATGAGTGACCCGGGGTTCGGAGAATAGTTAAGTGACGATCGTCACTCAAGGCTCATGCGTTCATGTGCTAGAACGCATGCGCGGGAAGGTGACCAGACCAGATTGTATTTGCAAGCCACATGTGACCTTCTCGAACCGCTTTGCGCTGAAGCCGGAGCCGGACATCGGAGATGCATGCGAGTGTTGTCCAAGCTATTTTGTTGAATCGTGACGAGACGCCTCGGAATAAAAGAAGCAACAAATGACGACATGTGAAGTTTTTTTCCTCGGGCATAGGACATGATGCAGTGTTTGCCAGTATGCAGAGTACTGCAACCCAGGAGGTGTTTTGATATTCCGAGGACGACATGTCAGGAGTCAGTGGCCCGATGTTGTCTCCACGCCTCCTAACCAACGGCGCACCACAATTGGACTCAGCGCATCATCCTGGTGCACTTGCCCTCCCTTGGGAGGTAGGGGTCGACTGCCGACACTCTGTGGGATTCCAGACGAGGCACTTCTTAGCAGATACTTAATATCATCAGTATTGACCGTGGCGACACGGGAATCCTCAATAGTCTAGACTTGGCCTCCTGAAAACCCATTTTGGGATCTGCGGATATCGTTTCCAGAACAATGCGGCTCGCCTGGGAAAAGCGTGGACGGATGAATGTCTGCTTGAACTTGAGCCCTGATCATAACACACCGCAATAAGCATTGTCCAGCATAAGATTAACGCGGGAGATGTGCCAGTGACAATGATGATCCGCGAGACCCCAAATATTCATTATTGCTGCTTGTATAGTCGGGGAACTTGCCGTAGACCGGGGCATGTATCGACTGCCATGGGTGGTAGAAGCGTGGGCAAGCAGCTTTGAAGTCATCGAGACTGACGGTGAGTGTCTGACGCATGCGGAATAATTCTTACGCGAAAGTTGCGACATGGGTAACCCGTCGTGAACGATCTATGCGCTTAAGACCTGTCGTTTGAGTGTCACATGTAGCTCTGACGTGTTCAGTTTCCGCTAGGTTTAGGAGGTTACTGACATGCAATGCAAAACATCGTTTCCCTGCCAGACCAATACTCATCAACACAGGCAATTGCATGAACACAGCTTGGTTTCGTAGACAGTATTGATTCGATCGATTTTGACGCATCTTGGAGCATTGAATTGCTCATGCAGGTTCCCTACTATAATACAAGAAAATAAAAGCGACTGACTGGGCTGATGCCATGCGCCTTGATGCGATAGCGAAATGCTGTCCTGACTAGAAACTAAGATTTGCGAAATAAGCGTACATTATCGCGATCGATGGCGATATAGGATATCGTTGATGATACGAAAAAAACTCCAGTGAAATGCATGACACGGTGGGAAACGCCCAGAACTCCGATGCGTGCAAATGGTATCGTTGGCAAGATATGGCTGAACAAAGCATGTCGTGGATGTAGACCACTAGATGGTAGGTCTAGGCTTGTCAAGGCCGATTGCGTGAGACGGTTGGTGATGGCTTGTAGCTCGTTATGTCGTCAGGGTGGTGCTGGAAGCTGCGTGGCAACCTCGCTCGTGTCGCTTCATGTTGCTGCGCACACTGAAAGCCTTGCCACACCCAGGCTGGGGGCATTTGTAGGGCTTCTCGCCAGTGTGGCTGTGGCTGTGAATGCGCAGGCTGCTTGGGCGCGAGAAAGCCTTGTTGCAGGTTGAGCAGATGTAGCGATCCTGGGACTGGGGAAACTGGGACTGGCTGGAGGTGCTGATGTAGTGGTGGTGTTGCCACGGGTTCGAGCCGTTGCCAGCCGGGCTAGGTACAGGTGCTGGCAATGGTATTGTGTGCGGCTGGAAGTTGGAGGGAAGGGGTCGCTGCGCATACATGGCAGCGCTGTTGTAGGAATGCTGCTCAGGCGAGTAGAATGAAGTTGAGGAGGCAGCGCCTGGCGAGGACTGGTAGGGAGACTGGCCATAGACTGAAGTACTGTAAGGAGACATGGAGTGCGATGGCAACGAGTCGCGCTTCATGGGAGGCATTGACGAAAAGGTCTGGCGTTGCTGGTGAGGCTCCATGTTGTTGAGCGAGCCGCCGAAGTAGGGCGCCGATGCAGCGGAGTGGTTTGATGCAGCTGAAGGGGACTGGGTACCGTCGTGGGCCACGTCTGGATGCATGGGGGGAGTGGGAGGCAGTGTCATCCTTGGGTTGCTCGGCGCAGGAACTTGAGCGTAGACCGTCTGTGATGGTTGCTGCATGGTTGGTGCCCCTCCCTGCTGTGCCTGCCTTAGTTGCGGCGATGATGACTGGCGGTGTTGTGACTGAGGACTCAGAGAAGCTACAACGAATGTTAGTGACATGAAGACATAGAAGGTGCAATGGTGAGTGCTTACCCGTCTCAGATGCAGCCTTTTCATTGCCGGCAAACTCGAGGAGACTTGAGATTGACGGCAGTGAAGGCTTCTTCTCCTCTGCTGGTGGTGATGGCGGCGACTGCGGCCGTTGTTGTTGCTGCTGTTGCTGCTGTGCTTGGTGGGTGTATTGTTGTTGTTGGTGGTGATGCTGTTGTTGTTGTTGCTGCTGTTGTCGGTATTGTTGCTCGACTTGCTGTGGCTGTGGTTGTGAAGGAGCATGTACGGGATATGAGGAAGCGGCAACACCCGACATGGGGAATGCGCGAGGCTGCGATTGTTGGAAGTAGGTCGGGTGCTGGAACGTCTCGCGCTCCCTAACGCTGCCGTGTACCATACTGGCGAGATGCATTGCCATGGAGAAGGTGGTTGTCACGGGTCACAACAGTGGCTGCGTAACAAGAAGAGGGAGGAGTGGGTGAAAGGGCGAGCAAGTGATGATGACTAGATGAGGAGTAGTCAGAGCGACGGGTACAAGCAGATGTAGAGCCAGGAATTCGGGCCTGCAGCATTCAAGTACGATGTCGAGGGGATTGGCGAGATTCAGCACGAAGCCCGTTCGCACCGTAGCGTCGTCAGTGGGCCTGTCGTTCCCTGTCCAAATTGCGTTTGAGCGGGCGATGAGGCGGCGGACCGTTGTCAAAAAGCCCACGTCCCACTCGAGTTAGCCCGAGACGCTCAGTCCCTTGCAACGGCAATGCAGATGACAGACGGACGAGGTTTAGAGTGAAGATGTGCACGCCCCGTAGTAATGCCTTGGCCGAGCGATCCGCCCACGCATCCCAGACAAGCCAATCGACGCTGCACCGGCGCAGCAGCGCTTTTGGGACAGCCTAGGCAGGGCCCCTGGTGAGGGTGCCAGGACAGGCTGCCCTGCACTGCAGATCGACCGTTCCAGGAGATACCTGAGGAGAATCCTCGTGGGCTGGTCGGAAGCAAGTAAGCTGCAGTCACGCTGAGATCGAGTCAAAGTCCGCGACGTTCCCAACGGCGCGGATCAACTCTCGCCGACGCTTCTCACGCTGCTGCCGCCAGATGACGACTCAGGCCGTAGGTCGCCGACTGCTGGTTCCTGCCAGCTGTCCCTCGACGGCGCTTGGGGGTGTTGACGATGCAAAGGGTCTTCTCTGCACGGTCCCAGAGCTGTACCGATCGGTTGTCTTGCTAGACACCAGAGTACACTGCCCACCTGATCTCGAAAAGTCCAAAGATCCACCGCGGCTTGTATCTCTGGTCGCGCGGGCGTCGAGACAATACGGCTCGCGCTGACGAAGGATTACGCAGGGGGCGAAGCTTGGGAACGGCAGCCGATGCTGGGGTTCAGAAAGAGACAAATATGAGACGAGCCAGACACGATGCTGCGCCTTTGGCACACTTTAAAGAAGCCTCGGCCGTAGCCACCCATCTCATGTCGCCTGCGTGAAAAGGGACCGTCGCAAGCCATAGCAGTCAACTAGACTATAGCACCGTGTCGTCCCGCGAGAGTTTGCCAGAGGGCACCTCGGAAGCGAGCCAAGCGCGTCGTGCAGCAGAAGCTGTCTAATGCTCTCCACCATGGCGCTGCCTTTGACCATTCATTCGACCGCATTTCCTAAAAATCTGTTGCCCATTAGAGAGGGTCTGTATGCAGTGATGCACATGGCTGCAGCCGCTGGGCGAAGCGAAGCATCGCGTGCGGGATGATTTGTTGGCAATTATTGGAGGCGGTCGGCCTTCCATTCTCTGTCGTGTTGTGGTAACCCGTCGTCGCACAGAACTGTGTCACCGCCTTTGGCATGACAGACGTCGTCTCCAAGGGCGGTCACGGGACTGACTCGTCCCAACCTCTCTCGTGTGCACCGTGTCAACGTCTCCAGGACCTGTCCCAGCACGCTGTACCGAGAACGCTCACCGCATGTTTGCTTGCTCCAGCTAATGATTAGGCCGCGTACCAGAGACAGATTGGTTTCAGCAAGAAGGCAAGCGCGGGAAGTCAAGAACGACGGCTCGACGGCTGTTGCCTTTTTGCAGCGACGGTCTCCGACCCCAGCAGGCGACGTCTCTGCGGCGCCGCCAGGGCGGGATGGCGGCGTTATCCCATGTCTTGGCCTCGTTCGTATGTGGAGGATCTTGTCGAAAGAGGCGGGTCGATCAGCGACAAGCGCATGCAGCTAATCCCGGGGGCCACGTTGGCTGTCACCATCTGCTCACTACTCTAGCCGACCTCCCGCCATCCAACCACGCAATTCTCTGCCTTGCTTAGGAGCGCCTTCGAGAAGCACGCTGCACGCGAGTGGGATACCACCGCAGCCTGCCATTGCCTACTCATGTGCTTTCCTGCAAGAAGCGCTGTAGATCTAGCAGGCAAAGCCGAGTACCTAGAGCCCCAAAAGGACATTCCAGTTACCGTGCAATCTCCTCTTTGCCTTGTCGTTAAATGCGTGATGCGTGATGCGTTCCAGCGTCGTACAGCATCTTCCCAGCTCGGTGCAACACCATCTCGTGGCTCACTTCTCCGTTAGAACAATGGAAGGACTGGCTTGCAGGGCTGCTGTGAGTACGACCGCCGACGAGGACTTGTGCGGCCGTGGCATTCTGCCCGTGCTGCTATCCCAAAGTCACGGGCACAGACGTCAGGGTTTCCGTTGATGGAATTTTAGAATTTCAATCGCTTGGGCCTGCGCGAGTGCCGGGCGTCTCGCGCATCACATACCGCCCTCCTGGATTTCACGCGGGCCGTCCACGCCGATGGAGCTCAATCTTCCAAGCGATATTACACATTGTGCTGACTGCAAAGTCTTGAGCATGTCAGTATCAGTGTGTACCGAAGTTCTTCCAGTTCTCTGACACGCATATCTGGATGGCAGGTGCAAGTGTTGGACAGGGTGCATGATCTCCCGGAAGACCACCACCCAGGGATTCTGCGTCCGGCCTTCAGGGTACGCGGGACTGGCAGGGATACCGATACCTTGGCCGCATCATGACCCATCATCAGCGGGAACACGCTTACTCCAAGGAGCCTCCCTAGTGCCTTCCGAGCGATCGTCTCGGCGTTTCATTCTCACGAATCGGCACTCCAGCGGCATCTCTTCCATCATGACTCCGAACCTTACCCGTCGCTTCCAACACTACTGTACTATTCCAGAGCTCAACATCACCGTCAGCTCTGCACCATACGAACACACAACAATCATCGTTTTCAACGTACCCCAGGCGTTTCATGGGTCATCAGAAATGGTCTTGCACCGGCCCTGGTATTGTGTTCGCTGTCTGCTCCATGCATGACGTCTTCCAGGGTCGCTCCGGCTAAAAACCCAAAGCAGGACAAGCCCGAACATGGCAAGGCTGTTCTATTCGTGAGTCTTCTCATTGGCCCTGGCGGACAACAATATCCCATTAATTTGCCGCGCTGCGTTCACGTCGTGTGATGTTCGATGAGGGCTTTAGGGACTTCTTCTGTAAGCCATGACGCAGCCACGCGCTCTCGCTAACAGCGACAACAACGTCGATCATCCTAGACGTCACGGAACGACCTCCTGTTGACTTTGCAGTTTACAGCAACTACGAACAAGCACGCCGACCCACTTGTGGGTATGTCCTTCGCAACGAGAACTTGATGCCCTTGTTGTATCGGAGTGGGGAGCTGCTTCATCGCTAGATGGCAACAGAACGCTGTGCATGAGTTTGTGTAACTACCCGGACAACTGGCACCGGCATCGCCTTCGCTGCCTACATCGGTGGGTTTGGTCCTGCCCTTGGAAGGGTATACCCTGGTATGTTGATTCCTACAAGCGCTTACTCGTGTAAATTAGGCAAAGAAATGAGCCCAACCAAAATGAGGCGGCACCGACTGATTGGAAATATACCACGAGCAAACCAGCAATCCCCAGTACCCAGGATTGCTCAAGAACACATGGTCTGCTCTGAGCTGCACCTCAGCTGTATCGGCCATCGAGCCTTGTCCGCCTTGCATTGGAACTTGGCGTAGTAGGCGTCCAGCTCAGATACAAAGCTCCCCGTACAACGGAAATTATCTTGCTATATCCACTCAAAGGATTCAGTATCTATGATCCTTCAATCACGATGGCTTCAAAGCAAGGACTTGTTCCGGATGGTGTCTACCCACTCGGCCACATCTGATCCTTTGCGCCACTGTTACCACAGCGCAATTTGTCTTTCGAGAACCCCTTGTGGACTTTTCCGATACCAGCAATGCATTTCGGTTACAGTCGCACAGCGCTAAGAAGCGAGTTGCATTCTCAGGCACCTTCGAGTGTGGACCACACTTTGTCTCCAACGTCCTCAGTGTCGTCGCTTTTTTCTTCATCAGCACGCAGGGGTTCGGAAGCAAGAGCAACAACGGCCAACGAGCGGGCCGAATGGGGCAGCAGAAAACCCAAAGGGTCAACGGCGAAATTGAGCGGTCCAGTTGTATGTCTCGTACCCTGTTCCCTCCCCGCCGTTTTGAGCATGTTTTCCGGATCCATTACGCCACGACAAGGGATCGCGTAGATCATTCTTGATCACCGCGTCGAGGTGGGATCGGCTGACGGTGAGATTCACCAGGATACAGTACGGCCAAGTCTCAGATCAGCCGGATCAGAGGGGTTACCAACCAATGCCGTCCTTGCCGGATCACGGGTGAATGCTAATTCGCCTTCGATCTAACCGTCTGTTCCTCTGCTCTGCGTATCGCCGCCGACGAATCCCCATAAGCATGGTGTTCGGTACGACTTCCATTAACGGTCGCAGGCGGTACCTGCCGCGGGTACGCCTGCCTCCTCCAAAGACTTGTTAGCTGGTTCGAGACGAAGAACGGCACGTCCAGTGCTGCTGTTTCAGCCGTTCTACCACAAGATCCACTTCTGCAAGACATCCAAGCCATTCACCAGCTAACCTTCTCTGGCGTCGCAAAAGCACGAGCACATCAAACAAGGTATGTGGAGTTCGCAATGTGAAGCTCGTAACCCCCCGACCCGGTTCAGTTGCGTATCAGAGGCCGGCAGTACTCTATAGTGGATTCAAATTGTGGAAATGCGATATCTTCCAGACATGACTGGACACGCTCAGGATTCTTTTTCTAGGCCCTGTCAAAGTGACTCGGCGTGACCCACCAACGTCCGCGTCGGCCTGCCTCAGTCCCCTGTCTGCGCAGAAATCGTTAGCGCACCCTCCTCCGCGTGGCTGACGCTCTGCGAAGCTATTCGTAAACGTTGCGTGACAGGACGTTAGTATCGTTTTGCCGGCGCCATCCTAACGCTACCGGCCACACCATGAGATCGCTGCTACTGCTACACGCTCACGGCCTTTCTCACCACATTTGGTCTACTTCAAGTGTCAGATCTCGAGGAGCCGCCTCTAGTCCTACCCCGTTTCTTCCTTATTCGAGCCATCAGTGTGACGGGGGACGAAGTCAGTCGAGACCTGCTGAGGAACGCCGTGGGCGACAGCACAGAGCTTGCTTCTGAAAAGTGGTTCGATATCCGCATATGGCTTGTATTCCGCCTAACGGTTTCCACCACTGGAATTCCTCCAGACCGCGTAGTGCTCCAGAAGGATCACATAGTCGCGATCGTCGCCGATCTATGCTCAACATGATCCGCAATTATAGCGCCAGGGGGTAATCAAGGAGAGTTTTGTTCACACGGCGGTCGATTCACAGGTGCATAATGAACGCAGGACCAAGCTCACAGTTTGCCGCTGTCAATGCGCCTAACTCTAGACTTGGGGTGATACGCTGCAGCTTTCGTCTATGCCGTTAGTGACCGTTGTTTTGCATCCTTAACGTCTATCTGGAGGAAGCTTCTTGTGGGACACGAATGCGCAGCCCATCGACGATGCAAGGGAGTCGAAGGATGCATCGTAAGATTGGCCCGAGGGGCCCACGACACGTCAATCATGAACCCACGATCTCCGTTTGAACTTCGGCTTCTAATGACTAGCACATGTGAGACCCGGTGCCGCGGGCAGATCCCAAGTCCCTTCTAGTGATTACGGATCAACGTGCCCATCTGGGATCTCGAGTTCATATCGGCACACGCGCATATCTCGCATTCGGAAGGCCACCCGCTTCATCCCACCTGCAAAATTCGTCACATGTAGGGGCAGAACCGCGCCAGGGTTTTGGAAATCGGGCCTCACGACAATACGAGAGTGCTGCGAAAGGCTCAATGATGTGATAGCACAGCAACCCTGTTGACGGCAGCGAGACGCCTCAGTGCATGCACTTGCTACAGTATACTCCGAAGCTACTGCTGCAATGAGTATTGGGTGTGTTGCATTGCATATCGCCGAAGATTGCGCAGCAGACGACTGCCGTGGGTAAGAGTGTGGGGCACAAGATCACTGTCACGGTCGGTCGGTCCTTTAACAACGTGAAACTTGTCAGCAGATCCACGTTATCAACCTGGCTGTCGGGAGCTGTACCGTCCAAGTCAAGTGTATACGTGGACATCACTCTATCGAAACCTAATCTCCATCAACACCGGTTAAGACGTTTACGTGTGGTGGGCATGTAATACCGGTCGGGCTTATGCAGCCTGGGGATCATAACATGGGTTTTGGTCTGTCTCCCTCACACTACCCCGTGCTGGTAAGCGCAGCGCAATCTCGATCGCTCAATGATATGGGTTTTCTTTCTTTCCAGTCTGCATGCATGCGTAACGGAATGCTCCGCGAGCAAAGCAGCATGTCACTGCCGCACTCTGTAGCCGTTCCAAACTTTGGTACATCGCCGACGACGTCTACCTGCACCCGATGAAAGGGGGGTGCGCCTAAGTCTAACCATATTTACCGTACATCGCAATGTCTCTTTAGCTTCCTGGTTCTTGTCCCTGGCTCGATACCCGGAGCCAGTGCGGGATCTGCCTGTCTGCTTGCTTCAAACTTGATATGCCGTGACGGAGGCAAGTATGACGACATTAACGACCCACAACGTCTATCACCAAGGTTCGAGTTCAAGATGCTTCTTCCCACTCGCGGTTCATCACTACATCATGCTTCAGATATAACTTGGTTTCAAAAAAGACGTTGTTACAATGAACCAGGTCTAGCAATATACCTGTCACTCTCCAGGCCGCACAAACCTTTGCGTCATTCGTGGGAAAACCACATCCCTGGTGGTAACGAACATGCACGCATCACTCTCACTCCCGCACATCCTGCAGCCAGCCATGCCAGCCCCCCAGCTTACCCGAACTCGGAGCCGCCGCAATCCTCCATCCCATCCCATCACGTATCCTCGCTCTATAACAGGGTAATCTTATCATCAGCACATCTATTCCGCCAAAAGGCTTGGGCACGGTTACGCCGAAGCCAGCTAAGCCCATCTTCTTTCTCCCCGTCTCTCCGCATATGCGCCGTTGATCCGGGCTACTGTGATCCATAATACATATGACGTGTGCCATCATGTGCACCTAGCGATGTTAACTTCGATAAAGTCCGTGAAATAGGCCGTTTGTACATTTGCTGTACTTTTTGGACGAATCGCTTAGACGCGCACCAAACTACACGTATGCTTTATGCAAGATGCACGTCGATGCTGCCGCCCTTTCTTTGTCTCATGTCGTCTCGCTTGTTCGCTCCTCTATCGTCGATGCACGCTGTGCATTCTTCCCGCCGCTGCCAATGAGTGCTGGTGCATTTTGAAAAGTTGTCGTAATGTATGCGTGGTCCAGGGTAGGCGAGATGGATTCCCCTCGAACGATGATGCGATGCGTTGTTAGTGCGGATCTATGATCTGAGGTGATTGCATCGGCAAAAGATGGGGCTGGGGCGTGAACGAGACGTAGGTCAGCGACGTAATTATGTTATGGTGTGTTGGCTGTGTGTGTGGCTCGAGTAGAGGGCTGGTGTATGGCAGTGCTAGTACTGGTGACGGCATACCTTTGGGAAACATGTGATGGTTGTAGCGGTGAGTGCGACATGCTATTTGGGCTGGTTCAAGTGACAGGCATCGTCATTCCTTTCTCCTGGCAAACAAAATAATACTCATCATTGTAATGCACTTTGACGTATTAGTGGATGAAGCTGGGTACCTCGCTCGAGCGACTATAGCACATCTCGTCGAAACTTGTTCTGCATGTTTTGCAAAACGAGACATGATTTTTGGAACATTCGACACGAGGCAAGTATGATTTGGTAAGACCGCTAGTATTGCCTACACTGATTGTCGACTACTGTGCATTTTGCGCTCACTATCGTCTTCTCTACTTTTGCCATCCCAGTCTCTATTCACCTACTGCTCCATTTCCATCTGCTTTTTTTTTCTCTAGCCTACAGCTTGACATCGCGCTATCGGTAGTATATTCCATGCTTTGCAACCTACTCACGAAGCTAGGCGTGTCTTGCTCATCATAATGACAGCTAACCTTCATAGCCGAGCTGTTTGCTCGTCGTTTTAGAGATACTCAAGTGGCGATTGGTTCGATGTGATATCACACTACGGTGCTAAGCTTGTCGACAACAACAAGGATTTGTGCGCAAAGCTCCTCAACGATTGCTTTTTTCAACCCCCAGGACTGAGCCTCAATTAGATCCAATGAGGGCGAGGGATTGTTAGGACGTATTAGCCTTCTGAAAAAAGATAAGTGACTTGCCAGAGGTGGCAGTATTGTAGCAGAATGCCACAAGGTCAAAGTCTTGCATCGAGGGGATATGTGGTATGTGCACATGAACACCAAATATGAGCAATCTTTGCTGTACATGCGAACAACTGAACTTTTCTGCTGGCCATGTGGCTCTGGTTTTGTTGAGTATATTGTTCACTCCTCGACATTAGGTACCCAAGGTGAAGGAAGTTCGTCTTCCAGAAATCTCACCCAACCACACGGTAGTGGAGAGGATCTGTCACATATTGTATTAGTCTGCTTTGGAGAAGAGTGCACTATGTGTATTCATGCTATTGAGTATACTGTAACAATAGCCATTAGTTGAAGCTAGTGTGAAACCCCAATGGCAGCTGATTACAACACCTCCTCCTCACGTGCCCAGATTTCCATTGACGAAAACTACTCGTAACCAGGTACATAATCTCTTCCGTTGGAAGTGGGCATGGTTAAACGGAAGCCCTCTCCGAACAGCCGCTCACCATCGAATACTTGCGTATAAGACTCGAGCATCCTCAGGTAATCACTTGTATGCGGGTCGGTATAAGGTCTCTCGATGTCCCAATCGTATCTGATGAGATTGACATCGCCGTGAGCTTTCTCAAGGGGGTTCCTGTTCACGAACAGAGCAGCGGGACCTTTGCCGTCTGGTGCTTCGCTTGAGAGATCTGCGACGAGTTGCTTGACTGGAACTGCCGGGTAGCTGGAGAATACAAGCGAAGATTCGTTGATTGCCAGAAACCCTTCAGGATCAGAAACGATCTTAATAGGTACTGGCAGATCCAATAGGGCTCGCCGGTCGAGCTCATCGTAAGCGGGATCTTGGGCAATGATTGTGATGGGTGTGTCAACTGGAGTGCCTTCTGCTTCGTAAATCCGTTCTAGATCTTGAGCGATAGAAGAAGCAACGATATGCTGCATTGTCGGGTTGGCTCTCCTTGGATCTGACATTTGCAGGGTTCCCAGTCCGATGCACACAATGTTCGTAATCCGTGCTGTGTGCTTCAGTCTGTTGAGGCTGTCGAACAAGATATGGCGTGGAGGAGTCCACTGCCAAAGCCTTTCGAAGTTTTGCATGCGAACCTTCTGGAGGACACGGTCGTACAAATTGGTAGTTTCTTTAGCCTTTTTACCAACCCGGACGTAGATTGGGAGCATGTCGTCGAGGCTGAAGTGGTCACCTTGCGGTGCAGACTGTGCAGTGGCAAGAAGGTGAAGTCCGTTGTAACCTAGGGAGAAATCTTGACTGCTTATGTGTTAGTATCAAAACCATGGAATTGAATGTACTTTGAAAACATATATAGTAATCTGCGTTACAGCCCTACTAGAGTACAGTATAAACCTGTAGGGTATGCTTAGACGTTCGTGTAAGTAGAGCACGAATTGGACATACCTGGGCAAGGATAGGTCTCTGGCTGGATAGACTCTTTTCGCACCATAGCAATCCGTTAACGTGATTTTCAGACCATTTCGAGCCCTGCTCAGCTGGTCTGCGGCATGGCGAAGCATGGACCGACTATAGAACGGTCGATCCCCGAGTGACTTCATGAATGCCTTGATATCCACAACTATCTGGGAACCGTTTGAAGACCCAAGACCGACATCGTAGAGCACATCTGCAAGTGGGTCGTCTATTTGGAACGGAAGTGTTTGGTTGGCTAATCCTCGGAATTGTCGTGCGTCAATAGCACATGTATCCGCCCAGATGCTAGCTGCAGGCAAAGTTGAGATATTCATTCCCGAAGATGCTAGCTGCACCCCGTAAGGGTAGGCGCCTGCCATTGTGGTGGATTTTCGTGAAGCGGATGGATATGTTGTCGAAGGAGATGCACGGAGCGATAGAAACACGTAGTCGAAGATTGAGACAGAAAGATGTGCTAACGATGCTAAGCATGCGAGACAATTCTGTGCTAGCAGAACGATGTTGATGATTGGGTAGTGTAGACTGTGAAGTGTGAGATCTGGTCGAAGATAGAAGTAAACACAGTGTGAGCTTGTGAGCAAGTGCTCTCTACTGGCACGTCGCTGCCGCTTGACCCTACGTCTTTAGGTAGCCGGGGCGATACAGCCACAAGAGAAAGGCGCGTTGAGGTAGTTTGAGGAGTGCAACTGCTAGTGACGCGTTTGCAGTAGTACGAGCACGAAAAAGCTCATTCTGATAGGCTGCACTCATTACTTGTAACTGGTCCTAAAGCTGAAGCCGAATGCTATGCGTCGAAACATCGAGAGATGTATCCCGAATTGCACGAATCGTCTCGTTGACAGAAATTGGTGATGTCTTGCTCCACTAGGTCGCTGCGGATGCTACGAGCATGTTGCCTGTCTACCGATATTCAGTGCTCAGATGCAGCAATTGGGTTTTGGATGACTGTCTTCCGTTACTAGTATATAGCGCTCATGATCTTATCAAGACTGTGGGCAACTTGCTACCGCTATTGACAATGAATAAGGGGCACCTAGGTATCGAACATGTTCTGATATGCTGGTAACATCAAGCCTCACGGATACATGCAGGCCGTGTATTTTCATCAAAATAGCATAGACGGTCTCTTGTGTGTAGTCGCTTGACTGCTGCGTGTGGATCTTTTTCCATTTGCGCTCTCTTCGTCGTTGGAGTGTTGGCAATTTACACTCTGTCTTTCGGGCTTTGGAATGTATCTTGAGATGCGCCGTTTGTTAGAGATCGGTCTGGTTTCCCGTAGGGGCGGTGGTTGCTAATCTCGGCTACAGGTACTTGGTTGGTAAGTCTCCAAATCCTTTTGTTGAGAATTCCATACGCTAACATGGCTAGTGTTTGCGTGCCTTGGGCAGTAGCCATATACCGAGACTAGACGAGTACTGCCCGAGGCATATGGAGACGGCATTGCGGTACAGCGAACAGACGCAACAGACGCGCAGGAGTCTGAAGGATGAGACGCGTGCGATACTGGCGTAGAGGTTTCGGACGTCGTATACCTTTTGAGTTTGTCGCATCAGAGTTGCATCGATAGTTTGCTTTGCCATGTTTCAGGATGGACCAATTAGGCATGTGCAGCTGGTAAGCAGAGATACGGTGTAGGCGCAGGATGGTATATCCGGAGAGAACAGCAGCCCTGCAGGGAGCCGATGGGGACTAGGGCGGGCAAAACGAAAAACGTGCAGTCAAGCGGCGCTTTGACCCGTGGGTGAAATAATAATTTAGTCCAGCGCGCGAATATACAAGACGGCCCCTCGACGCTCCCTCCCCTGTGTCCTCGCACCTTTTTTCAGTTTTCTTGTATTGTATAGACTCTCCACTCTTCCGTTGGGGCGTCTCTACATTCACACGTTTGATACCCGGGTTTCTTCACCCTCTCGCGCTGTTGGGCACCACTCACGCTTCAGCCGCCGCGAACAAGGCGATACCTATCGATAAGGAGCCCCTCCAAAAAAGAAATCCCTCGTCGCGGATTTCACAGCCAGCACAGCACCCAGGCACAGCAGGCTTCTCTCGCAGATGCCGCACTCTGAGTCGCCGCCCATGGCTCCTGCTATCGTCGTCGACAAGGCCAGCGCCGCCCCCGCGCCCTCGCAGGAGGATGTCAGCGCCTTTATCAGCAGCATCGTCACGGCCAAGACGTCGCACGCCTCCGTCGACGCCGCCTACGCCCTCACCACCCTCCTCCAGAACTCGGTCGGCTTCCGTGGCCTGACTGGCTATGGCATACTCGAGGAGATCAAGAAGTCAGCCGCCAACAAGAAGGACGCCGTGAGGAGAGAGGGTGCCATGAACGCCCTTGGTGCCTTCTTCGAGCGTCTCCCACGCACACAACGCCTGACCGAGGTTATCTTCCTCGTCCAGGACGCGGCGCTAGTCCCGCTCGCCCTCGACTTGCTGGCAGACAAGACTGCCTCCGTCAAGGAGTCGGCCAAGTACGCCCTTGACTCGCTTTTCGAGAACCTCAGTGCCGAGGCCAAGATCTGGGGTCTCTTGCCTGTGCTGACACAGTACCTGGGCAAGAAGTCCGGAAAGTGGCAAGGTGCTGCTTTCGCCTATGAGCTCATCGGCCGCATGGCCGACAAGGCCAAGATGGGCATGGAGAGCCTCGAGGTGGAGAAGGAGAAGGATGTTCTCCGTGACGCCATGGGCAAGAAGCTCGAGGGTCTCATCCCCATTGTCGAAGCCGGCATGCACGACCTCAAGTCCGAGGTAAGATACCACACGCACTCTTGAAAGGGAAGCTTGCTAACTCTGAACAGGTCGCCAAACAGTCCGTCAAGACGATGAACAGCCTCACCACCCTCATCCAGAACGACGATATCGCGCCCCGGATACCCTTCCTTGTCAAGGCTATCGAGGACCCCTCCACACAGAGTCTGCAGAAGGCTATCCACGCTCTCTCCCAGACTACCTTCGTCGCTATCGTCACATCTCCCGTTCTTGCTATGGTCACACCCCTGCTTGAGCGCTCCCTGAACACCCCCACCACATCTCAGGAGGTCACTCGCCAGACCGTTGTCGTAGTTGAGAACTTGACCAAGCTCGTCCACGACCCCATTGAGGCTCGCGCCTTTTTGCCCAAGCTCCGCCCAGGTGTCAAGGCCGTTAAGGACCGCGCTTCCCTGCCCGAAGTCCGTGAGATCGGTCAGCGCGCGCTGGACGTTATTGAGAAGGCCATGGCCGACCCAGACCACAACATCGACAGCGGCGCCATCGCCAGGGTACAGCCATCAGAAGTCCAAAGCGTCATTGAGAAGCAGCTCAGCGCTACTGCCAAGGTGCTCGACTTCCCTGGAGACGCCGAGGTTTTGGCTGTCACTAAGCGCTACATCTCTGAAATGATTGCGGAAGTTGTCCACCAGCGGGAGCTTCAGCGCATCCCAAAGCTCGTTGGACCCTACTTGGAGCCTCTGGTCAACGCTGGAGACGCCGACAAGGTCGCAGAGGCCGTGCACCAGTTCTACGTGGACGAAGACCACCGCAAGTTTGGCCAGCCCGTCAAGGAGGACGATGGCGAGGTCGAGATTGTCAACGCCGTATTCTCCCTCGGTTACGGTGGTATGTTGCTCCTCTCGCACACCAATCTTCGCCTGCTCAAGGGTCACCGCTATGGTCTCTGTGGCCGTAACGGTGCTGGAAAGTCTACACTCATGCGCAGCATTGCGAGCGGCAAGCTCGAAGGTTTCCCTCCTCAAGACGAAGTCAAGACCTGCTTTGTCGAGCACAACCAAGGAGAGGATGCCGATCTCTCCATTCTCGAGTACATCGTCCGCGACCCGCGCTTCGCGGACGAGAGCAGGGAACGTATCGAAGAAGTTCTCGAGGAGGTCGGTTTCACCGCTGGCCCCGAAGGCAGGCAGTCCCACAAGGTCGGCTCTCTATCTGGTGGATGGAAGATGAAGCTCGCTTTGGCGCGTGCTATGCTTATGCGCGCCGACGTGCTTCTTCTCGACGAACCCACCAACCACTTGGATGTTGCCAACGTTGCCTGGCTCGGAAAGTACCTCAAGTCTCACACCGAGATTACTAGCTTGATCGTCTCTCACGACTCCGGTTTCCTTGACGAGGTCTGCACAGACATCTACCACTACGAGCAAAAGAAGCTGGTTTGCTACAAGGGTAACCTTGCCGATTTCGTTCGACAGAAGCCTGAAGCCAAGAGCTACTACACTCTCTCGGCTACCCAGGTGCAGTTCAAGTTCCCTCCTCCCGGTATTCTTACTGGTGTCAAGTCGAACACTCGCTCTATCCTGCGTATGACCAACTGCTCCTACACGTACCCTGGCGCTTCCAAGCCATCGCTTGTTGATGCTTCTTGCAATTTGTCTCTTTCGTCTCGAGTTGCCATTATTGGCGCCAACGGTGCTGGTAAATCTACTCTCATTAAGATGCTTACTGGCGAGACTATTCCTCAAGAGGGTACCGTCGAGAAGCACCCCAACTTGCGTATCGGTTACATCAAGCAGCACGCTCTCGAGCACGTCGAGATGCACATGGAGAAGACGCCCAACCAATATCTCCAATGGCGATACGCCAACGGTGATGACCGTGAGGTGCTCATGAAGCAGACACGTGTGCTCACTGAGGAAGACAAGAAGCAGATGGAAACTCCCATCGATCTGGGCGACGGCAAGGGCCCCCGCAAGATTGAGGCGCTCATTGGTCGTTCCAAGTACAAGAAGACCTTCCAGTACGAAGTCAAATGGCTGCACATGCTGCCCAAGTTCAACACGCACATCTCGCGTGAGACTCTCATTGAGAAGGGTTTCAGCAAGCTTGTGCAGGAGTTCGACGATCACGAGTCCTCCCGTGAGGGTCTCGGTTACCGTGTCCTCGAGCCCAAGGTCATCTCCAAGCACTTTGAAGATCTCGGCATGGACCCCGAGATTGCGAACCACAACGAGATCTCTGGTCTTTCCGGAGGACAGAAGGTCAAGGTTGTGCTTGCCGGTGCCATGTGGAACAACCCGCATCTCCTCGTTCTCGACGAACCCACCAACTTCTTGGACCGCGACTCGCTCGGTGGTCTCGCTGTTGCCATTCGTGACTACAAGGGTGGTGTCATCATGATTTCGCATAACGAAGAATTCGTTGGTGCTCTCTGCCCCGAGCAGTGGCACGTCGCCGACGGTCGCGTAACTCACAAGGGTCACCTTGCCGTCAACATGGACCGTTTCGAAGACTCGCGCCCTGGATCCAGCAACGTTAGCAGTAACGTCAGCTCCGCTGCGCCGTCAACAACTGGTACCCCAGTCATGAGTGACGCCGAGGGTAACAAAGATGACATGAAGTTCAGGTCAAGGAAGAAGAAGAAGATGACCAAGAAGGAACTCAAGGACAGGGAGGTCAGGCGTAGATTGAGGTACATCGACTGGTTGAACAGTCCCAAGGTATGTTTTCTCTTTTCCATTATTGTCAACATCATGAACGGTTTGCTAACTGTTTGACCAGGGTACACCTCAACCACCCAACACTGATGACGAGGCCGAGTGAGTGTCTTTACGGCTGTTTCGGATTACGATCGCGTTATGATATCTTAGACCATGCAGATTTGCATTGCTCGGCGTTTTATAGAGGCTTGGATGACTGATTGCGTTTGCATCAAGCGATAGATTATGACTTCTTCGCCTAGCTGCATCCTTATGATGAATCAAAAAGCATTTCTTCTTCTTCAAAAAACTACAGTGCTCCTTCCACTCCTGCCTGTAACTCTCTATATATACTTTTGTGTCTGATATGGTGTGCCGCATGAGTGCTCGTGCTACATGATACGTTCCTGGAATGTAGAGGTCCTTGACGCGCTAACCCGGTGTAGCGGATCGTACAAACGTGACTGCATTCCACGAGGAGGACTATTATGCTGAGCTGTACTTCTCCACCTTGTATCTGAGGGTATAGATGCGCACCGCACAGCTGTTTGCACCCTTATCACCATGCTGCCATTCGGCTTGAATTGTTTTCCGATTGTTCGTTGCTTAGTATCTCACTTCATACAGACTGTTAGCCCACGAAATGATCTGGCACCTTCACTGGTTCATCCAGGCGGCGGTCAAAATGCTGGTCGGGAGCACGGATAGTGTGCATGTAACTCCTTCCACCTTCACTACCTCTCTAATTTCAATCTCAATCTCACCGCTCCGCGCCGACCAAACACTCTCTCCACAGCTTGGACCCTGAATTGCCCAGGTGAGTGCCGTCCACCAGCTTCTGCCTAGTGGTGTAGCAAACAAACGCTCCCACCTGTGGTAGTTATAAGCCTGCGGTTCTTCGACCTCTCTTCTTCCTCCTCACCTTTCTCCTCTATCCTTCTCCACGATCAACCACTTCAATCTATATCACACACATAACAACAAGATCAACGACTAGAACACCGCTTCCATGAAGCTCCTCCTCCTTGCTCTCCTCGGCCTAGTAGCGCTTGTCGCTGCCTCGCCAGTCGAGACCACCGCCATTACGGTCCCCAAGTACAAGAACAACGGTATCCACTCGTAAGCTACCTCACTTTCTTTGAATTTCTCATGAAGCAGTCTACTAACCTTCTACAGTTACAAGTGTGATAGCAACACGAACGTCCTCTCTTGTGTTTCTTCTGGCACCTGCTCTTTCGTCGAACACTGCTCGACCAAGTGCTTTGCGGATCACCAGGGCGCTGGCTGCATCGGCTCCGGAACCGTCGCTGTCGAGGCATCGGAGAAGCGCGACACCGAGACCGAGGTCAACGCCGAGGCAAAGAAGACATACGAGTGCTCGAATGGTTAGTTTTACCACACGAATGGTATATGAGACATCTACTGACTTCGTGTACCCATATCTAGACCACACTGGTGTCTTGGTCTGCCAGTATGGTTTCTGCCAGACCGATCGCTACTGCAAGAAGGGTACCAAGTGCCATGACAAGTGTTCTTGCTGTAGGAACATGGACGTCCTTGAGCGAGACATCGGCGACGTGGACACAACCAAGGTTAGTTTACAGTCTGAGGACATTTTAACTTCACTTCCTTCTATCACTTCTTCCCCCATCGTCCCAGCCACCACGTATGGCTCTTGTAAGCAGACTCAAGCGGGAGTTCAATCTTGTCGAGAGAACAACTCCATGATTGTGGTCTGCGACATTGCCGATTACATGTGGAGGTCGGTTGGCAAGTGTCCTGGTGGCGATGGGTGCTGCGAGGCTCGACCCGACAACGCAAATGCCGTTCAGTGCAAATGCTAGACTGACACAAGCTTTCTTGGAGTGCCCTTGTTCTACGTTGTCCCTGGGCTCAACGAGATCTGAAGATAGTCAATATGTGACCTGACTACTCGGACTCGCGATGCTCTTGCCTCACTTCTCCTCTCTATTTTCTTGCCTATCTGCACTATCATCCTCAACGGCTGTACGCTGCTAACAGGGTTTTGTGGATTGCACAGCCTGAATCCGACCACGACTTCCATGCTCTGCCAGTCACCACGTCCGATACGCTGGTCTCGCGTGGCAACTGTGTACCTGGCACCTATTCCTGCGCGCAGAATAGTCCCTGGATCGTGGTCTGCGATTACAAGGGTACCTACCAGTACTCTTCCGATTGTGGCGAAACAGATTGCATCACGGACAACGTCGTCGCTCATTGCTGGAACCCGGGCGAGGAGTGGAAGACCTATGCCAACTTGGCCTCGCGTGCCGATCACCCACCCCAGAACGGTAAGAGATACCCTTGAACAATCTACATGTGAGACACCTACTGACTTGGTATGCCCCCATTTAGGTCCATGTGTACCTGGCACATACGGCTGCGTGCTGAACCCTTCCACCAATACCCCATGGGTCACCGTCTGCGGCTGGAACCAAAAGTTACAGTACTCGTCTGATTGCGGTGATCAGAACTGTCTCGCGAGGGAGGACGGTGTCGCTCATTGCTGGAACAAAGGAGATCAGTGGAACACAAATTCTGCCTCAGTCTCTCGCCGCGATGAACCAGAACAAGTCTCACCAGACCTGACTCTGTCTGGCAACTGTTCACCTGGATCCTACGCTTGCGGCTGGCGCAACGGCACGCAGACCAGCTGGGTCATCACGTGTGACCAGTCTGGAAACTGGGTGTGGTCATCCGACTGCGGCCGTGGTATGGAATGCGACTACGCCAATGGTGACGCGCACTGTGTTCCCCAGAAGTCCACCATTGGAGCTCGTGAGGAACTGTCCGAAGTTCCAGCAGACTTGGCTCCAACAGCATCTTGCCGTCCTGGTGAATTTGGCTGCGCGTGGAGCAAAGACACGATGACGGATTGGACCATTGTTTGCGATCAGTCCGGAAAACATTGGTTGTGGTCCTCTGACTGTGGTCAAGGCATGAAGTGCGAATGGGGTGGTGGCGTTGCACACTGCGTGCTTAACAAGGTTCTCTTCGTAGCTTGAGAGGCATTTCGGAGCCTTAATCCCTCAGCAAAGGCCTGAGAGGAGCAAAGAACCTGGGGATGAGAGGACGAGAGTGGTTGGTGTCGATTTTAAAAGCATGAAGGGTTTAGATGATGGTTGGCAGTAGAGCTTCACGCCTGCTTAACAACTCTTTCTTGAAGAGTATTCAGTAATGAACAAGATGCTCCTGCTTTGATTATGTTTTCCATCTTATCGCATGGTGAGGTTCGTCGAGCA
Organism: Alternaria postmessia; assembly: GCF_024291825.1. Taxonomy (NCBI): domain Eukaryota; kingdom Fungi; phylum Ascomycota; class Dothideomycetes; order Pleosporales; family Pleosporaceae; genus Alternaria; species Alternaria postmessia. Next base: position 339,779 of record NW_026260100.1, read on the forward strand.
TGTGCGACTGACCATTCCAGCCAACAAAATGGTATTGAACGACCGAAGCCTGTCGAAGCAGTACCCAATGAGCGCGATACGCAGTGGACAGGAGGATTGACGATGATGTCGCGAGGCAGAAGAAGTAAGCGATCGATCGAGTACGATGTTGCTAATAGTTGGTGGCGCTAAGCATCTTATGCCGCGGGATCTGAAGCTTAGCAGAGCTGCACAACATCGACCAGGCTGCGAGCTACAGTAATCGCTACACGTTTTTGAAGTAACGATGAGGAAAAGATGCGCAGACGCATCTATCAACACCAAACATGAATGGGAAATTCTAGAGCAAAGCCGATGGGAGCCATTTCTGACAAGGGGCCCTTGGAAAACAGGTGGGGCGTACCCAGAACCTAGTCTAAGATCGATATCGCGTCCCTGCATACACTCGTCATAGGTCGAAAAACAACCCTTGGATCTTCCCGTACGTGCTTCCAGCTGACCAAGAAGCATGCAAAGTAGCGTCAAACGCCTACCGCTGTTCTGGCTTGCGAAATGCTGAAGATCTAGACTTCCCCCCTTCGTCAGCTTCTCCTTCACTCTACACGACCTCTGCGAGCTTTTCTTTTTGCCAATTGAACTTTCGCAGCCTCGTATTCGCCGCCAGGCACCAGTCACGATGTCGTTCATCGTCGAACATGCGAAACAGGCCGTCACCGACAAACAAACAAATGTCGTCATCTTTTCGGCCACGGCTATCGCCCTCTATGGCTACGATCAGGGTATGATGTCCCTCATCAACACGAACAATGACTACCTCTCCACCATGGGCCTTGAGGAGGAGTCACCAGTTGTGGGCGTTATCGTGGCTGTCTACTACCTCGGTTGTGCGGTTGGCGCTGTACTCTTCTCCATGCTCGCTGATAAGCTGGGAAGGAAAAAGAGTATCTTCGCCAGTCTGGCGACGGCGAGTTTAGGTAACTTGATCATGTTCGTGGCTGGAATGGGCATGTTAGGCAAGAGCACGGAGATCGCATTGGGTGTCATGCTAGCCGGACGAGTAGTTATGGGATTGGGTGTTGGAGGTATCGACGCAGTCATTCCAACTTACTCTTCCGAGTTGAGCTCAGACGACTCTCGTGGCAAAGCGCTGGCCCAGGAATTCCAGTCCAACATCTTTGGTCTCGTCATGGCTTTCGGTATCAACTTGCTCGTCACTATTCTTCTCGGCAAGCAGAATCAATGGGCTTGGCGCATTCCCATCATCGTCATGCAGGTCTACCCTGTTCTGCTCATGGCTGTTGTTGAACGCCTTCCAGAATCTCCGCGCTGGTTCATCTTCCATGACCGCCAAGAAGATGCAAAGAACGCGCTAAACGATATCTATGGAGATGAAGGAAAGGAGAAGCTTGATGAGCTGCTCGAACAGCATGAGAAGGAGAAGGATGTGAAGGTTGGATATTTGGATATGCTCACACCTGGGCACGAGCAATTCCATCCTACTATGGTCACAGTCATGTGCCAAGTCAACCAAGCTCTCACAGGATATGGCGCAGTCAGTGTATATGGGCCGCAGATTTTTGAGGTAAGTGAACACGGTTACGAGGGTATCGTCTATTGAAGCAATACTAACCATTGAGAACAGCTCCTTGGCTTCTCTGTCCGCAACTCCGAGTACCTGACTCTTGGAAACTACACATCCTACTTCTTCCTCATGACGCTCGCTTGGCTTCTAATCGACGCTCTTGGCCGGCGCCAACTTATGATCCAAGGTTCTATCGTTTTATCCTCTTCGTTCGCACTTCTTGCTGTCTTTGGTGGTCTAGTAGCCAAGTCCGACTCCATTGATATTCCCGTTATCATTCCTGGGATCATCGGAACTGTCATCTTGTTTGTAGCCACCGGCGCATTCGGAATTGGTTGGCTCTCAACCGTCTGGCTTTTCCCCACAGAAGTTTTCCCGACCACCGCACGTGCTCAAGGTACTGCTATCTCCGTCATCATCTGGGGTCTCGCAAACTTTGCCATCACATTCCTTACGCCCGTCCTGTTCAACAACCTTGACTACTTCATTTTCCTCGTCTTCGCTGCGACCAATGCCTTCGCCGGTCTGTGGACATACTTCTATCTTCCGGAGACTGGTGGAAGGACTTTCGACGAGAACATGGACTTCTTCAAAGAGGCTGGTGAGACCGGAACCTGGAGGGTCGGAAAGGTGCGCAAGGGCGAGTGGAAGAAGATGCTGTACGATGATCCTGAGGGAGAGGGTAATGTAGATGCAGAACGCGTACCGCTGTTGCAGAGAGTGGGGGACCAAGTTCCTAGTGTAGAACAGTCTCGAGAGCCGAGCCGGCAGCGAGAGGAGTAAGAAGAGAGAACCGTCCCTTCTATACCGCGGACAAGTCTCGGCTCCGCGGTATTGTAAAAGTAGCGAAAAAGGTAAGCCTCGTCAGTCGGTTACTTGCTGAGCCCTGCGCTGACCTCTTCACAAGCAATTTTCCTATCCAATTAGCACTAGAATGAATAACAACATCATCACAAAAGAGATACATTGAACCTTGGTATGTTGAAAAGTAGAGAATACCCGGTTGACGCTCGACCATTGCCCCACAAACCAATATACATGATATAGCCATCCTGGTCGCGGAGAATACCCGGTATCTACATGGCCCAAGTACCGACCACGAGCCACGACCATTAGATTGAAAGCGATCAAGACCCTAGATACCATCGTCATAACTCTGCATGTAATTAGTTTCCCACGAGCTTAACAGATCCCGAGGTCTGCATGCCTTCTGTTCATAAACTGAGTGGCATCCGTAGGGTGTGTGCAACAAACCACGTTTTATGCTAACCTCCATAATGCGTTCATTGAAGCATACTCTTGCGCTGTGCGTCTTTGCAACGCATGCTGCGATCTGTGCGACAGCACAAAGAACAGGCGCACCATCAGACTCCCCCCAAGACTCCGATATCTTTCAATCCTCTTACCTCGGCGGTGAACACAATATCGATCCCTCAGACCTCTCACAATTTACACAAATCTGGAATGCATCCTTCAATGCAGACGAAAAGGTAGCTTCGACTGCTTTCTGTGTCTCATTCGTCATCCTCACTAACATACACGGAGCACTGGGCGCGTCCCCTTGTACCAGAGTTGCTATCAGTCAATCAGTCAGTTGTCAGTTCATCTTTGCGGTTCAAACTGTCAGTCTGGAGGTAGTGAACTGACCTGATTGACTGCCAAGACATTTTTTAGAATCGCGAACTGAGAC